>NC_136410.1:11650000-12250000 GCF_051521515.1 Lactuca serriola
GGTATGAAATATGTACCAGAGTACAATATAGTATTCCTATTGGATGGCCAGAAATGGTGGGTCCAGATCAAACAGTTGTAACGATATGCCTGGTCATCTCCGAAAGTACATGACAACATTTGATCATTCTAGACGGACTTGTGAATTACGTTGCTGGTGTGGATTCATCAAATAATTTGATGGCTCGAGTGCCTTTATGACTTACACCGGCCATAGAAGCCCCTAACTGGCTCGAGTGCCTATAAGTATGAAATCTTATGTGGATGCGATGTAATCGTAGACTAGCATTTGTGTGGATTGATTGGGATGGGTATGACTGGTTTATTGGTATCTAAGTTTGAGATATATAGTTTGGTAATCAATTGGTTTTGTAGGTTTGATAACTAAAGAATATTATCATAATAATATTATGGTATTGAAATCCCTATGTATCTCACCAGGTTTCCCAACCTGAGCCACTCAACTTGTATGCATCAGAGGTATCAAGACTTATGCTGCTGAAACTGATTAGGATGCAAAGTAATTAAGAGACAATTTGCACTAATGTTTAGTACCATTAGGTCTTTACGCTATAACTTATGTATCTGTATTGATTATGACATCCCTAAGGGTTTTAATTAATTTGAGACAATTAATTGTACTCAAAATGTTTCAATATTATTGAGATTTTTTGCAAATAAAGTATTATGATTTTAAAAAGCGTAAAGAAAGTTCTTTTTGGTTATGAAAATTTGAGGATGTCACAATACCACATACCATACATAACATGACGAGTCTATGTCAGCACCAAGAGGATGTTATGGGCCAAATCATAGTCTTACTCCCTACCATGGGCCAAATCATGGTCTTTACTTGTACAACTGTCAAGGGACAGAACCTGGTCTTCCATATAATTTCCAGGGGCCAAACCCTAGTATTACATGCAAATTCCAGGGACTAAACCCTGGTCTTTCATACAAATGTGTGACAACTCGAAATCTCTATCTTGTAAGTCAATCTAATCAATCAAAAGTCAGACTTGTTTCTGTTACCTTTTTACTATGTTAAGGGTCTGTTTGAGAGTTTCTAAGCCTAGTACACTCAAGGGTTGAGTGTTAGGAAGTGTTAGCTTGAGATCAGTGAGTTGCAATCAAGCCAGGAACACCTTCAAAAGTGGTTCACGGCCGCAAACTAGGTTCACGGCCGTGAACCCATCCTAGGGTCGTGAACTCATGCCATATATATGAGTTTTGGCTCATTTTCTCTTCATTTCTCATCCTCCAGCCGTGATCATCCAAGTTTTCTCTCAAGTATTTTCCACAAAAGTGTCTTCTTTCACCCCAAAAACTTGAGTACCTTATCCCTTTACTTGTTCATACTTGGAAACCCCTTTGATTCTAGCATTGATTCATCACTTTTCATCATCATCTTCAAGATCTTCAAAGGTTCTGGCTGTGAACCCTTCATCATTGGCCGTGAACCCTTCATAGATTCAAGCTAGGGACATGAGCACTTCAAGTGTTCTTGGGCCGTGAACCACTCTAAGACCGTGAACCCTTATTGTTTGGCCGCGATCAAGTTTCAACCCCCTATTTTCGGTTCTAACACTTCATTGTAAGTGTTTCCTACTTCCTAAGGTTGTTTACTTTGCATGTTAGTAGTTACACACACTAATTGTAGGACTATATATGTTAAAATATGGTAAATAGGATCTATTGTGCTCTGGACTTCACTTGGCATACCAATCATCCTATATCATATCTCCAATCAAATCTCCAACATCAGGTGATTTCATACCCCTATAATCTGCCTTTTAAATGGTTTTAAATGCTTTAGGGGGGGGGGATACAAGTTGAACACAAGCTAATTGTGTTAATAATTACATGTGATATCAATCACATAAAATATTTCCTTATGCTTTTAATTATTATTTTTTACAATAAAGGATTACCAAATACTTCCATAATGACTTAAAGTCATGTTAACTCTTTTAAAAGTCACATAAACTCTTTTTAGAATATCGTTAAACTCTTTTAAATGTTTTTATAACTCTTTAAACTTATAATTGTCAAAATCATGTTTATCTATGTATAGGTATATAAATAAGACTTAAAGGGCTTAGGACTAATGAATTGCCTTATTTCCTTTTCCTTGTTTGAATGTGGGCTTAAGGTGGTGTTATTTGTCCGAAGGTCGTTTCCTTCTTAATTATATATATATATATATATATATATATATATATATATATTATACATATATGAATATAAAAGGTTACTTCAGTCAGTATCATTACCTTTGTACCACGCTAAGCAAAGGGGTACATTCATGAAAGATCATGCTAAACAGATAGAACATATAAAGTATAATAGGTATAATTTATGAAACAAACAAGAAATCTATTTTCTAGATAAGTATACCAGGTTTAAACTACTTTATTAAGAAAAGGATATAATTCAATCTTTACATAAACTAGATAAACTAAAAATGTGAGATACTACTTCACGGCTTAGCAATATACTTGTTAAGTCGCTTTTTGGAACCAGAGTCTCCTGGAGAGAGAGCAAGCATCTATACGGGACCGACAATCCCACATCCCGATTGTTAGCTACAGTCCGGCCAACGGGCTAAGGGGTGACAAATGTCACATTATTTCGATGTCAGAAGGTCGTTGTGTTTACACTAGTCAATAAGTATGGTTTACAAGCTTATCACATTTTAACCCTAATTAATAAACTTAATTACAGGGTTGTTATTATACCAGTAGCGCATGTTTAATAAATACTACTGTATTAATCACTTTCTACAATAAAAAAGAACGGTTTTATGGGATTTAAACTACTTTACAGAACGGTTTTATGAGATTAAAACTACTTTTTACCAACAAAACGGAAAACATTCTTCTTATAAATTTATGGATAGTTAAAATTATGTGAAACTTTATTAAAAGTACAATAATACTTAAACATAACGGTTTTATGGGATTAAAACTACTTTTCACCAACAAAATGGAAAACATTCTTCTTATAATTTTATGGATAGTTAAAATTATGTTAAAATTTATTAAAAGTACAATAATACTTAAACAGAATGGTTTTTTGGGATTAAAACTAATTTTCAGTTGTAAAACAGGAAATATAGGATTTTCTTGAAATTAATCAATCACTTTCTTAAAACTAGAGCAATTATAACTAATACTTATGAACTCACTAGCTTAAATGTTGATCCTCTCTTTCAAAATAATTTGTATTCTAAGAGAATCCAGTAGACAGATACACTCCAGGAGCTTTTGAGAAGACAGCCTAGTGCCGTGTTGTATCTTCTGTCTTTTACTATATCTACTTTTGATGTCGAATATCTAATGTATGAACACTTATGTAAAACTTATACATTATTAATGCAATGGTTGTTGTACTTTGATTACTATAATGCATGTGTTGTGATACTTAACATGATGTCCTCCGCCCCCGAACGTTTCCGCCGTTCCGGTTTGGGGGTGTGACAGATTGGTATCAGAGCATTGTTTATAGTGAACTCAGTATATCAGTACTAAAAGATATACAACTATAATCACATTGGGATAAAAACACTCTGAGCAAGAATTATACTTTAAAATATAACAATATTTTATAAAATTATAAGTACATACAATATATATATATATATATATATATATACACACTAGAATGAGTATCACAAGAAGAACAAAACAAAAGTATTTGGAAGTTGGACACTACAGTTAAACTTGGACAGTTATGTAATCATATCCGGGATCAATATAGCCTGATCAACTATATTTATTTGAGATATGACCAACATGTGTTTGGGAGTGATTGTAGTGTTGCAACAAGTCTAAAACTTACCTAGGTACTAGAAGAATACTAGAACCAAACATAAAGTTTAAAATACTATAGAAGTATTTTATGATGCTATAGCAACAAAACTAAAAACTTATCAACTTCAAATATCAAGAAGTTCAAGAATCAATCATATAATTAAAATACTATAGGAGTATTTTAGGTACCATAAATAAACTTTTGGGAAATTTTAAAAAACCTTTTCTGGTAGGTCTATAATTACTAAGTGTATACGTTAAGGTTATATATAATTGAGATTTTATAGACTTAAAATAAGTGATTTTCACTCTACTTCCCATTCCTTGTTTGGTTGTGGTTTTAGAGTAGGATCAATTATTCAAAGGTCTATTTGATCTGGATTATATATAATCTGTACACACTATGTAATTATATAAAGACCGGAAAGGATCACCTTCGTAAAAAAATTAATTTTATTAATTTCATAGATTCTTTAGACATTCCCATTCTCGTATAAACCACTTAGATAGATGTAACCACTCCAAAAATCAATAGAAGAATCAATAAGGATCCAACAGAGTTTCATTAGGAGGATTTCAAGAAAGAAACAAATGAGGAGTAAAGAAACTATAGGAATCACCAAGTGCCTTTACCCTATTAAGGACACCAATGAGAGGTTCGCATGAACTTCCGAGATTCGAACTTTCCATTATGAAGTAATGAGGACCAGTGTCAGAATCAGAAGTAAGACAGCACAGGAATTCAATATACCTACGGAGGAGAAGTACACCATATAGATACCAGGAGAGAGCAAACCATTACCGCCCAGATTAGAACAAAGAACAGCGGGAAGCCACGCATGTAATATGTGAAGTGGTTAAGTACTTTTTACGTCACATTAATAACTAATAAATTGATACAACCTAGTGAGTTAGTGATTACATTACTCACATTAGGTATCAAGCTTATCATCTTTTCCCGTCATGACTAATAACAGAAAATCAGATCACGAAATCTCAATTGAGAGTGATTATTTCTCAAACTCATAAGTCTGGCTTATGTAGACTCTATTATGAATTGTTTTCAAATCTTTTCAAAAGTTGGAAAACGATATCCACCAATCGAAGGTAACTTAGTTTGGACAATACTTTGTTTATAACCATTCTAGAAACTTACTTCTGCTTTTTACTAGGACTGCATCATAGGGATGTAGGTCGAAACATTGAGAACCGTTTAACAAAACGACAAATTTATATGTATATACAAATGATTAGAATACATCTAGAGACAACCCTCGTTGCTCACGAGCTCATTTCCTCATCTTATAATAGAATCATGCCTCCAAGGAAACGTAACCAACCCACTGACAAAACACCAATCCTTCAAATAGATGCGGCTATGTTTCAAGCTGCAGTCACAGCAACCATTGCAGCTGTCATGGCCCATCTTAATGCTAACAATGCAAATGTTAGTAAAAATGTTATCCGCAATCCCGATCGTGGTGATAACCAATTTTAGCAACGAGTGCCTACTTGTAAAGACACTCCGGACCTCAAACCTGATATCCTTAAACAAAAGTTCTAGAATGAGACAAGGAGTAGTTCCACTCAAGGACCTACCGAAGGGAAAGAAACTAGGGCACTCAATATGTAACACCATAAAAATTTACAACCAATTTGAACTTTTCAAAACAACCCATATTCATTAAGTTATTACATAAAAGTTTTCAATTCTTTAATTATCAGAGTATCCCAGAACATCAACATAAAACTGAGGAGCGGTACGATCACGCCTTCACCTTGCCATGGTCTCCCGAAGTACCTGAAACAATACACTGAAACTGTAAGCCCGAAAGCTTAGTGAATTACCCCCAAAATACCAACCACAATACCATACACATATCACATCATATCATAAACAAAATAACCATGCATATCGAGTCTATAATGTGATTGGTCCGCCTACACCAGACCTTCAGTCCACTTGGTCCACTCTCTCTCCGAGTCTACAGTATGACTGGTCCGCCCGCACCGGGCCTTCAGTCCACCTGGTCCACTCTTTGAGTCTATAGTATGACTGGTCCGCCAGCACCGGGCCTTCAGTCTGTCTGGTCCACTCTCCGAGCCTTGGCACGTCTGGTCCGCCCTCTTGGGGCCTTCAGCCTATCCGGAACGCTTGTCGGGCCTTTGGTCTACCGGTCCGCCCTGGGTATGTTGGCCTACAACACAAAGCAGGACCCACCTCAACCCAACCCCAGCCCAACCACCATGTGCACATAAACATATAATCATATATCAATTCACGACTAATCAACCGATCTAGTAGATCTCATAACATAGCAACATCCTAACTAGGATACCGACCTAACCGGTCGCTAACATAACATCATCCTATATACCAGGATACTGACCTTAACTAGGTCTCTAACATAGCATCATCCTATATACCAGGATACTAAACTTAACCAAGTCTCAAACATATACCATCCTAACTACCAGGATGCAGACATAGCAAAGCAATAACATAACAAAAAACTACCCGGATTCCCATCCGATAAAGGGCCGGCCTTGGTGCCTTAAACCCTGTCGATATAGTGAGGATAACTCACCTGCAACTACCGACCTGAAGAAATAAGACCACGCTGCTCCAACCACCAACACGAACTCCACAACTGATCATTGACAAATAACCAAAACCAATAAACACCAGTAATTACCAAAATACCCTTGGAAGTCCAACTGGTCAACCCTTGGTCCAAGTAAAGTCCTCACTCAAAGTCAACCTTCCTGGTTGACCCTACTCGCCGAGTCAACCCGTTGAATCGTCGAGTTCCTATGCTCAGAAACTCCCATGCCATGACTCAAATCGCTGAGTCGCCCCAAGACTCGTCGAGTCCAACAATTTCTGAGTCCCTTCCTGCTCAACTCCCCGAGTCATCCCTTGACTCACCGATTCACAGCTCAATCAGAAAAGGTTAGGGTTCTACGACTAGACTCACTGAGTCCAAGAACAGACTTGCCGACTCCAAGGAAATCTTCAACAGACTCGCCGAGTTGTTCTTCCAACTCGTCGAGTTCCTGCCCATCATCATACAGCTCGCCGAGTCTACCCATGTGACTCGCCGAGTTACTATGCGAATTAAGTCTGATATCTATCCTGACTCACCGAGTCATCTCCCAGAGTCGCCGAGTCCATACGTAATATCTTCATTTAGACGATCACAGGCCATTCCATTGCTTCCAATACATAGATCTGGACTCCTAGGGCCAGATCCACACGTAAAGTTTCCAACTTTACGTGCATGCAAGGCTCAACAAGCTCTAATCAAGCTAAAATGAAGGTTTAAGGCAAGGACACTCTCAATCAAGCCCCAAAGCTATCACTTTCCATATTCATGAGTCAAGACCAGTCTAGATCTGTAGTAGCAACCACAGATCTGAACCCAAAACTCGAAAAGAGACTCATATATGACAATTGGCCCTAAAACTTCATTCATGAACAATCTAAACACAGCAAAGTCAAGGCAACAACTTTTTACCTTTAATCTGATGCCAACAAGCAAGGAAATCAGATCCACTTCGCTCCTCTATGATCCCACCAACTCTTGCTTCATGTATCCTTCTTCTCCAAGCTCCACAAAACACTTAAAATCCCTCTCACTCTCAAATTAGGGTTTGGAAACGATGGGGAAAGCTTCTGGACATCAAAGGGGGTGCTAAAGAGGCTGGGGTGGGGCTTAAGGTTCCTTATATAGGGTGCAAACCCCAGGAATTAGGGTTTCTCATTCCAGCACGGACTCGTCGAGTCCAGCCTCCAACTCGGCGAGTCCAGTCACTTAACATGTGCCCGGCACACGCTTAGACTCAACGAGTTGCAACTCCTACTCGTTGAGTTCCTCTCTCCCAAACTTACACTTTTACCCCCTGAACTCCTGATTCTGACTTTGGGATGTTACAATTCTTCCCCACTTAAATTAGGCTTTGTCCTCGAAGCCTGTAGTGACACATTTCTAGATAATACTCTCACAATGCACCTCCTGGCATCAAACGACCCAGGTTCCTCCGAACACTGCTATCAGACCTCTAAAAAGTCCACCTCTTCCCTCGTAGAGTTACGACAACTGATTCAAGCCGGCCATCGGCTTCTTTCTCTGATAAAAACCCTTATTAACCAATGATCACCCGATGATACTTCCATCGCTCTAAATCACATAAACACTTGTCTCTTACAAACTAGATATCAACCTGAACCACTGGGTCCTGACCTGGTACCAACTGCTATCCCTTACCTCGTTTGGCATAGCTTCCATCGAGTTTCACTGCTGGGACTCATCCCACTCCCATTCTGAATCCAACTCTTCTCTTTCCGCACTGACAGGATGACACCTCCTTCAGCTCCTGATCAACTCCCATGAGCTCTCCTCTGCACTCACATACATATGCTGAACCTGCTTTAACATCCTCAGGCTGGAAAAACCCGACATACTGACGATACCTCCAAACACCCCCAGGATGAATTACCGCTACATACATAACCTCCTGATCACAACCATACTGTAAACCCAAGGATCCATCCTTGCATCCCTTCCGAACTCATCTGGTACTATACTACCGGAAATTCTTCCACAATCTCAACAGACACCCAATCCGGATGTGGTTCCATACCACTGGCACAATCACAGTGCTCAATAACCATAATTGAAATACTCTCAATCATTTATTCTCACTATTGCTTTCACTCCTGTGAACCAATACTCCTTCCCGGAGTTACATACCTTTCCCTTTCCTTATCCAAGGAAATCTACTTGTCAACCTTGCCACTTCAGACAAGCGCCACGGTGCTCACACCCCACTCTACACTATCCCTTGTAGAGTAACCGCTATTCCATGCATCACACACACTCTGAATCTGCTCGCAAGGACTCTCGAGCCCATGCACTGCCTTCCACTAACATGATCAATACCAGGGGCCAGAACTACTATTCGCTATTGCATCGCAACATACTCAATCCATCTCCTCATATAGATCTATCAACACATACAGAGTCTTCAGCATGACTGGACCACCTTACCAGGCCTTCAGCCAATCTAGACCACTCTCAGAACCTTCAGCATGTCTGGACCGCCCTCCAGGGCCTTCAGCCTGTCTGGACCGTTCTTCGAGCCTTCGGCCTGACTGGTACGCCTATCGGCCTTCAGTCTCCCCGAACCGCTCAGACTATCATACATCATCCCGAACTATCCTTACTGGGAGTCTTCCCCGTTCACACTGTTTTAGCCCTCAAGGGGTTCCGAACTCTAACTCTTATTCCATCTACTCAGATCCCGGCCTAATCCTAGGCCTCACAACAACCAATCACCCTTTTCGAAAACCTTGGTCTGTACCCCGCCCCATTTGCCTGTCACTTACTCATGCCAGTCCACACTCTTGGCTGACTGAAGCACTGTTGAATCCTAAACAGCTAATTAACCTCTAATGCTTGTCGATCCTCCTGAGAATTTTCCAATTCTCCCCACTTAGAGAACTGACTACCAACCACCGGTGACTCAACCGACATAAATCAATCATCCCTACTCAACATACTCCTCTTATCCATGAACTGATTTCCTCTAAAACGAGCAACCTCCACAAAATCACTTCCTGACATCGCACATCACGAACCCTAAGGGAGTTCGACTCTCCGCTGAACAATTCTCAAATCACAATTGCTATACCCGACAACAGGGCCATATAACCAAATTCTGACCATCAATCCCTTAGATGCTAACCACCTACAACTCCTAGTTACTAACACTCCTAACTAAACCATGAAACACGCAGAACGGCGAATAAAATACAATACTACATAAATAACCAGATAAGCAGACAACAATGAAACGAAAACATACCCGCAACTGCGTCTGGCTCTGCCCTGACCTCCTCTGCTGTGAGCTGAAAAGCATGACCCTGAGCCCTCGGAGGCTCCGCTCCACCCTGACCCCCGCTAGTAATCCTCAAAGTGGCCGGTGTTGGAGCCTGTACCGGTTTGGCAACAAGTTGTGGACAGTTGGCCATCACGTGACCAACCTGGTGGCAATGATAACAAATCCTCATATCCTGAACCAGGGCTGACTGTCGACAATCCCTTGCATAATGCCCCTCTCTCCCGCACTTGCGGCACGCACCACCAAACCTACACACTCCGGTACGACCCTTCCCGCACTTCTCGCAAGTGCGGCTGCTCTAACTTCCCAACCTGGAATCAACGATCTTGGACTGTTTCGGCGCCGGCTGTGACTACGCCGGGGCCTGTCTTTGCTCTCTCAACTGCAACTCAATCTCCAACTCACGCCGCCGAGCGGCCTCCTGCAACTCCAGTAAGGTCTCGCACCTCTGCATGGACACAAACTGTCTGATATCCCTCTTGAGCATACTTAGATATCGGGACATCTAAGCCTGCTCCGAAGCAAACTCAGGGAGAAACATCGCCCTCTCCGTGAACATCCTGGTGATCTCCGTCACCGACTCCGAATCCTGCTTCAGTTCCAAGAACTCCTGAGCCAATCTCTCCCTCTCAACCCGTGGAACATAATGGGTACTGAACATCTCCCGGAACTAATCCCATGTAATAGCAGCCCGTTGCGCATCCGAATAAGATCCCGTAGTCAACCTCCACCAATCCTTCGCTCCGAGCCTTAAAAGGTTTAGAGCACACCTCACCTGATGATCCGTTGGGCATGAACACGTGAAGAAACAACCCTCCACGTCTGACAACCACCTCATAGCAACGATCAGATCCTGAACTCCATCGAAAGTTGGGGGCTTCGTATTATCGAAGTCCCGATACTGAAAACCTCGATCGGCTCCTCCCCCTGCCGTTGATACAGCCGCTGTAGCTGCCGCGGCAGCCGCCTCTGTGAAAGCTGCATAGCGCTCATCAAAGTACTCAACCATGGCGGTCTTGATCGACCCAAACATCTCCGGAAACTCAGCCCGAAACATAGCAGCAACCTCATCATGCAGGATCTCGCGAATCCTGGCATCCAGCTTGTCCATATCATCTGACCAATAACCTCAGGTGGTACCGATCCATCCTGCTCACCCTCACCTGATCCCGATCCCGAACTGGATCCCGCCCCGAGACGTCTTGTAATCACCATACTGAAAATACGCCACAAGCATATTAGGCATTCCTCGCAATAATCCTGAAAACTAGCTCCCAAAAAAACCCTAGGGGTTGTGACTTACTTGCCATGCGGATGGGTCCTGTGCTTTCAGTAGTACGGTGTGACAACCCGAAGTTCGTTCCATCATTTGTAACCATTTCCGTTAATAAATTCATCGTTTTCAATTTCGTTTCCGTTTACGTTATTAAATTAAGTCATTAATTTGAGATTGCTATTATGACTTAATGGGTGTCCTAACGCGTTTAGAACTCTTATTAACACCCCATTTTAGTAATCGAAAATTTTTTAGAATCGACCATATCGGGTTACGGCAACTTAATCGGGTGCGACCAAAAGCTACGTCTAACGTCGGTATCGGGTAGAATTCCACCGTGTCCCGAACTTAGAACATATTTAAAGCCCAAAAGACTTCATTTTGAAGCTTTTGCACTCTCTCACTACTCTCTCTCTAACCTCTCTCCTCAAACCCAAGATTTAGGTTCAAAATCATCAAATTAAGGCTCCAATTCATCAAGGTAACTCCCCTAACTCATAGATTAGCATCCTTAGCCTTCAAATTCGTGCTTAATCTTGGAAAAAGGACCATATTCATGTGTTTACGGCCCTATAACTCTCTTGGGCCGTGAACACACATAAAGGGGCTTTTTGAGCCTTAAACCCTTCCAAACCACCTTTGGGGCTTAGATATGGCTTAATGGCTTAATGGAACGGACTTAGAACACCATGAACTTAATTTTTGGGGAGTAAACTTGATTTTACTGCCCAAGAACATGCTTGGGCCGTAAACTCATTATCATGGGGAGTAAACTCAATTTCAAGTGTTTAAATGCCACTTAAACACACCAATAGCCTTGGATTAAAGTCTAGAACCAACCACAATCGATTTAAGGGCCTTAAACATGATGAAAACCATCCCTTTTAGAGTTTACAGCCGTAAACCCCCCAAAGAATGGGTTCCTGGGCCGTACACTCACATACACAAGTCAAATGATGCCCTAAATTCATTCTAAGGCTTGTAAAATTGGTTTGAATCACATATGATTAATCTAGAGCCACGAATTCATGAAAGGAATGGTCACATAGGAGCTTACGGCCGTAAACTCCTAGTTTACAGCCGTAAACTCCAATTGGTAATACCTTTGGTGGTTTAACTCATTCCTATGCCTTAGATTAAATCATATCCACCTTCCCCAAGAGTTATTTGACCATTTAGCAACATAAAACCCCTCATCCATGAGTTCACGGCCGTGAACTCATGTGGAGTTGTTCTTAGGGCCAAAAACTCCATGAGGAGTTTACTCTTGAAGAGTAAACACATTATCCAAGCCCTATATGTCCGTAGATGTCACCCGGGTCACTCCAAACACTTGATTTGAAGTGTTTTCGTGTCTTGGAGTGTCTAACCATATCTAATTAGTGATTTAAAGTCTAATTAGATACATTTGTATATCATTTCATATTACATAGGAACCTCGCGCATTATCAAGCCCCAAACCGACACTTAGCATCCAAACCGTCACGTTTTCTCGTCTGGTGAGTTCATACCCCTACCATTTTTCAATATTTTTCACTGGTTTCAGGGGGAATACAAGCAAAGTGCAAGGAATATTTGCACTCAAAACTTGTTTTATATGTGTTATGTTTCATATTTCATATGCTTTTAACACTGATAATCGTTACAGACAACCGTTTGAAGTTGCAGAACACTTTATCATAGTATTTGTGAAAAACGTTATAAAATGTTGTATTTTATATTTTCACAAATGTTTTTCCACATTATATCAGTTAAAAGCATAACATTTAAACTTTGAAGATGAAACTTAGTACACTGTTTGGTCCTCGGTAACACTCCACAAAGATACGCGAGTGGAGGATCATTGTTTGTAACAAGATCTTTCTATATTATTACTAGTAAATTTGTTATTCCTATAAATTGGAGCCACGTCCTCGGAGAACACTCCACAGAGATACGCGAGTGGAGGACCGCACCCGTAACCAAAATCTCTTAGATAAGGAGCGTGACTTGAGTGTATAGATCTATACGGGGCTGACTACCCCGCACCTGGCTGCTAGCTACAGCCAAACCGAAAGGTTCAAGGGTGACAAGAGTCATAAAGTGATTTGGACTACTTATTGCCATATCTAGTCTATCGTATGGTTATGGAACTCGCAATTTGGATAACAGAGATTTACTCGATAGTAATAATGAATAAAGTAACTTATTTACTTTGTACATATTAGTTTTATATACGTGTTAAAACTAATACATTTCACCAGGATGACCAGGTTTTCGGTATATGTGACAACCCAAGTTTATTCCGTTGCATTACCCCGTTACCGTTAACGGAATATTCCAGTTTATAAAAGTTTCATTTATTGGAGGTCGCCAAATAAATAAATGTTTTATTTATTTATATAATGTGCCATTAAAGTTGTAATAAAATAAATAAAGACACTTACCTTACATTTCCATTTAATTGGAAAAAGTTAGTTTTTATTATTACGACCCCTAAATCGGGTGCGACCAAAATCCCCGTTAAACGACAGTATCGGGTAGATTCCCACTGAGCTCCAACTCCCACCCATATATAAGGGGGAATGGACTTCATTCCACCCCTTTTCCCTCTCTCTCTCTCTATACTCTCTCTCTAGGCTCGTTTTCGACTCCAAAACCACGATTTCCAACTCCTAAACGTAAGACCTTCAACCCTAACTTGTTCTATGCGTGCATTATTGTCTTTTTAGCCTAAAAATCACATGATTGAGACATGAAAAAGGAGTTTACGGCCTAAGAGCCTCCTTAGGCCGTAAACACCCAAAAAATGGCCAAAATGACCCAAACTTGTCTCGTTGAGCCTAGGAACCAATTAAGGAAGTTGTCTAGGAGGGTTTAATCATCAAAACACAAGATTTTAGGGCATAAAAGAGAGTTTACGGCCCAAGCACATGCTTAGGCCGTAAACACCTCTTAAACTTGTAAAAATGCCCCAAAAACACTCCCAAACCACCCTTAGGCTTAATACATAAATTAGGGGCTTGCTATTTAGGGTTTGGAACATTTAAACACAAGGAAATATGGGGTAACTTGGAGTTTATGGCCCAAGCAAGTGCCTAGGCCGTAAAAACCCCTAAACTATGTCAAATGATGGTTGTTGTCCCCCTAAATGGCCTTATACCTCATTATAAATTACTAGAAGGAATTAGGGACTTCAAAACTTCCATAAAATCAAGGGATAGGAGTTCATGGCCGTGAGCTCCCATAGGGTTGGTTCATGCGCCGTAAAATCCCATATTGTCCCTTTAGAAGCCTTAAATTCACACATACAAATTAGATTTGGACCTAGAATATTTCCACAAGCAAGATAAAGCCTTAAAACACCCTAGAAACCCCTCACCATGAGTTTACGACCGTAAACTCATGGGGAGTAGTCCCAGGGCCGTAAACACCCTATGGTGAGTTTACTCTTGGAGAGTAAACTCCATTCCTAAGTCATTCAAGCCCTTAAATGTTACCCGGGACACCCCAAACACTTAACCAAAGTGTTTTCCGCTCTTTAGGGTGCATATACTTGTTTTATTAGTATTAAATGTACTAATTATATGTGAACATATGTTATCATATGTTAAATAGGTCATTAAGAGTGTCCAAGTCTTTACTTGACACCGAGCACCCAACCGGCACCTTCGTCGGATCTACTTACACCAGGTGAGTTCATACCCCTGAATGAACCTTTTAAATGCTTACATGTTTTATAGGGGGGGAATACAAGTTAAACATGCCAGTTATCATATCAATCACATGTGATTCATAACCCGCATGCACAAGGATTTACCACACTATAAACTGTTTTACCAAGTAGGATACCATAAATGGTTTTCTAAAAGGTGTTCACTTGATTCAAAACTCTTACTTATACTGTTTTATCAAAGTTCATTTTAAAATAGTTTATGAAAGTTTTCCAAAGAATTCCTAAAGGTCTTCAAACTATTTTGAGAAAGAATACCAATTTGTGATTTTCTTAAGTGTAAAGGTTTTTTTCAAGGTTTTCAACAAAGTTCCCTTTCATGTCGTATACTCTTACTTATTAGATACCGCTGTTTCATTTTCACTTAGTTTGAACTCCTAATTGTGTAACATCCCGGAATAGCAAGAGTATAGTTGAAGGGCTAAAAGAGTAAAATTGGAAGGGGAACTCGGCGAGTCCATGGGTGGACTCGGCGAGTAGAGTCGCGACTTGGTCGCGTGTTAAGTGGCTGACTCGGCGAGTCAGTAAGATGGACTCGGCGAGTAGGCGCTGAATGGAGAAAACCCTAAATCCGGAGGTTGAGCCCTATATAAAGAACATTATGTTTCCTCCCCAGCCTCCTTATCATCCCTTGAGTTCCAGAAACCCTAATTTCGTGGAGAAACCCCATTGTTGAGTGAATTGGAGCTTGGAGAGGTGGTTGTTGAAGAGATCTTGAAGAAGAAGAGGCTTGGATCAAAGGGCTTTACAAGGATTCGAGTTAATCTTCTCTTGGAGCTTCCTTTTGAGGTATCATTTCATTGTTAAGCAGTTATTGCCTAGATTCTTCATTTTGGGGGTGTTAGGGATCATATCTTTTGGTGTTTTGGAGTTTAAAGGTTAGATCTGAGGTTGCTACCTCAGATCTGGAATGGAGAAGGGTTGGAATGCCTGAAAGTCCTTGTGTTTGAGTGTGTAGTGAAGCTATCATGTCCCAAACCCTAGCCCTAGAGTGTAAAAGGCCTAGATCTCTTTAGATTCACGTAAAGTTTGCCACTTTACGTGATGGATGGGTTGTAGGAGGCTAGATCTATGTTTTGAATCAATTGCATGGCCTGGAATGCATCTGTATGGATTCAGACCAGTGGTACTCGGCGAGTCACATGGGTAGACTCGACGAGTTGCTTGAAGATAGGCTGGAACTCGACGAGTTGGAAGAACAACTCGGCGAGTTGGATGAAGATGGCCTGGAACTCGACGAGTTGGAAGAACAACTCGGCGAGTAGGTTGAAGATAGCCTTAGAATCGACGAGTCTGTTCTTGGACTCGGCGAGTCTTGTCGAAGAGTCCCAATCTTTTCTGGTTGAGACGTTAATCGGTAAGTCAAGGGGATGACTCGGTGAGTTGTATGTGAGTGGACTCAGAGTTGTTGAACTCGGCGAGTCTCGGGGTGACTCGGCGAGTTGAGTCGCGGATTGGGGAAGTTCGGAGCATGGGGACTCGGCGAGTCATCGGGTTGACTCGGCGAGTAGAGTCAGTCAGGGGTTGACTTTGACCTTGTCTTTGACCAAGGGTTGACCAGTGTTTTCTAGGGGCGTTTTGGTAATTGTTGGATATTGTTTTGAGTTCAGTGCCTTGGTGGTTGTCCAGTGGTGGAGATCGTATCAGTGATCGGAGCAGCTTGGGTTATCTATTCAGTCGACAGTTTCGAGGTGAGTTATCCTCACTATATCAACAGGGTCTACGGCACCAAGGCCGACCCTTATCGGATTGAGATCCGGGTAGTTGTTGTTATGTTGGTACCTTGATATGTTTGCATCCTGGTAGCTAGGATGGTATATGTTAGAGACCTGATTGAGATCGGTATCCTGAGAGATAGGGTGATGCTATGCTAGTGACCGGTTAGGTCGGTATCCTGGTTAGGATGATGATATGATATGTGATCTGTTTGATCTGCTTGTTGACTGTGAATTGCTATATGATTGTATGTATATGTGCACATGGTTGTTTGGACTGGAGTTGGGTTGAGGCGGGTCCTGCTTTGTGCTGTAGGCCAAGATACCCAGGGCGGACCGGTTGTCCCGAAGGCCCAGCGAGCGGTCCGGATAGGCTGTAGGCCCCAAGAGGGCGGACCAGACATGCCGAGGCTCGGAGAGTGGACCAGGCTGACTGAAGGCCCGGTGCGGGTGGACCAGTCATACTGTAGACTCAGAGAGTGGACCAGGTGGATTGAAGGCCCAGTGCGGGCGGACCAATCACACTGCAAACTCGATGTATGTGGTTAGATTCGGAGAGTGGACCAGGTGGATTGAAGGCCCGGTGCGGGCGGACCAATCACACTGTAGACTCGAGGTATATGGCTAGACTCGGAGGGTGGACCAGGTGGACTGTTGGCCGGTGCGGCGGACCAGTCCCACAGTAGACCCGAAGTGCATGGCTGTTCTGTGATCGGAAATGTTATGGCATGTTATGCGTGTATGGTATATGTGGTTGGTATTTTGGGGATATCTCACTAAGCTTTCGGGTTTACAGTTGTGGTTTTATGTTTTTCAGGTTCTTCAGGAGACCGTGGCAAGGCGAAGGCGTGATCGTACCGCTCCTCGTGTTTATGTTGCGATGAGATTCTGGGAATACTTAAAATAAACTATAATGAAAACCTTTTTGTAATAACTTTAATGGAATCGAGTTATTTTCGAAAATTTTAAATTGGTTGAAATTTTTAGTCGTTACAAGTTGGTATCAGAGCCTTGGTTTGAGTGAATTGGAGAAACACTCGTGTGACTCCAGTCTCAAATCGAGGAGAGTTTTCAAAAGGGAGTTTAAAATGGTTTTCAAAATGAGTAAAGGAGGACGCGGAGGTACGATCAGCCGGAGCCAGTAAGTAACCCCAAAATACCATGCATGTTATTTGTTTTTGAGCTTTGATAGAACAGCATGCTAGTGTTAGGCTAGGGATCTTCAGGATTTCATGATGATGTTGCCTGATTTGTGATGCCTGTAGCCTAGGGTTTCCTTATGGGAGATTTTAAGTGTTCCTCTAGTGGTGAGGGTTGAGAGTTGTTATGCATGTTTCTCTAGGGGGTGGTGGTAGTACTTCATACAAATATGGGTAGGCGTGGAAGGTAGTATGGGCCCGTACTACTGAAAGCACAGGACCCATATGCGTATCAGGGAAACCATGACCTCTAGGGTTGGGTTGAGAGAGTTGGTTCCCGGGGTAGTGGGAAGAGTCTGAGATTTTGTGTGGTGTTTTTCAGTATGGAGATTCCGAGGCATGCTGGGAGTGGATCCGGATCAGGATAGGGATCAGGAGAGGGAGTTCCGGGCGGGTCGGTACCGCCCGAGGTTATCGGTCAGATGAGCACGTGCGAGTTGGATGTGAGGATTCGTGAGATCCTGCGTGATGAGATTGCTGAGTTGTTCCGGGCTGAGTTGCCGGAGCTGTTTGGGTCGATCAAGACCGCCATGGTTGAGTATTTTAATGAGCGCTATGCGGCTCTCACAGAGACGGCTGCCGCTGCGGCTACAACGGTTGTAGCTGCGGCAAGGGGAGGAGCTGGTCGGGGCTTTCAGTATCGGGACTTTGATAATACGAAGCCTCCCACCTTTGATGGAGTTCAGGACCCGATTGTCGCTATGAGATGGTTATCAGACGTGGAGGGGTGTTTCTGATGGGTTTTTGCCATAAGAACTTTCCTATGTGCGCATGCAAAACCCTAATGCTTGGATCTAGGCTTTCTAATTAAACATGCTTTGATCCAAGACTTCTAATGACTATTTAGGTGTAATAACAATATTGAAACAGATCTAGAATCATACCTTTGAATTCCTTGTTGATCTTGTTGTCTTGGAGCTTCTAGAGTCATAATTGTCAATCCTCTAATGGCTTACAAACACCAACTAGCAAGGAGGATGATTTAGGAGAGAGGAGAGGGGAGGAAATCGGCCAGGGTTTTATGCTTTTGATTAAGTGCCGATTTCCCTTAGCCATAGGATCTATTTATACTTGTAGACTCCTTAAGGGTTACAACCTAAACCCTAATTGGATAATCTTCTCTTAAGGCTATCCAAATCCATTCCTTAGATAACTCCTTGGACGATTTGAAGCTATCCTTAGCTTCTAGAATCCGTCCAATCCATATCTATATGGATTTACAATCTAAAGTTTAACTATCAAACAATTGACAGTTCATACCCTCTTATTTAATTAATCTCTTTAAGTCACCAAATTAATTCCAATTAATTCTATGACTTATATTAATCAAATAACAATATATTATTCTTTATATTATTCTCATAATATACTAATAATATTTACTCTCTCTTAATAAACCATCCTATCAAATTGCTATGGTGAAGGCAACCCAAAAGGACCATGCACAACCGGGTCAAATACTTGCCTAATATAGTTGCAGCCTTAGACACTATTCCAACAGTCTCCCACTTGGATAAGTCTAGTAACTATATGCACAAGTACAATTCGGTTTGCAACCGTAGCTCTCAAAGACGCTGTCAAACTCTGATCTAATCAATCTTGTCCTTTAGATAAGGGATCGTACAGTCCTCTGTTAGATATCATGCTGACAATCCTATGGAATGGTTAGTCAAGCATTTAGGTTTCTCGATCTCTAATTTATTCGACATAGAACTTAATCGAACACATCAATTCAGTTCTGACCGGGCCCGGCACATAAGTCAAATCAAATCATCGAGCGGCCGAGATATCACTTTTACCTTCTTAGATAAAAGTTACAGATAAACTTCGACTTATATGCATTTACTTATTCAATAATCAACTATACACAACAATGCGTTTTATAACATTGAGTTACCAATGCGTTTTCGCATTATCAATGTACAATCAATTAGCAAATAACAAACCATATATCTAGGTTTTAAGACTATATGATATTATCGTCTCACGATCACCCTTTTATATCATATTCCATAAGGTGATTCCAGCAAGCGCGGGTTTGTTCCAATGCTCAAAACCAGTTCATAAGCACTCATGAATGTCGCAGCAACCCTTTGCTATGTCTAATACCATTCAGACAATCTACGCACCGATTCATGAAAATCTTCATTCATATCTACTTCCAACATATGAACGATTGTGGACAATTTGAACAATTCGATTATTCCTAATAAACTCAATTATTCTGGAAGTCAAAACATGCAAAGTGAAACAATAGCTAAATAATTAACATAAGATAGTAACATTACTCATAAATAAAACTCCTTTATTTAATCATCAAATGTTAATTACATTTATCTATTACATGTTTCTAATACTATCTAATCTATGCTAATATCATCCTTCAGCCCAATACTCATAGCATGCTGCAAGTGCTTAACCCTACTCAGTCCCTTCGTAAGCGGATCTGCTGGGTTATCTTCTGATGATATCCTCTTCACTATAAGTTGTCCTTCTTCTACACGATGTCTAATAAAATGATATTTTCTGTCGATATGTTGTGATCTACCATGATCCCTCGGTTCCTTGGTCAAGGTAACCGCTCCTTCATTATCACAAAAAATCTCCATGGGCTCCTTTATGGCAGGTACGACTCCAAGATCACCGATGAAGTTCTTCAGCCATATTGCCTCCTTCGACGCTTCGCTCGCTGCAATGTACTCTGATTCACACGTTGAATCAGCTACGGTTTCCTGCTTGGAACTTTTCCAAGTCACTGCTCTTCCATTCAGGGTAAAGACCCAACCTGACTGCGAACGGTAGTTGTCTCTGTCGGTCTGAAAGCTGGCGTCACTATACCCTCGTACCTTCAAGTCATCACTCCCTCCGAGGACTAAGAACCATTCCTTCGTTCTCCGAAGGTACTTAAGGATATTCTTCACCGCAATCCAATGGGCTCTGCCAGGGTTCCCTTGATATCTGCTAACCATGCTCAAAGCAAAGGCTACATCAGGGCGAGTACAAGTCATAGCATA
Organism: Lactuca serriola; assembly: GCF_051521515.1. NCBI lineage: Eukaryota > Viridiplantae > Streptophyta > Magnoliopsida > Asterales > Asteraceae > Lactuca > Lactuca serriola. The sequence goes on from NC_136410.1 coordinate 11,670,632, forward strand.
CATGATTGAGCCAACTGCGGAAGCGTATGGTACTCGGCTCATTTCTGCTCTTTCAGCTTCGGTACTCGGACTTTGAGTCTTACTCAACTTGGCATTACTTTGTATCGGTAATTCTCCCTTCTTCGAGTTTTCCATACTAAAACGTTTTAGTACCTTCTCTAAGTAAGTGTTCTGACTAAGTCCTATTAGTTTCTTACTTCTTTCTCTCACTATCCTTATTCCCAAAATATAGGAAGCCTCTCCGAGGTCCTTCATAGCGAAGCACTTCCCGAGCCAGGACTTAACCTCCTGTAGAGTTGGGATGTCGTTTCCTATGAGTAATATGTCATCGACATATAGAACGAGGAAGCTTACTGTACTCCCACTGGCTTTGACATATACACACGACTCATCTTCGCTTCGTACAAATCCAAACTCTTTGACTTTCTCATCGAAGCAAAGATTCCATCTGCGAGACGCTTGCTTAAGTCCATAAATGGACTTCTCAAGCTTACACACTCTATTCGGATGCTTCAGATCCACAAACCCTTCTGGCTGAGCCATGTAAACATCCTCAACCAACTTTCCGTTAAGGAAAGCGGTCTTGACATCCATTTGCCAAATCTCATAATCATGAAATGCGGCAATCGCTAGCATCACTCTAATAGATTTTATCTTCGCAACTTGTGAGAAGGTCTCATCATAGTCAACTTTGGGAGTTTGAGTAAAGCCCTTCGTAACCAATTGCGCTTTATATGTGTGTACGTTTCCATCCATGTCGGTCTTCTTCTTGAAGATCCATTTGCACCCAACGGTCTTACGTCCGGGCACATAATCAACCAAATTCCAAACTTGGTTATCATACATGGATTGGATCTCGCTATCCATTGTCTCTTTCCATTTCGCAGACTCCGGACCTGCCATGGCTTCCTTATAGCTATTAGGTTCATCAAGATTTATTAGTGTACCATCACTAATATATGTGTCCCCTTCGGTAGTAATATGAAAACCATAAAACTGGGGTAGAACTCTAACTCTATCGGAACGTCTAAGAGGTAAGGACTCATCAATCGGTTCAACCGGAGTTTCCTCCTCGGGTTGATTGCTAGCGGTAGAGGTTCCTTCATCTATCGACTCTTGAATCTCTTCAAGTTCGATTTGCCTCCCACTGTCTCCTTGGCTTATGAGTTCTCGCTCTCGGAAAACTCCTCTCCTCGAAACAAAGACAACATTGTCCTTCGGTCTATAGAAGAGATATCCAAAGGATGTCTGCGGGTGGCCGATGAAAATACATCGCTCACTTCGAGGTTCGAGCTTGTCGTGAGTATCTCTTCTTACGAAAGCCTCGCAACCCCAAACCTTGATATGTGCTAACGAGGGAGCTTTCCCTGTCCACATCTCGTGAGGTGTTTTGGCAACCTTCTTAGTAGGGACTCGGTTAAGGATATGGGCAGCAGTCTCTAAGGCATACCCCCAAAAAGAGATAGGTAGTGAAGCACGACTCATCATAGAGCGAACCATATCTAATAGGGTTCGATTACGCCTTTCTGCCACACCATTCAACTGCGGTGTCCTAGGAGGCGTTAATTGTGAAACTATTCCACACTCCTTGAGATAATCGTGGAATTCAAGACTTAGGTACTCTCCTCCTCGATCGGATAGAAGCATCTTGATTTTCCTGCCCAATTGATTCTCCACTTCATTCTTGAACTCTTTGAACTTTTCAAAGGTTTCTGACTTTTGCTTGATTAAATAGATATACCCATATCTACTATAATCATCGGTAAAAGTCACGTAGAAGCGGTTCCCATCCTTCGTGGTTGATCTAAACGGTCCACATACATCGGTATGTATTAAGTCCAATAGACCCTCACTCCTTTCACACGTACTCGTGAAGGGTGACTTAGTCATCTTTCCAAGTAAACAAGACTCGCACGTGTTATCTTCCCTAAGGTCGAATGACTCCAACACTCCATCCTTTTGGAGTTGGGCTATGCGTTTCTTGTTGACATGTCCAAGGCAACAATGCCACAAGGATGCTTTATCCATACTAGTGGAAGAATCTATATTTAAAACATCATTTCCTAAGTTATCAACAATCATAACAGTTTCATAAATTCCATTAGCTTCAAAGTAAAAAGACACCATTTAGATAAGCCAAAATAGAAACATTCTCATTATTAAAAGAAAATCTAAAACCTTGTCTATATAAACCATGAAATGAAATGATGTTTCTAGCCATTTCTGGCGAATAGCAACAATTGTTCAAATCTAAACATAAATTATTCCTAAGCACTAAAGAATACACTCCAATCTTGGTCACATGCGACGATCTTCTGTTCCCCATGATTAGATTGATTCTTCCTTGCTCCACATCCCTACTTCTTCTTAGTCCCTGCACATTAGAACAAATGTGGTAACCACAATCGGTATCAAGAACCCAAGAAATAGCATGATTAGAATCGTTAGATTTGATTGTATATATACCTGCGAAAGATGGCTTGATCTTTCCTTCCTTGATGGCTTGCAGATATTCCGGGCAGCTTCTATTCCAATGTCCTATCTTGTGGCAGTGGTGGCACTCTGCCTCCTTCGGGTTAGGACAGGGCTTAGCGGGATCAACTTTGGTCCCACTAGAAGAGGCACCATCTCGGGCTTTAACCTTGAGATAGTTCTTAGACGAAGCCTTCCTGTTCTTTCCCTTTCCTTGACCAATAGCCAAGACAGGAGCAACCGGTGGATTGGGAGTTGGTGCAACAGACTTGTCTTTGAAGTTGCTCTCAGCGACCCTCAATAGACCTTGGAGTTTGCTTAGGGTGACCCCCTCTTTGTTCATGTGGTAGGTCATCCTAAATTGATTGTACATCGGAGGCAAAGAGTGAAGCACCATGTCGATCGCCAAGTCTTCCCCAAAGTCAACATTTAACTTGCGAAGGCGGTCGACATACCTTTGCATCTTTTGCAGGTGCATGGTAAGAGATTCTCCATGACCCATCTTAGCGGAAATCATGTTAGTGAAAATCTCATAACGCTCTTGTCTCGCGTTTTGGCGGTATCTCTCCAATAAGTCTTGATGCATCTCGTACGGGTACATGTCCTCGTAGGACTTTTGGAATTCGGAGTTCATGGTGGCTATCATGATGCAATGTACCTTCGTTGCATCTCGCTCATGGGTTTCAAAAGCGGTAATTTCAGCCGGAGTAGCAATTTCGGTGTTGATTTTCTCAAGCTTCTCATCGAGGACATACTCCTTATCCTCATAGCGAGCAATGGTGCGAATGTATCTTATCCATTCGCTAAAGTTCGTTCCATCGAAGGTGACCTTTTGGCAAAGGCTCATCAACGTGAAAGAACTAGCAGCAACGTTGTTTGCGTTCGACATCTACAAATAGAAAGGACAAAGCTAGATTAGAATATGAATCCCTAATTATCACCCAATAAGAAAAATTAGGGCTAGGATCCAACAACAACATTTACATATTAGAAAAGGGATGCCGTAATCTAACATGCAAATAAATTGAAGGTAAGTGAATGACGATTCACTAATTCTCCATTTCAAAAACTTAACTATTAGTCCTAAATGTATTGAGAATTCCTAGGCTCGTATGAGATTCATTGAAACTATTCAATGGCATGTTTAAATCTCGATATGCCTCTCTTGTTTGTGACTGGGATACCGAGGATCACAAAGCGGGTGTGAATTACCATGCAAATTCACATGGTGCCTTTCATTGTAACGATCACCTATTCGATGTGCCGGTAAACCACACACGCTCCATCGAAATATGATAAACAATGAATCACCCTTTGCCACCTTTGCTTAGAACCAATTAGTGTGCCGGTAAACTACACACGCTCCACTAACTTCTTAGCAAGGGTGCAAAGTGTAATTTCATGGGATTGCATCAATTCACTTTTCCTAAAGTAACTAAGATTGGGAAATTTTAAAATATGTGTAGTTACTTTGTATTTCCTATTATACTTTTAATGAGAGGATGAGTTTGCCCTATCCTACCCGTTCGGCTAACGACCCTCCACCGATCAAGCAAGCGGTGGGTGTGAGTGTACACCCATTAAGCGCCATTTTATAGGCCGCAACCTTATACCCACCTTATAGATCGGCTTCGTGAATGAGGCCTACTAACGGTAAGACTAGCATTTTATATATATTAATCTTGTAATATTATATTAGTATAGGGTTGTATTTTAAACATTTTAAAAAACTAGGGTTTGAAATTTAAATTGTCTAAATTAAAAATTTTAATCACAAATATAAATTTCAAAACTTGAGGACAAGTTTTAAACATTTAAAACATGGAGGATCAAATAACAAATACTTTCAGTTAACAATTAATTTCCTAATTATCTATATTTAATTTATTCAAGATTTCTTTCAAGATAATTACCAAAATAATCAAAATAATTAATTAATTATCATATAAGGAAATTAAATATTTTATTAGTTGATAAATATCTTTAATTAGATCAAGATTATAGTCATATATATCAAAAAATCGGATTAGGGTTGATCTAATATGATTAAGGTAAGTTTCCATAAGATAATCATGAAGAAATCCCGAATCTGGCCATTCCTGACGCTTGGACTCGCCGAGTCAGGCCAACTCGCCGAGTCCACTTTGGAACTCGCCGAGTCCATGAATCAGAAACACAAAAAACGAATTTTGCAGTTTAGTTTCAGACAATTAAGCAACAATTTAATGAAAACCAAGCTAGGCTCTGATACCACTGATGGGTTTTTGCCATAAGAACTTTCCTATGTGCGCATGCAAAACCCTAATGCTTGGATCTAGGCTTTCTAATTAAACATGATTTGAATCCAAGACTTCTAATGACTATTTAGGTGTAATAACAATATTGAAACAGATCTAGAATCATACCTTTGAATTCCTTGTTGATCTTTTTGTCTTGGAGCTTCTAGAGTCACAATTGTCACTCCTCTAATGGCTTACAAACATCAACTAGCAAGGAGGATGATTTAGGAGAGAGGAGATGGGAGGAAATCGGCCAGGGTTTCTATGCTTTTGATTAAGTGCCGATTTCCCTTAGCCATAGGGTCTATTTATACTTGTAGACATTTAAGGGTTACAACCTAAACCCTAATTGGATAATCTTCTCTTAAGGCTATCCAAATCCATTCCTTAGATAACTCCTTGGACGATTTGAAGCTATCCTTAGCTTCTAGAATCTGTCCAATCCATATTTATATGGATTTATAGTCTAAAGTTTAACTATCAAACAATTGACAGTTTATACCCTCTTATTTAATTAATCTCTTTAAGTCACCAAATTAATTCCAATTAATTCTATGAATTATATTAATCAAATAACAATATATTATTCTCATAATATACTAATAATATTTACTCTCTCTTAATAAACCATCCTATCAAATTGCTATGGTGAAGGCAACCCAAAAGGACCATGCACAACCGAGTCAAATACTTGCCTAATATAGTTGCAGCCTTAGACACTATTCCAACAGTTTCTTCACGTGTTCATGCCCTGCTGATCAGAGGGTAAGGTGTGCTCTAAACCTGTTGAGGCTCGGGGCGAAGGATTGGTGGAGATTGACCACCGGGTCATATTTGGATGCGCAGAGGGCTGCGGTTTCATGGGATCAGTTCAGGGAGATGTTCAACACTCGTTATGTTCCGCAAGTTGAGAGGGAGAGATTGGATTAGGAGTTCCTTGAGCTGAAGCAGGATTCGGAGTCGGTGACTGAGATCACCAGGATGTTCGCTGAGAGGGCGATGTTCTGCCCAGAGTTCGCTTCGGAGCAGGCTCAGATGTCTCGATATCTGAGCATGCTCAAGAGGGACATCAGATAGTTTGTGTCTACGCAGAGGTGCGAGACCTTGTTGGAGTTGCAGGAGGCCGCTAGGCGGCGTGAGTTAGAGATTGAGTTGCAGTTGCATGAGCTGAGGCAGGCTCCGGTGCAGTCGCAGCCGGCGCTGAAACGGTCCAAGACCGTTGATGTTAGAGTGGGGGATCTGAGCAGCTACACTTGTGGGAAGTGTGGGAGGGGTCACACCGGAGTTTGTAGGTCCGGTGGTGCATGCCGCAAGTGCGGAAAGGAGGGGCACTATGCGAGGGATTGTCGGCAGCCAGCGCCGGTTCGGGATTTGAGGATTTGTTATCATTGTCATTAGGTTGGACATTTGAGGGTCAACTATGCACAGCTTGCTGCAGGACCGGTGCAGGCTCCAGCACCATCCACTTTGAGGATCACAGGTGGAGTTCAGGGTGGAGCGGAGCCCCCAAGGGCTCAGGGTCGTGCTTTCCAGCTTTCAGCAGTGGAGGTCAGAGCAGTGCCGGATGCAGCTGCGGGTATGTTTCTTCCTTGATATTTTGTTATCTTGTGATTATTGTGGTATATTGTTTATGTGCTGGTATCTTTGTGTGGTTTTCGATGCGGTATTCGTCGTTTTTGAGGGTTGTGGTTTGGTTATGGATTATTGTATTGGGAATTTCGTTGGTTATCATCCATGAGGGTTATTAGTGGAAACCTGGCATTGGTTTGAAGGCCGGGTAGCATCTGCTTTCTGAGGAGCGGTTAGATGCAGGTTGAATTTCTTTCGAGCAGGTTAATCGGTGTTGATGTGGGATCTTGTTAAGGTTGTTTATGCTTGTGGGAATCAGTCCGCGTGTAAGTGTTGGGTTTATTTGCAGGGTTGTTTTGGGTGGTCGGTATTGGTGACCGATGTTTGATAGCCAGTGCTACAAGTGGGGGAGAATTGGAAAATTCCCCGGGAGTTCGATGGGTATTTGAGGGTGCTTAGCTGTTGGGATTCAGCAATGTTCTGCCAGCCCAGAGTGTAGGCTAGTAGGAGTAAGTGTCGGGTATACGGAGCGGGATACAGACCTAGGGCATTTGATTGTGGAGGGCCTGGGGATCAGTCCGGGATCGATTATGTGTGATGGAGATAGAGTTCGGAACCCCTAGAGGGCTAGAACGGTATGCATGGGAGGATTTCCCAGAGAGATAGCTCGGAATGATGGATGTTAGTTGAGCGGTCCAGATAGATTGAAGGCCGGTAGGCGTACCAGTCAGGCCGAAGGCTCAGAGAACGGTCCAGCCAAACTGAAGGCCTATCAGATCTAAGCTATATATGATTTGTGTACCCTGTGTAATCATAGCAGGACTCGATATGGATCATCCAGTGAAATGTTAATAATCTCTTAGGATTCTTTAGACATTTCCATTCTCACACGAACCCCGTAGAAAACCCCATCCACTTCAGTGCTTGACAGCAAAGTTGATTCAGACCCAGAGGAGGTTCATTGAGAAGATTTACTGTTCGGAAATAAATGAACTGGGTCAAGACTATTGAATTCACCAAGTGCCTATATCTTTTTAGGGACATCGGTGAGAAATTCACCTAAACTTCCGAAATTTCCAGTCACCCATCATGAGGTGATGACCCCCATAGTCAGAATTCGGAAGCAAGGTGGAGTAGAAATTCAATATGTCTTCATGAGAAAAGAACCCTAGGTAACTACCCGAAGGAAGTCGACGCCGATTCCAGTCAAAGCTACGGGGTAGACAAAGGGAGCCAGTACATGGAACCCAAGAATTGTCTTTTCCTCGTGTTCGTCACGTTAATACACCCTTAAAATAATACAATTTAGTGAGTTAGTGGTTACACTACTCACGCTATGTGTTAGGTAAATCGTCGTTTCCCGTTGCCAGTTACACGATTAGAGCGGATCCCCGCACATCTATTGAGAATATTTAGCCATAAGCCTTCATAAGCCTCTCTTTCCGCGGTTTCGTTCCGAACTGTTCTCAAATCTTTCCAGGCCGGAGAGTGAAACCTTCCCAGTATAAAGGTAATGTAGTAGGAACGACTCGCATCTTATGGCCTTTCTCCGATACTCATACTCCTACCTTGATTTCCAGGACTACATCATAGGGATGTAGGTCGACACTCAGACAACCAGTACCCGAGGCACGGGAAAAATTTATGCCTAATGCAGTCAGGACAGATATGTCCAGGGCTAGCCATCGTCTCTCATCATCTTGTATTACTTTCCGTGTAGCAGAAACCATGCCACCGAAGAAGCGTAACCAGTCCACAAGCAAGAAACCTACTCTCTTATTCGATGAAGCTACGTTCCAAGTTGCAGTCTCAGCAGCCGTAGCAGCTATCATGGCTCAACTAAATGCTAACAACGCCAATGTTAGTAAGAGTCCTATCGGAAATTCCGATCCTAGTAGTGGACAACAGCAACCAACCTCTGCATACCCAGCCGCCCAAGAACCTCACTCAAATCCACTGAAGAGAAAGATCAAGATGGAGGAGGGAAGTACCTCGGCACAAGGACCTTTTGAAGGGCAATGAGCTGAGACGGTCAAATTCGCTACCAACCCTCCCATCCCTACACCTAGGAGACCATACTTAGGAAACCTTCCCCATTGCAGCAAGTGCAGCTACCATCATCATGGTGTCTGCCGGGAGCTCTATTGTGCTAGGTGCCACATGTTGGGGCATACTGCTCGCGTCTGCAGAACCCCGGTTGAGTTCATTACATCAACCACCAATGTGGCGACCCGTACAGTTTGCCACCTATGTGGTGAAGTGGGACAATTCAAGAAGGACTGCCCAACCGAAGGGAAAGACAAAGACACAGGAGGAGTCTAACTCTAATGCTTAGGGCGAAGCATCAAGGAACCTAGTAGAGTTTGGTACGTCTCTCGATCTCGGATAACTAACGCAAAACATTAAAAGGCTAATTCTAATGTAAATACTTCCCCAATAAGGCGAAAGTCACAGCACTGCTATAAAATTTAAAAATTCATTAGGAAAAACTATAATGGCTAAACATATACGTTACGACCATGTATAGTTACGATGGATAGACCTAGAGTGAGTGAATGCCGCCTCATTTCCTGTTCCTCGTTTGGTTGTGGATTTAGGGCGGAGTCGCTCAGTCAACAGTCCTCCCCACCTTAATTATACGTGACTAGTATATGTTAGGCGATTATAGAAATTCCTCGTGAGAATCCATTCATGAAAAGATACTCTACTCGGAAACACTTAGGACTCTCTATAGTTCCGCGTCGACTCTATCGGTCCAAGTATCCGCGGCAGTGATACATAGGACGAAACCCGAAATGCCTAGAACTTGTGTGCCTGATCGGCGCATGACTCTATCGACACTCATTTTATATCATGTTGAGGTATGCCAACTTCGACGACTCTATCGATCATGGTTTGACGTAGTGCAACCATGTGTACATCCTTAGTGCTGTGTAAAAAGAACTTTCTCTGTAGCCATGTCGGCAAATAAAGGTTCTTCCAAACCTAAAACATAATACGAATAATCAAACCTAATACGATCCGTCAGTTGTCCCTCTTACCTCAAACCTTTCGAAGTACCCAGGAGAAGGGTACCGCGCGCTGTCGACCGACCTCTCTTAGTCATATGGAAACCGAAGCAAAAGACACTGCAAGACACTTCAGAAGACAATGACCATTCGAAGCATACTTCGTAGGATCCCCCAGAAAGACCCTTCGCACCTCGCACATCAGGTTCGTGAACCCAGAGAATAGAACTCATAAGAATGACCACTATAACCAAGTATATGCGTAAAGGTGGTATATAATCGAGATAAAAAAGATTTAAGATGTGTGCTTCCTCCCTACTCCCTGTTCCTCGTTGGGTTATGGGTTTGGGGTGGAGTCGCACAGCTGAACATCCTGCCGACCTCAATTATATACGATTTGCATACACCAAGTATTAGTGGTTAAGCCAAGTATGAGCTCTACCACGAGCCTCATAGTAAAGCCCTTGATCCTATTCTAGACAATAGGAGCTAGAATCAAGAGAACCACTGCAGGTTGAGCTACTATAATGATCACAAATCCGAAATTTGTTGTCATACCGGTTAAGCTCACATGATAACTAACACCCTCAGTTAGTAAAGTGATTAAGTTCTGAGTAATGGAACCCTATACTCACTAGATTTGACCTAGACCGCGAAAACTCAGAACCTTCGGAAGAGTAGTTGCAGTAGATGCTCGCACTACCCAGGCACTTCGTTCACCTGTTACAGACGAGTAGTGACTATGATCCTCCGCCCCCTCGCATGGAGGAAGTCATCGTCGCCTTGTAGATGATAGACTACATTCTCCAAAGTGAACACTAGAATACCGAGAACCCCAGGATAACCTTCGCAGCCAGGAATACTTGATCAAAATGCGAAAGTAGTTGCGTTAAGCCTCGTAATCCAGATCCCGAAGAGATTATAGACTTGACACTCGTCTAGGTGTTAGTCGATGGATTATACAGGAGCACGTGCTTTCCGCACTAGGATAAACCAACGCCTTGGAAATTAGAGCACGTCTCACGAGATTCATCGGACTATCAGGTGTTCCACGAATACTATCTCACGTAGAAATAATAGAACCACCTCCCGAGGTAGTCCAACACTCGTCTAGTGAAATCCTATCTCCCTGACCCTAAGGGCTTCAGTATCTCAAGATTCATTAGTGCAGGTTCATTTTGCACAAGCTTGAGATAGACACTCTACAACAAAAAGATACCATAGATACACAACCCATCCAATGATCTAGAAAGCCTCTAAAAGCCAATTGACGGGAAACACGGAACCAAGGACAGCCCGAGCTTCCTAAGAACCAACCTGAAGGACTACACTCCTAGTAAGAGAAAGAACTTAGGAACTTCGGAATGGCGAGCACGCCAGTAATGATCTTGCCATAGAAGTACACTATGTTCTTAGTGCTGAAAAGCTCTCCCCTTCCGAGAGCTTAGGACCATCTGAGAATCCTCATGGAGGTTTGGTCCAACCTTCGTCAGACCACGACTACTTCTGGATATCCCTTAAGCTTCACACCAGATCGATCCACTCCTTAGACATGATCAGTGTTGCCCGACGTCACTCTTCGTATCCCACTCATCTTGATAAGGAACTATTGAGAACCCTAACCTCGTAGATACACCAGTCGGAACCCACTAGCTACACGAGACGGAATCCGCATCCTGTGCGTGAAGGTTTGTTATAATGACAAACACAGACCAGAGTTCACTTGGCAATGCGAGGATGAACGGAATAGGAAGTACCCTCTTACCTCTACTTGGCCATTCATACCTATTCCCTTGCCTAGACCTGAATTTCGGGACGAAATTCCCTCTAACGGGGGGATGATGTGACAACCCAAGTTTATTCCGTTACATTACCCCGTTACCGTTAACGGAATATTCCAGTTTATAAAAGTTCCGTTAATTGGAGGTCGCCAAATAAATAAATGTTTTATTTATTTATATAATGTGTCGTTAAAGTCGTAATAAAATAAATAAAGACACTTACCTTACATTTCCATTTAATTGGAAAAAGTTAGTTTTTATTATTACGACCCCTAAATCGGGTGCGACCAAAAGCCCCGTTAAACGATAGTATCGGGTAGATTCCCACTGAGCTTCAACTCCCACCCATATATAAGGGGGAATGGACTTCATTCCACCTCTTTTCTCTCTCTCTCTCTCTCTAGGCTCGTTTTCGACTCCAAAACCGCGATTTCCAACTCCTAAACGTAAGACCTTCAACCCTAACTTGTTCTATGCGTGCATTATTGTCTTTTTAGCCTAAAAATCACATGATTGAGACATGGAAAAGGATTTTACGGCCTAAGAGCCTCCTTAGGCCGTAAACACCCAAAAAGTGGCCAAAATGACCCAAACTTGTCCCGTTGAGCCTAGGAACCAATTAAGGAATTTGTCTAGGAGGGTTTAATCATCAAAACACAAGATTTTAGGGCATAAAAGAGAGTTTACGGCCCAAGCACATGCTTAGGCCATAAACACCTCTTAAACTTGTAAAAATGCCCCAAAAACACTCCCAAACCACCCTTAGGCTTAATACATAAATTAGGGGCTTGCTATTTAGGGTTTGGAACATTTAAACACAAGGAAATATGGGGTAACTTGGAGTTTACGGCCCAAGCGAGTGCCTAGGACGTAAACACCCCTAAACTATGTCAATTGATGGTTTTTGTCCCCCCAAATGGCCTTATACCTCATTATAAATTACTAGAAGGAATTAGGGACTTCAAAACTTCCATAAAATCAAGGGATAGGAGTTCACGGCCGTGAACTCCCATAGGGGTGGTACATGGGCTGTAAACTCCCATATTGTCCCTTTAGAAGCCTTAAATTCACACATACAAATTAGATTTGGACCTAGAATATTTCCACAAGCAGGATAAAGCCTTAAAACACCCTAGAAACCCCTCACCATGAGTTTACGGCCGTAAACTCATGGGGAGTAGTCCCATGGCCGTAAACACCCTATGGTGAGTTTACTCTTGGAGAGTAAACTCCATTCCTAAGTCATTCAAGCCCTTAAATGTTACCCGGGACACCCCAAACACTTAACCAAAGTGTTTTCCGCTCTTTAGGGTGCGTATACTTGTTTTATTAGTATTAAATGTACTAATTATATGTGAACATATGTTATCATATGTTAAATAGGTCATTAAGAGTGTCCAAGTCTTTACTTGACACTGAGCACCCAACCGGCACCTTCGTCGGATCTACTTACACCAGGTGAGTTCATACCCCTGAATGAACCTTTTAAATGTTTACATGTTTTATAGGGGGGGAATACAAGTTAAACATGCCAGTTATCATATCAATCACATGTGATTCATAACCCGCATGCACAAGGATTTACCACACTATAAACTGTTTTACCAAGTAGGATACCATAAATGGTTTTCTAAAAGGTGTTCACTTGATTCAAAACTCTTACTTATACTGTTTTATCAAAGTTCATTTTAAACTAGTTTATGAAAGTTTTCCAAAGAATTCCTAAAGGTTTTCAAACTTATTTTGACAAAGAATACCAATTTGTGATTTTCTTAAGTGTAAAGGTTTTTTTCAAGGTTTTCAACAAAGTTCCCTTTCATGTCGTATACTCTTACTTATTAGATACCGCTGTTTCATTTTCACTTAGTTTGAACTCCTAATTGTGTAACATCCCGGAATAGCAAGAGTATAGTTGAAGGGCTAAAAGAGTAAAATTGGAAGGGGAACTCGGCGAGTCCATGGGTGGACTCGGCGAGTAGAGTCGCGACTTGGTCGCGTGTTAAGTGGCCGACTCGGCGAGTCAGTAAGATGGACTCGGCGAGTAGAAGGCTGCTTTTATTAAAGAAAATATAGGATTTTCTGGAAAGAACTCTAATACACTGTAAATTCTTAAAATACTACTTTTTATAAAGTTATTTGAATAAAATGTCACTAAATACTTATGAACTCACCAGCATTTGTAAAAATGCTGATACTCGCTTTTCAAATAACTTGTATTCTCAGGTCAGCTTTAGACAGGTACATTCCCAGAGCTGTTGATGAAGATAGCTTAGTACCAAGCTGTACTTATTATACTTACTTGTATTACTTTGATGTATTGTAATGTAAACCATGTAAAACTATTACTATTAATGCAATGTTTTGTTGTACTTTGATTACTATAATGCATGCGTTGTGATAGTTGACATGACGTCATCCACCCCAGAACGTTTCCGCCGTTCCGGTTTTGGGGTGTGACAGTATACATCTTTTACATTACACTTCGGACCGGTAACCAACTTTTAGGTAAATATGGGATTTTCCAGGGATAACAATTGTACATAACCAGAATCGTGTAACAAACCAGATAACTAAACTTTACAATTAATAAAATATGGGATTTTCTTGGGTGTGTAACTTTTTCAGAAACCGAAAGGAAACTTGTACATTTTCAGAAAACAAAACCGCTTTTGAACTCACTAGCTTTATGCTGATTTTCAAACTGCTTGTATTCTCAGGTCCGCATTAGACAGGTACCCGATGATCCTTTTGGTGAAGACGGAGTGCGTAGAAGACACGTCTTACTTTTGTTCATATATATATATATATATATATATATATATATATATATATATATATATATATATATATATATATATATATATATATATATATCACACTTGTAACACTTGGTTTTCAAACAAATGTAAACTTTTATATGTAATGTAATGGTTGTTTACTTTTGCTTACTATTTACATTGGTTATGATGTTCAACATGAAGTCACCTCCGCCCCGGAACATTTCCGCCCTGGGTTTCGGGGTGTGACAGATTGGTATCAGAGCCCATGTTTATAGTGAACTAAGTATACCAAACCTTACATGGTATAAGACTATAAACACTAAGGGTCCTAAGTGCTCTGAACTAAAAGTATACCCCAAAGTATAAGTATTTTCAAAAGTATACAAGTATACCTAACCGTCGAGATCCGTAACTACAAGTAGAACAAAACATAAGTAAATGGGTGTTGTACGTTGCGGTTAAAGCTGGGCAGTTATGTAGTCGTGTCTAGGATCAATATAGCCTGACCAACTATATTCATTCGAGACACGACCAACATGTGCTTGGGAGTGATTGTGGTGTTCAGCATGCCTAAAACTTACCCTAATACCCCAAACATCGAACCATGGTCGTAGCGAATCATGAAATACTATGGGAGTATTTCTCGAGCCAATCCTTTGTAGAAATCCTCATTCAAGCGTTGCTCCTTGAAAATTCCTGTAGCGATAATTTGTCTGCTTTGATAACTCTTTCCTACTTTATCGCTTATTCGAAATATATAACTGTCATATCTCTTGATTCAATTCAGAGGACTTACCATCCTCTCTTTCCTGATCTTATTAGATCAAGATGCCTCCAAGAAAGAGACCCAGTTCAAAGACCAACAACCCTCCGCCACCACCTCCTCCTGAATTTGAGCCTGTGGTGTTTCAGGCAGCTGTTACCGCCGCGGCGGCAGCTGCTATGTCTCAAATGAACACCGATGGTTCCGGTGGTTCGGGAGGTGGTACTCAAACTCAAAACCAAGAAGGCAGTCAGGGACACCGAAAGGAGGGTTCCTATAAAGATTTCATGAACGCAAAACCCACGTCCTTTGATGGCACTGGAGGTGTCATTTCCCTCACCCGATGGTTCGAGAAAATTGAATCTATCTTTGAAATCTGTGCCTGTTCGGAATCTGACAAAGTGAAGTTCGCAGCCTGTACCTTTATCGATAAAGCCCTGACTTGGTGGAATGGCCGAGTCAAATCCATGACCCTACCTGTAGACAATGCTATGGGTTGGGAAGCCATGAAAGAACTTCTTCTTGCTGAGTACTGCCCTAGGGGCGAAATACAGAAGTTAGAGCACGAGCTCTGGAACCTGAAGATGAAGGGTTCCGATATTGCCGCATACACTTCGAGATTTGATGACCTGGCGCTAATTTGTCCGGGATTGGTTACCCCGGAGAGCAAAAAGATCGAGAGATTCATCTGGGGGCTAACCCAGCCAACAAAAGGAAACGTCTTAACTGTGAAACCGGATACATATGACAGCGCCAAAAACTTAGCCCAAACCCTGATTGACCACAGTGATGATGTCGAGGAAGCAACCACCACTTTTGAACCGACCAGGAGGAGTGGTGAGAAAAGGAAATTTTGGAAGAAGAAGAAGGGCCAATCTTCCCAAGGATCCTCAAAGAAACAGCAGACTGTAGCAGTCCATGCTGCTACTACCCCTGTTGCTGTTACTTCTGCTGTGGGATCCACAGCTCAAACACCTACTAGTAGATATGCTGGTAACCTTCCCTAGTGTGAAAAGTGTAAATACCACCATAACCTCGGCCCCTGCCGTGAGCTGTCATGCACAAATTATGGTAAAAAGGGGCATACTATTCGATTCTGCAAAGCACCCGCCTAATCAGTCAATCATTCTTCTGGAGCAGGTGTTGGTCAAGCCTGCTATAATTGTGGAGAAGTTGGGCACTTCAAGAGGAACTGCCCCAAGGCAGCATCAACCGGCAATACGGGGAGAGTCCTAGCTATGGGACAAGAGGAGGCTGTCGCTGACCCCACTGTTGTCTCGGGTACGTTCCTTCTCAATAACTCTTATGCTAGTATCCTTTTCGATTCTGGTGCTGAACTACTACGTAGTTTTGTTAGCCATTCATTCAAACGCCTTCTTAAACATAATCCCCAACCATTAACCGAAACGTTCACCGTTGAGATGGCTAACGGTGAGAAAGAAAGGGCTAGCGATGTGTTCATAGGTTGTACCCTTACCCTGAACGATCATTCATTTCCCATCGATCTTATGCCATTTTCCATAAAGAGCTTTGATGTTATCGTTGGCATGGATTAGTTGAGTCCCAATCATGCTGATATCCTTTGTTTCGAAAAGGCAATCCGTCTCAACCTTCCTGCGGGTCAAACTCTCATGATCTATGGCGATAAACTCAGCTCCAATCTTCGCATCATTTCCTGCATCAAAGCTCAAAAAAGCTCCCGCGTAAGGAGTGCCATGCATTCCTAGATCATGTAATCAACGAGAAACAGGAAGTTAAAGACCTCGAGAGCATCCCCGAAGTCTGTAACTTTCCTGATGTCTTTCCTGAAGAGCTCCCAAGAATTCCTCCCAAACGTCAGGTCGAATTTCGCATTGACCTAATTCCTGGAGCTACCCCCGTAGCCAAATCCCCGTATCGCTTAGCTCCAGCAGAAATGCAAGAGTTATCCAGTCAGCTCAATGAATCACTCAGCAAAGGGTTCATCAGACCGAGTTCCTCACCCTGGGGAGCTCCGGTATTGTTTTTAAAGAAGAAAGATGGATCCTTCCGAATGTGTATCGACTACCGTGAGCTGAACAAGTTAACCGTCAAAAACCGATATCCTCTTCCGCGAATAGATGACCTCTTCGATCAACTCCAGGGAGCCAGCTACTTCTCAAAGATAGACCTTCGGTCAGGGTACCATCAGCTACGAGTTCATGAGAGTGATGTTTCCAAAACAGCTTTCAGGACTCGGTATGGACACTACGAGTTCGTAGTGATGCCCTTCGGTCTAACCAACGCACCGACAGTGTTCATGGACCTGATGAACCGGGTGTGTCGCCTTTTTCTGGACAAGTTCGTCATTGTGTTCATTGATGACATCCTTGTCTACTCTAGAAGCGAAGAAGATCATAAACAACACTTGAGGTCGGTGTTGGAAACCCTTAGATCCGAGAAGCTGTACGCGAAATTTTCCAGGTGTGAATTCTGGATTCGAAAGGTAACTTTCCTTGGTCATGTGGTAAGAGAGGAGGGTATTCACGTGGATCCTTCCAAGATTAAAGCGATAGAGAATTGGTCGGCACCGAGGACACCCACAGAAATCCGTCAATTCTTGGGTCTCGCCGGCTATTATCGGAGATTCATCCAGAATTTTTCCAGAATCGCCAAACCCCTAACCACTCTAACACAGAAAGGTGTACCCTTTTGTTGGGGTGAAAAGCAAGAAACAGCATTCCAGACGTTAAAGCAAGCCTTGTGCAGCGCGCCTGTTCTGTCCCTACTCGAAGGGACAGAGGACTTCGTTGTCTATTGTGATGCGTCTAATCAGGGCTTAGGCTATGTGCTTATGCAAAGAGGAAAAGTAATTTCTTATGCCTCAAGACATTTAAAGTCACACGAAGTCAACTATACCACCCATGACCTGTAGTTAGGTGCTGTAGTCTTTGCACTGAAGATTTGGAGACATTATCTCTACAGGACCAAGTGTACGATCTTCACTGACCATAAGAGCCTGCGGCACATCTTCGATCATAAAGACTTAAACCTGAGGCAACGGCGATGGGTAGAACTACTCATTGACTATGAGTGTGAAATCCGCTACCATCCCGGCAAGGCCAATATGGTGGCAGATGCCCTTAGCCGAAAGGTGAAGACGCTGATGATGACTATCCATTCTCACTTATCCATGCAAATCCGAGAAGCCCAATTAGAAGCTCTTAAACCCGAGAACGTGTCGAGCGAAACCCTGAGGGGAATGGATAAGAAACTTGAGGTCAGAGGTGACAGATTCTACTGTTTCATGGACCGAATCTAGATCCCAAAGTTCGGAGGATTCAGGGAGATTGTCATGGAGGAAGAACACAAGACTAGATACTCTGTTCACCCAGGTTCAGACAAGATGTACATAGGTATCTCAAGAAACAATACTGGTGGCCAAACATGAAAGCCGAGATCTCTACATTCGTGGGCAAGTGCTTGACTTGCGCCAAGGTGAAAGTCAAGTACCAGAAACCCTCGGGTCTGCTCCAGCAGCCCGAGATAACCGAATGGAAATGGGAGATGATTACCATGGATTTCATCACCAAGTTACCCAAATGTCCGAGTGGGTATGACACCATTTGGGTAATTGTCGATCATTTGACAAAATCCGCTCACTTCATTCCGATCAAAGAATCGTTCAAGATGGAAAGACTCACGCGAGTCTACATCCAAGAAATAGTCTGACTGCACGGTGTACATGCGTCCATTATCTCTGATCGAGATAGCAGGTTTACCTCCAGATTTTGGTAGTCTCTCCAGAAGGCTCTTGGAACCAAACTAGACATGAGTACGGCTTATCATCCTCAGACCGATGGACAGAGTGAGAGAACTATCCAAACCCTGGAAGACATGCTTAGAGCATGTGTCATCGATTTCAGAAAGTCATGGGACACACATTTGCCTTTGATGAGTTCTCGTACAACAACAGTTACCACACCAGCATCAAGGCTGCGCCGTTTGAAGCCCTCTACGGTCGCAAGTGCAGATCCCCTCTGTGTTGGGCCGAGGTAGGGGACACGCGGCTAGCTAAGAGTCAAGTCCCTGACAGTGCTCTCACTGGTCCTGAAATCATTCGTGAAACCACCGAAAAGATCATCCAAATCCGAGAACGATTGAAAGCTTCACGAGATCGCCAAAAGAGTTACGCTGATAACCGACGGAAACCTCTGGAGTTCCAGGTTGGAGATCGTGTCCTGTTGAAGGTCTCGCCCTGGAAAGGCATGGTACGCTTCGGAAAGCGTGGGAAACTAAATTCGAGGTACATTGGACCCTTCGAGATCCTCGCCAGGATCGGTCCTGTAGCCTACAAAACAATGAATATAACAAGATAGAATACATACCTCTTTGATGTAGAAAACTTCGTTAAGGAACCGATCGAAATCATGGATCGAGAGATCAAACACACGAAACAAAGTCGCATCTCGATAGTGATGGTTCGCTGGAATGCCAAGCGGGGACCAGAATTCACTTGGGAGCGTGAAGACTCGATGAAGCAAAAGTATCCGCATCTCTTTTCGAATCCATGATTTGTATCTTAATTCTGAATTTCGGGATGAAATTCCCTCTAACGGGGGATAATGTTGTTGGGTTTTGAGCATTCTAACACTCCTAAGTGTATATGCAACCCTAAATACCTTAGATCTATGTTTTCTCTATTATACATGCAATTATGAACATCCAAGGTATTATCCTAATCTAGCATACAAAACAATAAATATAACAAGATAGAATACATACCTCTTTGATGTAGAAAGTCTTCATGAAGCTTGAGTGCTAGTGCCCCAAGTGTGACACCTCAAATGGTTCACACAACACCAAATACACTTGGAATAACTTGAGAGAAATCTATACTTCATGAAATCGGCTAGCCCTCTCTAGAATGATACTGGTTGCCGATTTTGTCAAGAATAAGATCTTTATATAGTGTTACAATTAGGGTAAATCCTAATTGTCATGACTTTCCATTTCCTTGGATCCATGGGTTCAAATACACCATGGAGCATCCATGGACCATCCTATGGGTTTTAGCCCAACTTGATTATCCATGGAGCATTAGCCCACTATACAAGTATGGATGATTTACACAATTAACCCATATATTTAATTAGTCTTCTTTTGATCACTTAATTAATCCTAGATTAATTCTTGATCAATACTAATTAAATAATCTTATTATTCTTATTATTAATATACTAGAACTTATAATATATTAATAACCATAAGTGTCTTATTTCTCTCATTATAGTCTATCCAAATGCATGATGCCATGCAACCCAAAGGGACCATGCCGGGTCGGGTCAAGTCTTACCAATTATAGTTATGGACTTAGACATTAATCCAACATTCTCCCACTTGGATAAGTCTAAAACTATTATTGCGTATGACTTTTGGAACCAACTGGCAATCGTAGCTCTCAAAAGCTTTTGTCGAACTCTGACCTTGTAGATAAACTCTGACCTTTGTCAATGACTTGTCCATTAGATAAGGGATCATATATTCCTCCATTCTAGATATCATATGGACTGAGACATGGATTATAATCATTCTCTCTGTCCATTTGTTGTTTCCCGATTTCCGATTTATGCTGACTGACTAATTGAGCAAATCAAATCAGTCCTGGCCCGGCCGAGCACTTCAATTTGTCATCATCAAATCATCGAGGGGCCCACATATATCGCTTTTATCCCGAAGGTAAAAGGAATGGATAAACTTCGACTCATATGGCTTGTTCTACTACTTTTTGAATCATACACAAAGGTACATTTTATAACATCGAGTTACCAATGCATTTTCGTGCAATCAATGTACTATCAACTCATAGTAACAACTCATATCTCTAGGTTTGAAGAATATAAGATATTATCGTCTCATGATCACTCGTGATAAAATGCATGAAGTGATTCCAATGAGCGCGGGTTGAATCCAATACTCATAACTTATGAGCACTCATGAGTGTTGTAGCCCTTTGTCCAACACCTTAGACCTCTACAAGCCAACCCATGACAGTCTTAATTCATATCTACTTCCAACATATGACCGACTGTGGATGGTTTGAATAACTTAGTCATTCCGGAAGAATAACCCAGTTTATTCGGGAAGTCAAAACATGCAAAGTGAAACACAATAATAATTGAATCCAATATGGTATCAAAACCTATGAACATAAATAAAACACCTTTTATTTATCACCATATGATTACACATTATTCATTGTATACTGTTTCTGCTATCAACTTTATTCTTAAATTTAAAACAATAGTTGTCCCATGCTCCAAGCATGTACACTATGTTTTCTAAACACTAGTCATGCCATACACCAAGTATGCATACTATGTTTGTCTATGATCTTCACTTTGTGAACTAGATTAATTGAACATAACTCCAATGATCCTCTTTTCACACTCCCAAATCCTTACTGCAAATACAAGAATTCCAAATTCATGTCATTTACTGAAATATGTTAGATTCTAAACTTATATGCATTGATCCTCTTGTAATGATTATGCACAAAGTCAGAAAAACTTGACAACAATCATTACAAAGTATTCCAAAGGAGATCAGCTCCTTGGAAACATCCTTCTTGCATTAAGTTTCCTAATCTTAAACAGATTGAAAATTCTAACTTTGAAACATTTCCAGATTCCATTTTGACTATCACTTATGAACAAGAGTTGCCTCCTTACAGACTATGTCAATATGGTCCTTCCAGACTTATCACTATACTTCCAACTGTCCTTGAGCAACCAATCTTTGGTAAACCTTAGATTGTCCTCGACAGTTGTTTAATCCTTTTAGTCATATCCAGTTCTAAACCTTTTCCCTTCTTAATGCCCCAGGCATTTGGAAAATTTTAGAATGGATGTATATAGCACATGTAATCGATCCTATATCCGAAGCATATGGGACACGATTCATGATGTCTAACATAAAGACTAAACCAGTCTTTTGCTATAATATTTCCACTTTTATTTGCCAAGTTCTCATAATTCAGATTATGAAAAGGGATGTTGTAATCATAATCGAATTTTAGAACGCAAATAATGGACCCATATACAGAATTTCCTTATGTTGAGCCATTCCAACATGAAATTCATATATATATCCTTGACAAAATGATTAAAACCTCACGATCTAAGCTTTTAGATTTGAGAAGAAGTATAATTTCCTCTCCCTTAATTATAGCAAAACAACTCTTTCCCAATTGAAACTTTTGTTTTTCTATAATTAACATTGCTAACTTGCAATACTTATCATAATTATGATGCTCCCAATAACATGATGATTATTAGCATAACACTTATGCTCCCACTAGCTTTGACATGTACTCAGAAATCAGCTGACTTTCTTACCAAAGTTCATATTTCTGATACTAGATTGTTTTGATAAAACTTTATCAAAATCATACACCTTCCCTTAGATAGCACACTTGTGTGTCTAAACAATTATGAAGAGGGATGCCGTAATCATAATGGTTAGAACTTTTTGCCACTTCTCACAAGTCCAGGTTAGTGTGCCAATAAACCACATACGCTCCACTAACGACTTTGAGAATGCAAATATCACAATTGCTATCTAGCTAAAATCTACTTAGTGAAAGTGTTTCCTCACCATCATTTTCATGAATCAGAGAGAAACCTTATGAAACTTAGATTTAATGGTGTATGTGTTCTTATCCATGTGAATTGTCAAAACCATAGTCACAAGACAAGGATAATGACAAATCCAAACTCATATGGATTGAACTCAATCTTAACTTCTTGCCACCTGGCAACTCAAGGGCCTGCCATTGCTTCCAAGTTGTTGTCCAACACATTAAGAACTCTAAGAACTCATATGCAAAGCCAACTTTAACTGGAATGGGCACAGAATATGTCAACACGATAGGTTATAAATCTCAAGTCGTGTGCTAGTGAAGAACTTCAGGTTCTATTCTTGATTAGTTCTTGATACTTTCAAGACCTTTAAGACTCCTACTGTCCTATTGACCTATAAGACTCCCTTGTCAAACATCCAAGAGATAGTGCAGATTCTAATCAAGACAAACACCTCACACAATTGGCCTAATTTGGTTTTTGTTTTATCCAAAACATCACAACTTACCAATTTCAAATGTACAAGAATAGAAAACTTTTACTCTTACATTTGACAAGTGTTTTAAACCTTCTTTGAGACATGTCACTCAAGTTACAATCTTGGAGTATGACTCTAAGACTTATATTGGAACGAAGTATGACTCATCTTCTTGATTTAACCATTTCAACAATTCAAGATCCCTCTTCTTAGTCATAAGAATGCACTAAGATTTCCTTAGAGAACTAATTGTGCTATGGTTTCTTAATCATTAAGATGATCACAAAACAGATACTAAAGTACTCTCCCATCTTTTCAGATTTGAGAAACCTTTATCCTTCTGCCTAATTCGATTCTTCTTATTCGCTCTGCCATACATTGGAACCTTTTCCAATGTCTCAGAATTACACTTAAGCTTGTAAGTATAACCATATTTACTAAGCTTTAGTAAATTATGACGAATAATCTTATCGATATTTTGTGGTGGACTTGACCAGTGCACAAGAATGTGTAGTCGATCCTTAGTCCTTCACTTGACTCACACATCCATGTGAACAAGTAATAAGTCTTAATTTTCCAATACTTGAAAGTTCTCATTCATCATGCTATACAACTTGCATGATTCCAAGTTCCGGTCCAATTGAAACTTGGGTGATGAGAATCTTTCCTTATTTGGTAAATTTAGACACTACCACAAATGAAAGAATCAATTTCATATTTCCACTCTTGCTATTAACGGAATCATATAAGCAACAATTTTTCCTCAAATGCCATTGTAAGGATATTTTAAAATAATTAAAATCAAAATTTTTCTTTTATTTTAAAACTTTGCGGAAAAACTTATCCTTACAATCCATATGAAAACTTGTTGTTATCTATTCCTAAGCAATATCTCATAACTCCTAAGAAGTAGCTCAAGAATCCGATCTTCAAACTATGCGATAGAAATCCATCTATGCGATCAGATTCAGCATATTCTTTCTTTAAGTTCCTTTACTTTTCTTTGATTCTTAAAACATCACCATGTGACCCAGTCACATCATGTATCAAGAATCTCATAATAGAAACTTAACAGAGTTAGATAGTGGACTTTACCTGAAGTAGAGTCAAACTTATTGATTTTAACATCCTTAGGTAAATTTGCATATTTGCAACCAATGACCCTTCCTTTGGCAATATAAACATATGGACCCTTTGATAATGGTACACAGGACTATCACAGACTTAGCTTTTCTCTTTACCATTTGGTCAACCGAGTTGACTATGGCCGATCCCTTTCCACTAGGAAGAAAGAGCTTTACTAGATATCCAATTTCATCATTGTCAATGTCCATAAAGTTTTAGGAAGTTGATTTTAGCAAATATATAAGATCATTAAGGGTCTTGTCATAGTCTATTTCATAGGTGTCCCAAAGGAACTCACTATGTGACTTAGAAAGTGATTGAGCCACCAACTTTCTCAAGACATTGACACCCAACTCTCCCGGCTTGTCAGTATGTGACTTCATCTCCAAGATGTGAGCACACCTAGACCTTGCCTTGCCAATAGGGCTTGAGTGACCTTAAACTTTTAAGAACTTGTGGGTTAGGGAGAATAATTGGAGGAGGTGAAAGAAGTATGATTTCCATGGGACATCATCTTCATTTAGGAAATCTTGTTTCAAGAGATTTGGGAAGATCATAAATGTCTAAACTAGACATCTTTTGGGAGATATTCAAGATAGTTGATTTAAAGTCCTTAATATGACACGCAATATGAAATATTAAGGCTAGGACCCAACAAACTATTTTATAACTTAGAAGAGGTATGCCGTAATGCAAGCTATAAAATATGTGAAGGTAGGTGAATGACGATTCACCAATTTCCACCAAGATAAACGAAATGTATTATTAGGTTTTAATTGGTTTTGAAACTCCTAGATCTTTTGAGATTCATTGAACTGTTCAATGGCATGTTTCAATCTCGAGTGTGCCCTTCAGGTTTTGTGACTGGGATGTCGAGGATCACAAAACAAGGTGTGAAGTAACCATGCAAATTACTTGGTACCCTTAAGTGTTTACCCCTCAATCGATGTGCCGGTTAACCACGCACGCTCCATCGATACTATGATAAACATTAAGTTACTCTTTGCCTACCTTGTTAAATACGAGTTAGTGTGCCGGTTAACAACACACGCTCCACTAACCGACTTAAATAAAGTGCAAAGTGTAATTTCATGGATTAGCACCTTATTCACATTTTCCTAAGTAACTAAGGTTGGGTATTATTAAGAGTTTAGTTACTTAGTATTTATCATTAATACTTTTAATGAAGGGAGAATTATAGTCCTGTCAAACCCGTTCGGCTAACGACCCTCCACCAGTCAAGCAAGCGGTGGGTGAGAGTGGACACCCATTAAGTTGCCATTTTATAGGCAAAAACCTTATACCCACCTTATAGACCGGCTTCGTGAATGAGGCGTACTAGCAGTAAGACTGACTTTACTCTTATACACACACATATATATATATATATATATATATATATATATATATATTATTATTATTAACTTATAATATTATAAAGTATACGGGTTGAATTTTAACTCTTTAAAATTCTAAGGGCTAACTTGAAATTAAAGTATTCATAAGAGAAAACTTTATAAATTCCAAAACTTGAGGGCAAGTTTTGAAACTATTCAAAAACATCTTAAGGGTAATGTTCCTAGTCCAATTCCAGCCAAAAAGTCGAATTTATGCTGTCTGGGGGTCCAACTCGTCGAGTGCACGAACCAACTCGGCGAGTTGGATGCTTTTTGCCTTGGACTCGGCGAGTCCATTCATGGACTCGGTGAGTCTGCTGGGCAGACAGCATCAAAACTCGATTTTCCAGCTTCTTTTGCAAGTATAACAAGAAAACAAGCCTAGGCTCTGATACCACTGTTGGGTTTTGAGCATTCTAACACTCCTAAGTGTACATGCAACCCTAAATACCTTGGATCTATGTTTTCTCTATTATACATGCAATTATGAACATCCAAGGTATTATCCTAATCTAGCATACAAAACAATGAATATAACAAGGTAGAATACATACCTCTTTGATGTAGAAAGTCTTCATGAAGCTTGAGTGCCTAGTGCCCCAAGTGTGACACCTCAAATGGTTCACACAATACCAAATACACTTGGAATAACTTGAGAGAAATCTATACTTCATGAAATCGGCTAGCCCTCTCTAGAATGATACTAGTCGCCGATTTTGTCAAGAATAAGATCTTTATATAGTGTTACAATTAGGGTAAACCCTAATTGTCATGACTTTCCATTTCCTTGGATCCATGGGTTCAAATACACCATAGAGCATCCATGGACCATCCTATGGGTTTTAGCCCAACTTGATTATCCATGGAGCATTAGCCCACTATACAAGTATGGATGATTTACACAATCAACCCATATATTTAATTAGTCTTCTTTTGATCACTTAATTAATCCTAGATTAATTCTTGAACAATACTAATTAAATAATCTTATTATTCTTATTATTAATATACTAGAACTTATAATATATTAATAACCATAAGTGTCTTATTTCTCTCATTATAGTCTATCCAAATGCATGATGCCATGCAACCCAAATGGACCATGCCGGGTCGGGTCAAGTCTTACCAATTATAGTTATGGACTTAGACATTAATCCAACAAATGTGACAACCCGAAGTTCGTTCCATCATTTGTAACCCCTTCCGTTAATAAATTCGTCGTTTTCAATTTCGTTTCCGTTTACGTTATTAAATTAAGTCATTAATTTGAGATTGCTATTATGACTTAATGGGTGTCCTAATGCGTTTAGAACTCATATTAACACCCCATTTTAGTAATCGGAAATTTTTTAGAATCGACCATATCGGGTTACGGCAACTTAATCGGGTGCGACCAAAAGCCACGTCTAACGTCGGTATCGGGTAGAATTCCACCGTGTCCCAAACTTAGAACATATTTAAAGCCCAAAAGACTTCATTTTGAATATTTTTCACTCTCTCACTACTCTCTCTCTAACCTATCTCCTCAAACCCATGATTTAGGTTCAAAATCATCAAATTAGGGCTCCAATTCATCAAGGTAACTCCCCTAACTCATAGATTAGCATCCTTAGCCTTCAAATTCGTGCTTAATCTTGGAAAAATGACCATATTCATGTGTTTACGGCCCTAGAACTCTCTTGGGCCGTGAACACACATAAAGGGGGGGGGGGGTTTGAGCCTTAAAACCCTTCCAAACCACCTTTGGGGCTTAGATATGGCTTAATGGCTTAATGGAACGGACTTAGAACACCATGAACTTAATTTTTGGGGAGTAAACTTGAGTTTACTGCCCAAGAACATGCTTGGGCCGTAAACTCATTATCATGGGGAGTAAACTCAATTTCAAGTGTTTAAATGCCACTTAAACACACCAATAGCCTTGGATTAAAGTCTAGAACCAACCACAATCGATTTAAGGGCCTTAAACATGATGAAAACCATCCCTTTTAGAGTTTACAGCCGTAAACCCCCCCAAGAATGGGTTCCTGGGCCGTACACTCACATACACAAGTCAAATGATGCCCTAAATTCATTCTAAGGCTTGTAAAATTGGTTTGAATCACATATGATTAATCTAGAGCCACAAATTCATGAAAGGAATGGTCACATAGGAGCTTACGGCCGTAAACTCCTAGTTTACAGCCGTAAACTCCAATTGGTAATACCTTTGGTGGTTTAACTCATTCCTATGCCTTAGATTAAATCATATCCACCTTCCCCAAGAGTTATTTGACCATTTAGCAACATAAAACCCCTCATCCATGAGTTCATGGCCGTGAACTCATGAGTTGGTCTTAGGGGCGAAAACTCCATGAGAGTTTACTCTTGAAGAGTAAACACATTATCCAAGCCCTATACGTCCGTAGATGTCACCCGGGTCACTCCAAACACTTGATTTGAAGTGTTTTTGTGTCTTGGAGTGTCTAACAATATCTAATTAGTGATTTAAAGTCTAATTAGATACATTTGTATATCATTTCATATTACATAGGAACCTCGCGCGTTATCAAGCCCCGAACCGACACTTAGCATCCAAACCGTCACGTTTTCTCGTCTGGTGAGTTCATACCCCTACCCTTTTTCAATATTTTTCACTGGTTTCAGGGGGGGCATACAAACAAAGTGCAAGGAATATTTGCACTCAAAACTTGTTTTATATGTGTTATGTTTCATATTTCATATGCTTTTAACACTGATAATCGTTACAGACAACCGTTTGAACTTGCAGAACACTTTATCATAGTATTTGTGAAAAACGTTATAAAATGTTGTATTTTATATTTTCACAAATGTTTTTCCACATTATATCAGTAAAAAGAATAACATTTGAACTTTGAACATGAAACTTAGTACACTGTTTTGTCCTCGGTAACACTCCACAGAGATACGCGAGTGGAGGATCATTGTTTTTAACAAGATCTTTCTATATTATTACTAGTAAATTTGTTATTCCTATAAATTGGAGCCACGTCCTCGGAGAACACTCCACTGAGATACGCGAGTGAAGGACCGCACCCGTAACCAGAATCTCTTAGATAGGGAGCGTGACTTGAGTTTATAGATC
The DNA here is from genome assembly GCF_051521515.1 of Lactuca serriola. Taxonomy (NCBI): domain Eukaryota; kingdom Viridiplantae; phylum Streptophyta; class Magnoliopsida; order Asterales; family Asteraceae; genus Lactuca; species Lactuca serriola. The sequence goes on from NC_136410.1 coordinate 11,698,988, forward strand.
TATACGGGGCTGACTACCCCGCACCTGGCTGCTAGCTACAGCCGAATCGAAAGGTTCAAGGGTGACGAGAGTCATAAAGTGGTTTGGACTACTTATTGCCATATCTAGTCTATCGTATGGTTATGGAACTCGCAATTTGGATAACAGAGATTTACTCGATAGTAATAATGAATAAAGTAACTTATTTACTTTGTACATATTAGTTTTATATACGTGTTAAAACTAATACATATCACCAGGATGACCAGGTTTTCGGTATACATCTTTTACATTACACTTCGGATCGGTAACCAACTTTTAGGAAAATATGGGATTTTCCTGAGATAACAATTGTACATAACCAGAATCGTGTAACAAACCAGATAACTAAACTTTACACTTAAGAAAATATGGGATTTTCTTGGGTGTGTAACTTTTTCAGAAACCGAAAGGAAACTTGTACATTTTCAGAAAACAAAACCGCTTATGAACTCACAAGCTTTATGCTGATTTTCAAACTGCTTGTATTCTCAGGTCCGCATTAGACAGGTACCCGATGATCCTTTTGGTGAAGACGGAGTGCGTAGAAGACATGTATTACTTTTGTTCATATATATATATATATATATATATATATATATATATATATATATATATATATATATATATATATATATATATATACACTTGGTTTTCAAAAAAATGTAAACTTTTATATGTAATGTAATGGTTGTTTACTTTGATTACTATGTACATTGGTTATGATATTCAACATGAAGTCACCTCCGCCCCGGAACATTTCCGCCCTGGGTTTCGGGGTGTGACATACGGGCCCATACTACCTTCCACACCTACCCATAATTGTATCAAGTATCACCACAACACCCTAATAATAACATATACATAACGAACATTCAATTCCCACTCCTAGAGGAGCACCACTATCCCATAACCGACCTACCAGTCTCACGCAACCCACCCATCCATGAAACTTCCACCAACTCTGCAGCACTAGTGTATGCTAGCCATACATAACGCTGGACCTAATAGACTTTCGAATATCCAATACTACCCTAAGCTCCTAATCAAACAAGAACAGAACATAAGGCCAAATCAAACATTCTCAGGCTATAAGATCTTAATTATATATGGCGGTGATGCATACACTAAATAACTACAGTAATGATGTCAATTTCATACAAGGAAACCCTAGGCTAGCAGGCATCATATAATCAGGCAATTCTATCATGCAAATTCCTGAACATCCCTAGCCTAGTACTAGCATGCTGTTCTAACATATCACATAATCAAATAACTTGTATGGTATTTTGGAGTCTACTTACTGGCTCTGGCAGATCGTACCTCCGCATCCTCCTATACTCATTTTTGAAAACCATTTTAATTTTACTTTGAAAATTCTCCTTGATTTGAGACTGGATTCACACGAATGTTCCTCCAATTCACTCAAACCAAGGCTCTGATACCAAATTGTAACACCATAAAAATTTACAACCAATTTGAACTTTTCAAAACAACCCAGATTCATTAAGTTATTACATAAAGGTTTTCAATTCTTTAATTACCAGAGTATCCCAGAACATCAACATAAAACTGAGGAGCGGTACGATCACACCTTCGCCTTGCCACAGTCTCCCGAAGTACCTGAAACAATACACTGAAACTGTAATCCTGAAAGCTTAGTGAGTTACCCCCAAAATACCAACCACAATACCATACACATATCAAATCATATCATAAACAGAACAGCCATGCATATCGAGTCTACAATGTGACTGGTCCGCCTGCACCAGACCTTCAGTCCACCCAGTCCACTCTCTCTCCGAGTCTAGAGTATGACTGGTCCGCCCGCACCGGGCCTTCAGTCCACCTGGTCCACTCTCTGAGTCTACAATATGAATGGTCCGCCCGCACCGGGCCTTCAGTCTGTCCGGTCCACTCTCCGAGCCTTGGCACGTCTGGTCCGCCCTCTTGGGGCCTTCAGCCTATCCAGAACGCTCACCGGGCCTTCGGTCTACCGGTCCGCCCTGGGTATTTTGGCCTACAACACAAAGCAGGACCCACCTCAACCCAACCCCAGCCCAACCACCATGTGCACATAAAGATATAATCATATAGCAATTCACGACTAATCAACCGATCTAGTAGATCTCATAACATAGCAACATCCTAACCAGGATACCGATCTAACCGGGCGCTAACATAGCATCATCCTATATACCACGATACCGACCTTAACTAGGTCTCTAACATAGCATCATCCTATATACCAGGATACTGACCTTAACCAGGTCTCAAACATATACCATCCTAACTACGAGGATGCAGACATAGCAAAGCAATAACATAACAAAAAACTACCCGGATTCCCATCCGATAAAGGGACGGCCTTAGTGCCTTAAACGCTGTCGATATAGTGAGGATAACTCACCTGCAACTACCGAACTGAAGAAATAAGACCACGCTACTCCGACCACCAACACGAACTCCACAACTGATCATTGACAAATAACCAAAACCAATAAACACCAGTAATTACCAAAATACCCTTGGAAGTCCAACTGGTCAACCCTTGGTCCAAGTCAAAGTCCTCAGTCAAAGTCAACTTTCCTGGTTGACCCTACTCGCCGAGTCAACCCGTTGACTCGTCGAGTTCCTATGCTCAGAAACTCCCATGCCACGACTCAGCTCGCCGAGTCGCCCCAAGACTCGTCGAGTCCAACAAGTTCTGAGTCCTTTCCTGCTCAACTCCCCGAGTCATCCCTCGACTCACCGGTTCACAACTCAACCAGAAAAGGTTAGGGTTCTACGACCAGACTTGCCGAGTCCAAGAACAGACTCGCCGAGTCCAAGGAAATCTTCAACAGACTCGTCGAGTTCCTGCCTATCATCATACAACTCGCCAAGTCTACCCATGTGACTCGCCGAGTTACTATGCGACTCAAGTCTGATATCTAGCCCGACTCGCCGATTCATCTCCCAGACTCGCCGATTCCATACGTAATATCTTCATTCAGACGATCACAGGCCATTCCATTGCTTCCAATACATAGATCTGGACTCCTAGGGCCAGATCCACACGTAAAGTTTCCAACTTTACGTGCATGCAAGGCTCAACAAGCTCTAACCAAACTAAAATGAAGGTTTAAGGCAAGGACACTCTCAATCAAGCCCCAAAGCTATCACTTTCCAGATTCATGAGTCTAGACCAGTCTAGATCTGTAGTAGCAACCATAGATCTGAACCCAAAACTCGAAAAGAGACTCATATATGACAATTGGCCCTAAAACTTCATTCATGAACAATATAAGCACAACAAAGTCAAGGAAACAACTTTTTACCTTTAATCTGATTCCAACAAGCAAGGAAATCAGATCCACTTCGCTCCTCTATGATCCCACCAACTCTTGCTTCAAGTATCCTTCTTCTCCAAGCTCCACAAAACACTTAAATCCCTCTCACTCTCAAATTAGGGTTTGCAAACGATGGGGAAAGCTTCTGGACATCAAAGGGGGTGCTAAAGAGGCTGGAGTGGGGCTTAAGGTTCCTTATATAGGGTGCAAACCCCAGAAATTAGGGTTTCTCATTCCAGCACGGACTCGTCGAGTCCAGCTTCCGACTCGGCGAGTCCGGTCACTTAACATGTGCCCGACACACACTTAGACTCGACGAGTTGCAGCTCCTACTCGCCGAGTTCCTCTCATCCAAACTTACACTTTTACCCCCATAACTCTTGATTCTGACTTTGGGATGTTACACAATACCCCCATCAGTTCTGCTATCTCAACACCGATCACACCGTACTTAGGAAACCTCCCACACTGCAGCAAGTGCAACTACCATCATCATGGAGTCTGTAGAGTGCTGCATTGCAATAGATGCAACATGAAGGGGCACACCGCCCGCATCTGTAAGACTCCGGTCGAGTTCATCACTTCAACTACTAATGTCGGAGTTAGTCCAATATGCCATATATGTGGTGAAATAGGACATTTTAAGAGGGATTATCCAACTGAGAGGAATGACGGGGGAGTAGGAGGAGTTTAACCCCTAGAACAGGTGGAAGCAATAAAGAACCCTGCTACAATTTTGGGTACGCTTCCAATCCCCAATAATTAATTAAAATAATAATTATCCGCTCGTTCGAACCAAATCACAGCACTCGTATAAGACTGAGAACCCTAACAGATAAGCTATGATGGCTTAGGGCATCTCCAACCCACCCCCATACTCCATTTCTTCCCCCATTTCTCCCCCCATTCTTCTCCAACCCTACCCCATTTCCACCTCCATTTTTGGAGATATGAATAGTATTCCCCCATATATGGGGGAATACTATTCATATCTCCAAAAATGGAGGTGAAGTTTGGTTGTCAATTTTAGTCCCTCTCATTTTTATTTTATACATTTCTAGTTTATTTTATCTACTAATTATAATTTAAATGCATTATTTAATATTTATAATATCATGTTGTATACTAATTTATGTTAATTAATCATAAATATAGAGTTTAATTAGTAGAGGGGTGTATTTGACAATATATATAAGTTATAAAAATGGAATATTTTAGGAATATAGTTTTTGGTGTAAAAAATGGGGTAGAAAATGGAGTAGGGTTGGAGATGAAACACTATTTACTCCATTTTTTACTCCATTTATGGAGGAAAAAATGGAGATGGGTTGGAGATGGTCTTAGTATATACATTAGGGTCATTTATAACTAAGATTTGTAGGCTTAGAGTGAGTGATCCCGCCTCATTTCTTGTTCCTTGTTTGGTTGAGGATTTAGGGCAGGGTCACTCAGTCAACTGTCTTTCCAATCTTAATTATACATGACTTGTATACACCAAGCGGTTATAATGAGACCTAGTAGGGATCATTTCATGAAAGTTCATTATTTCAAATTATCAGAACCCTCGTACTGTTAGTACTCGCCAATTTCTAATAAAAAAGGGGTTCGCAGCAATAATAACAGAATAAAACCGAAAGCGCTGAAAACATACGTACATAGGATAGTTCATCGTCCTAGTAATCATTTCTTCCAGATCGACTTAATATGTATTACGTCGAGAAGTTCCGACATCATCATCCGACATGGTTTGTCTTGGTCTTTACCATGCAAAATCTCTTGCTGTGTAAAAGAACTTTTCCCTTAATCAACCGTTAGACGAAATACTTTCAATCTATAACGACAAATCTAATACGAACCCTTATATAGTCTCTCGCTTCAGAACTCCAGAAGTACCCATACTAGGGGTACCACTCCCTTCTAGCCTACTCAGTAGATAGGAAACACGAAGCAAAAACACCCAAGGAGTCTAAAAAATCAGTAACAACCCGAAGTATCTGTTGGATATAATGTCTAAGTCCATAACTATATTTGGTATGTACTTGACCCGTCCCGACATGGTCCATTTGGGTTGCACTTCACCCGAACAATTTATGGATAATCTTTTGAGAATAGTATAAGTTATGATTTATTAATATATTATAAGTTCTAATATATTAATATAAAATCATATTATTTAATTAGTGTTGATCTATAATTAATTTAGAATTAATTTATAGATCAAAAGTATGACTAATTAAATATGGGCTCTTGTATTTATATAGTGTGGGCTAATTCTTATTTGGAATGGGCTAGGCTTGCATGGAAATCCATGGATACTCCATGGAGCTTTAACCCATGGATCTCATGGAAATGAAAAGACATGGGTACTAGGGTTTACATGGATGTAACCCTAATCCACCACACTATATAAAGGAGGCTTTAGTTTTTGAAATTGCACTAGTTGTTGTGAGAAAACCAAGAGGGCCGATTTCAAGAAGTTAGTGACTATTCTCTCAAGTTTCCAAGTTTGTGGTGATTTGTGACTTCCATTTGAGGCATCCGCATTATTGGTGCTAGGCTCTCAAACTCCAAGCAATCAATTACTACTACAAGGTAAGTAATTCTACTAGCTTTATTTGATTCAAGTACCCCATTCCATGCTAGTTAGGATAAGAACCTTGGAAAAATAATTATTTGCATGCATCTTAGTCAAACATAGATCCAAGGTTTCTAGGGTTACATGTACACCATAGGAGTGTTAGAATGCTCAAAACTGTTCAGTGGTATCAGAGCCTAGGCTTGTTTACTTGATACTTGATGCAAATAGCTTGAAAAATCGTTTTTTTTGTTCACTGCTTGTATGAACTCGACGAGTCTATGAAGAAATGCATGCTACTCGTCGAGTCTGTTCTTGCACTCGACGAGTAGAGGCTGTAGTGTCCAGATTTTCGAGTTTTGCTGCTGGAAATGGAGTAGAAGCATTACCCTAAATTGTTTTGGTGTTATAAAACATGTTTTAGATGGTGTAATGTTTATGCTAATCCATTTACGATGGCTATTATAAAAAATTACAAGTTTTATATAAGTTATTTATGATTCTTGAATTTATTGATAATCATGTTCTTGAACTTATGAGATTAGATGATCATATGAATTATTTGTAACCTCCTTGGTAGTTTAATTCTTGATCATTATGTGTTTTAATGGAGTCAATAACTTGTCCTCAAGTTATGGAAAACCAAAGGTCACACTTTAATTGAACAACCATTATAAGAACACATAAGTTATAAAAATGAAAAGTCTTCATTTTAATACTCAATTAACTCATAAGTTATGAGAAATGTAAAGTTTTAAAAGTTTACAAAACTTGCCCTCAAGTTTTGGAACAAGTAAAGTCATATTAAAACTTTAGTTCCAACCCTTAGAATTTTAATTATTAAAATTTAACCCTTATACTTTATAATATTATAAGTGAATAATATATATGTATAAGAACAAAGTCGTCTTACCATTAGTAGGCCTCATTCACGAAGCCGGTCTATAAGGGGGGGGGGGGTATAAGGTTGTTGCCTATAAAATGGCAACTTAATGGGTGTCTATTCTCACCCACCGCTTCCTTGATCGGTGGAGGGTTGTTAGCCGAAAAGGTAGGACAAGGACTATAATTCTCATTTAAGTATGATGAATATACTAAAGTAACTAAACCTTTATTAAATTCCCAATCTTAGTTACTTTAGGAAAATGTGAATAAGGTGCTAATCCATGAAATTACACTTTGCACTTTGATTAAGTCGTTAGTGGAGCGTGTGTGGTTAACCGGCACACTAACCTGAACTTATCAAGGTAGGCAAAGGGTGACTTAATATTTATCATAGTATTGATGGAGCGTGTGTGGTTAACCGACACATCGATTGAGGGGTAGTACATTAAGGGTACCAAGTAATTTGCATGGTTACTTCACACCTTGTTTTGTGATCCTCGACATCCCAGTCACAAAACTTAAAGGGCACACTCGAGATTGAAACATGCCATTGAAAAGTTCAACGAATCTCAAAGAATCTAGGAGTTTCTAAATCAATTAAAACCTAATTAAATATTTTGTTGTTCATGGTGGAAATTGGTGAATCGTCATTCACCTACCTTCAAATATCTTATAGCTTAGATTACAACATCTCTCTTCTAAGTTATAAAATATTTTGTTGGGTCCTAGTATTAATATTACATTTGGGTGTTTTATTAAGGACTATCTTTATATCTAATCTAATCTATTCTTTCTTCTTTTCAGATGTCTTCCAATAACAATGATTCTGGCTCAAACCCTACTGGCTCCTTCTCTCTCATGAATCTTTGTGGGAGAGTCATCTTTGATGGATCCAACTTTATGGATTAGATCAGAAACATCAGGATGGTCTCTCGTTATGAGGACAAAGAATATGTCCTTGATAAGGAGCTAAAGGAGATTGATGAATCAACTGCTACTCCAGAGGAGATTGCTGCATTTCAGGCACATGAAAGGGATGCTACTAAGGTAGCATGCATCATGATGGCCACTATGACAGCTGAGCTCCAAAAGCCCTATGAGGACCACTACCCTTTTGAGATGTACATGGATTTGATGGACCGCTACTATCAAAGTGCTCGTCAAGAAAGGTATGAAATTATCTCCTCCATGATAACTACCCGAATGAAGGATGGTGAAACCATCACGGCCCACATGCAGAAAATGCAAAGGTTTGTGGATCGTTTGAAGAAACTAAATGTTGACTTTCCTAAGGATCTGGCAATAAATATTAGTTTGCACTCCTTAGCTTCATGTTATGATCAATTTAGAATTACATACCACATGAACAAGGAAGAAGTTACAATTAGTAAACTTCAAGGGCTTTTAAAGACTGCAGAAAGTAGTCTTAAAGGCAAGTCGGGTGTTACTACTCCACCTACTCCAACTGCGTCCAATGTTTTGGCAATTAGACATGGCAAAGGGAAGAAGAGAAAGAACCATTATAAGGGTACCAAGGGTAAGACCCTTGAAGGCTCCTCTTCAAGCAAAACCAAGAAAGGTTTTGTCACTCCTTCTGCTAACCCTAATGAGGCTGAATGCTTCTATTGCCATGAAAAGTCGCATTGGAAGCCAAATTGCCCAAAGTACCAGCAAGATGTAAAGGATGGGAAAGTAAAACCCAACCATGCAGGTATATACACTATATTGTCTAATAATAATCACCTCATTCTAAGTCTTGGGTCCTTGATACAGGTTGTGGTATTCACATATGTTCTGATTTGCTGGGACTAAGAAAAAGTGAGAATGTGGAGCAGGGAAATACAAACTTGATCATGGGGAACAGGAAAGCTTCACGTGTCACCAAGATAGGATTTTATTCCTCATTTCTAAATAGTGGGTTTACATTCGATTTGAATAAATGTTATTATTCGCCAGAAATGGCAAGAAATGTTATTTCCTTTCATGCATTATATAAACATGGTTTTACCTTTTATTTTGATAATAATAATGGTGGTATTGATGCTTTCTTTAATAATGTTCTTTACTTTAAAGCATTACCTTGTGATGGTGTGTATGAAACTGTATCTGTTGTAGATAACCTAGGAAATAATGTATTGTGTATTGACTCTTCTAGTAGCTTAGATAAAGCATCTTTATGGCACTGTCGTCTTGGACATGTAAGCAAGAAACGCATTGGGAAACTCCAAAAGGATGGAGTCTTGGAGTCATTTGACCTAAAGTCGGATGATAGTTGTGAATCTTATTTGCTAGGTAAAATGACAAAGTCACCTTTTACTGGCACTTGTGCTAGGGGTGAAGGTTTGTTGGACCTCATACACACAGATGTGTGTGGACCCTTTAGAACCGCCACAAGAGATGCTAATCGCTTCTATCTGACTTTTACTGATGATTTTAGTAGATATGGATATGTTTGCTTAATCAAGCATAAGTCAGTAACCTTTGAAAAGTTCAAAGAGTTTAAGCAAGAAGTGGAGAATCAGTTGGGCAAGAACATTAAGATGCTTCGATCCGATCGAGGTGGTGTGTATCTGAGTACTGAGTTCCTTGACTATCTTAAGGAATGTGGGATTGTCTTACAATTGACACCTCCTATGACACCACAGTTGAATGGTGTAGCTGAGAGGCGCAATCAGACCTTGTTGGACATGGTTCATTCCATGATGAGTCGAGCTTCGCTACCAATCTCATTTTGGGGGTATGCCTTAGAGACTGCTGCCCATATCCTTAATCTAGTCCCTACAAAGAAGGTTGCCAAAACACCTCACGAAGTGTGGACTAGAAAAGTTCCTAATCTAGACCACATCAAGATTTGGGGTTGCGAGGCTTTTGTGAGACGTGAGACTCACGATAAGCTTGAACCTCGAAGCGAAAGGCGTATTTTCATCAGCTACCCACAGAAATCCTTTGGTTACATCTTCTACATACCCAATGATAATGTGGTCTTTGTAGCAAGAAGAGGATTCTTTCGAGAGAGAGAGAGAGAGAGAGAGAGAGAATTCATAATCCAAGGAGACAGTGGGAGGCAAATTGACCGTGAGGAAATTTAAGAGTCAAGTGGTGAAGGAACCTCAACCCTAGCCCTCAACCTGAGGAGGAAACTCCTGTTGAGTCGACTGAAGAATCTGTACCTATGAGGCGTTCCACCAGAGTTAAGAATGCACCTGAGCATTATTATGGTTTCCATATTACTGCAGAAGGTGATACACTTATCAGTGATAACACACTGGTAAATCTGGATGAGCCTAACAGCTACATGGAAGCCATGGCAGACCCTGAGGCTTCTAAATGGAAAGATGCTATGGATAGCGAGATACAGTCCATGTATGACAATCAAGTTTGGAACTTGGTTGACAATGTACTTGATCGTAAGATAGTTGGGTGCAAATGGATCTTCAAGAAGAAGACCGACATGGATGGTAATGTACACACTTACAAGGCACGACTGGTTGCAAAGGGTTATTCTTAAACTCCGGGAGCTGATTATGATGAGAACTTTTCAGTAGTGGCCAAGATTAAGTCTATTAGGGTACTGTTAGCCATTGCTGCATTTCATGACTATGAAATATGGAAAATGGATGTCAAAACCGCTTTCCTTATTGGAAAGTTGGCTGAAGATGTTTACATGGTTCATCTAGAGGGTTTTTTCAGTACAAAGTACCCTAATAGAGTGTGTAATCTTGAGAAATCCATATATGGATTGAAACAAGCACCTCGCAGATGGAATCTTTGTTTCGATGAGAAAGTCAAAGAGTTTGGCTTTTCAAGATGCGAAGATGAATCGTGTGTATATGTCAAGGCTAGTGGGAGTCTAGTTAGCTTTTTGGTATTGTATGTGGATGACATACTACTCATAGGAAATGACATCCTAACCTTGCAGGAAGTAAAGTCCTGGCTTGAGAAGTGTTTCGCTATGAAGGACCTTGGAGAAGCTGCCTAGATCCTAGGGATAATCATTTTGAGAAACAAGAGTAAAAGACTAATTGGACTTAGTCAAAGCACCTATGTGGAAAAAGTGTTGAAAAGGTTCAACATGCACAACTCAAAGAAAGGTGAGTTACCTATCCAGTGTAATGCCAGACTGAGTAAAACTTAGAGTCCGAGTACAGAGGCTAAGATAGCTGAGATGAGTCGAGTACCATATGCTTCCGATGTAGGCTCGATCATGTATGCTATGACTTGTATTCGTCTTGATGTTGCCTTTGATTTGAGCATGGTCAACGGATATCAGGGGAATCCTGGCAAGGCTCACTGGAAAACGGTAAAGAATATTCTCAAGTACATGCGAAGGACTAAGGACTGGGTCCTTACCCTTGGTGGGAGTGATGACTTGAAAGTAGCAGGGTATAGTGATGCTAGCTTTCAGACTAACATGGATAATTTCCGCTCTCAGTCAGGCTGGGTGTTTTCCCTAAATGGAGGGTCAATTACTTGGAAAAGTTCTAAGAAAGATATAATGGCGGATTCCACTTGTGAATCAGAGTATATAGCAGCAAGAGGGGCAACAAAGGAGGCTATATGGTTAAAGAACTTCATCGGAGACCTTGGAGTTGTACCAGCTATAAAGGAGCCAATGGAGATTTTCTGTGACGGCAATAGTGTGGTTTCCTTGGCCAAGGAACCAAGCGATCATGGGAGATCTAGAGACATTGACAGAAAATATCACTTCATCAGACATCGAATAGAAGAAGGAATCCTCGTGGCAAAGAGGGTATCATCGGATGAGAACCCGACAGATCCCCTCACGAAGGGACTGAGTAGGGTTAATCATCTTCAGCATGCTAGGAGCATAGGGCTAAGAGATGATGTAAGTTATACAAGTTAGATAATTTTGAAATTTGTAAAGTGTAATTGACATTTGATGATAAATAAAAGTTGTTATTTATGAGTAAAGCGTTGCTATCTCTTGTCAATCGTTTACTATTATTTCTTTTTGCATGTTTTGACTTCCAAAATAATTATCTTATGGTATATATCATATTATTCAAACTCTCCACATTCGGTCATATGTTGGAAGTAGATATGAATCAAGACTGTCATGGGTTGGCTTGTAGAGGTCTAAGATGTTAGACAAAGCGGGGTTACAACACTCATGAGTGCTCATAAGTTCTGAGTATTGGATTCAACCCACGCTCACTGGTATCACTTCATGGAAGTTATCTCGAGTGATCGTGAGACAGTAATATCATATAAGTCTTCAAAGCTAGAGATATGACTTGTTCCCTATGAGTTGGTTATGCATTGATTGCACGAAAACACATTAGTAACTCGATGTTATAAACCGTTCCTTTGTGTGTAATTCAACAAGTAGTAGAGCAAACATATGAGTCGAAGTTTATCTGTTCCTTCTAGGATTAGAAGCGATATCTCGGCCCCTTGATGATTTTGTTTTAACCTATGTACCGGGCCCGGTCAGAACTAAATTGATGTGTTCAGTTAAGTTCTATGTCAAACAAATCGGAAATCGGGAAACAAATGTTGGACAATAAGCAAGACCATGCTCCATGTATTTGTCTGGCTGATATCTAGAACAGATGATTATATGATCACTTATCTAAAATGGCGCTTCATAGTTCAACAGAGTTTTAAGAGCTACGATTGTTGATCGGTTCCTGAAGTTATACTTGCAACTATAGTTATTGGACTTATCCAAGTGGGAGACTGCTGGATATAGTGTCTAAGTCCATAACTATATTTGGTATGTACTTGACCCGAACCGACATGGTCCATTTGGGTTGCACTTCACCCGAACAATTTATGGATAATCTTTTGAGAATAGTATAAGTTATGATTTATTAATATATTATAAGTTCTAATATATTAATACAAAATCATATTATTTAATTAGTGTTGAACTATAATTAATTTAGAGATCAAAAGTATGACCAGTTAAATATGGGCTCTTGTATTTATATAGTGTGGGCTAATGCTTATTTGGAATGGGCTAGGCTTGCATGGAAATTCATGGATACTCCATGGAGCTTTAACCCATGGATATCATGGAAATGAAAAGATATGGGTATTAGGGTTTACATGGATGTAACCCTAATCCGCCACACTATATAAAGGAGGCTTTAGTTCTTGAAATCACACTAGTTGTGGTGAGTATACTAAGAGGGCCGATTTCAAGAAAGGTTGTAACTATTCTCTCAAGTTTCTAAGTTTGTAGTGATTTGTGACTTCCATTTGAGGCATCCACACTATTGGTGCTAGGCTCTCAAACTCCAAGCAATCAACTACTACTACAAGGTAAGTAATTATACTAGCTTTATTTGATTCAAGTACCCCATGTCATGCTAGTTAGGATAAGAACCTTGGAAAAAATAATTATATGCATGTATCTTAGTCAAACATAGATCCAAGGTTTCTAGGGTTGCATGTACACCATAGGAGTGTTAGAATGCTCAAAACCCTTCAGTATCCCCAATAGATCTCATAGGAAGATCACTTGTACTGCATTTCAAGTTTAAGAAAAGAGACTAAGAACTTATTAGGTTAATCTATCGTTGTTAAATGTATACGCAAGAGTGGTATATAATTTAGACTCAACAAGATTTAGGATGTGTGATTCCACCCTATCTCCTGTTCCTTGTCTGTTTGTGGACTTGGGGTAGAGCCACCCATCCGAACGTTTTTTCAATCTAAATGATATACGAATTGTATACACGAGGTGATGGTTGATGAGAAAAGTATGAGTCTTATCATGAACTTTAGAGCAAAACTCCATAGGCTTACTACAACAACCGAAGATACCTGAGTGGAAGTGGTGGCGGATTGCAATGGGCTTCATAATCAAGTTACCCAAGGCAACAGGTGTACTTTATACCATTTTGGGTGATCGTCGACAGATTAACGAAGTCCGCAAACTTCTTGCAAATTGAAAGAAACAGGCAAAATAGAGAAGCTAACTAGAACGTGGGTCCGAGAGATTTGTTAGACTGCACGGTGTCCCAATATCTGTTATCTCCGTTCGAGATAGTAGAATCATCTCCCAGTTCAGTTAGTCATTTCAGAAATCTCTGGGAACTAGGCTAGTCATGAGCATAACCTACCATTCACAAACTGACAGACAAAATGAGATGACAAATTAAGCATTAAGTCATGCTGAGAGCATATGTAATCGAACTTGGTAAAGCATGGGATACCCATTTACCAACTATTCGAGTCCTTTACCGTACTAGTAGTTAAAGTTGCTCCTTTCGAAACCTTCTATGGTCGCAAGTGCAGATCCTCCCTGCACCGGACTAAAGTAGGTGACACGCAACTAGCTAGAGGTCTAATTTCCAAATGGCACCTTTGCTGGACCGGAATTCATCCGAGAAACTACCGAGAAGAGAGTACGAATCAGGAAGTGACGTAAAGTTTCCAGAGTCAATCAGAAAAGCTATGCCAGCAATAAGTAAAAATCCTTGGAATTCCAGGTTGTTGACCACGCCATGTGAAGGTCTCACCCAAAAGGGCATGGTACGCTTTGGAAAGCGAGGAATACTAAATCCAGGGTACATAAGACCATTCTATATTTTTACAAGATTTGATCCAGTAGTTTATAGACCCCGACTACCTCGAGAATTCAATAACATACACCATACTTTCCATGTCTTTATCTTTAAAACTGGTTGTCCGACGAGACTCTTGTTATCCCACTCGATTAGATCGAGGTAAACGAGAACCTCAACTTTGTGGAAGAATCTGTAGAAATCCTAGACAGCGAAGTCGTTAGGACTAATCAGATCCCTATCACGATAGTGAGAGTCTGCTTAAAGTGCATAGCGAGGACCCAATTTCACTTGGGGTCATGAGGATCACCAGAAACGTAAGTATCCACATCTTTTCCCTTCATCCAAGTGTATCTTTAGACTTAAATTTGGGACGAAATTACCTCTAACGAGGGGATGATGTGACAACCCAAAATCTCTATCTTGTAAGTTAATCTAATCAATCAAAAGTCGGACTTGTTTATGTTACCTTTTTACTGTGTTAAGGGTCCGTTTGAGAGTTTCTAAGCCTAGTACACTCAAGGGTTGAGTGTTAGGAAGTGTTAGCTTGAGATCAGTGAGTTGCAATCGAGCCAGGAACACCTTCAAAAGTGGTTCACGACAGCAAACTAGGTTCACGGCCGTGAACCCATCCTAGGGCCGTGAACTCATGCCATATATAAGAGTTTTGGCTCATTTTCTCTTCATTTCTCATCCTCCAGCCACAATCATCCAAGTTTGCTCTCAAGTATCTTCCACAAAAATGTCTTCTTTCACCCAAAAACGTGAGTACCTTATCCCTTTACTTGTTCATACTTGGAAACCCCTTTGATTCTAGAATTGATTCATCACTTTTCATCATCAACTTCAAGATATTCAAAGGTTCTAGTCGTGAACCCTTCATAATTGGCTGTGAACCCTTCATAGATTCATGCTAGGGCCGTGAACACTTCAAGTGTTCTTGGGCTGTGAACCACTCTAAAGCCGTGAACCTTCATTGTTTGTCCGTGATCAAGTTTCAACCCCCTATTTTCGGTTCTAACACTTCATTGTAAGTGTTTCATACTTCCTAAGGTTTTTACTTTGCATGTTAGTAGTTACACACACTAATTGTAGGGCTATATATGTTAACATATGCTAAATAGGATCTATTTGTGCTCGAGACTTCACTTGGCATACCAATCATCCTATATCATATCTCCAATCAAATATCCAACATCAGGTGAGTTCATACCCCTATAATCTACCTTTTAAATGGTTTTAAATGCTTTAGGGGGCATACAAGTTGAACACAAGCTAATTCTGTTAATAATTACATGTGATATCAATCACATAAAATATTTCCTTATGCTTTTAATTATTATTTTTACAATAAAGGATTACCAAATACTTCCATAATGACTTAAAGTCATGTTAACTCTTTTTAGAATACCGTTAAGCTCTTTTAAATGTTTTTATAACTCTTTAAACTTATAATTGTCAAAATCATGTTTATATATGTATAGGTATATAAATAAGACTTAAAGGGCTTAGGACTAATGAATTGCCTTATTTCCTTTTCCTTGTTTGGATGTGGGCTTAAGGTGGTGTTATTTGTCTGAAGGTCGTTTCCTTCTTAATTATATATATATATATATATATATATATATATATATATATATATATATTATAAATATATAAATATAAAAGGTTACTTCAGTCAGTATCATTAACTTTGTATCACACTGAGCAAAAGGGTACATTCATGAGAGATCATGCTAAACAGATATAACATATATATATATTATAATATGTATAATTTATGAAACAAACGAGAAATGTATTTTCTAGATAAGTATACCAGGTTTAAACTACTTTGTTAAGAAAAGGATATAATTCAATCTTTACATAAACTAGATAAACTAAAAATGTGACATACTACTTCACGGCTTAGCAATATACTTGTTATGTTGCGTTTTGTAACCAGAGTGACCTGGAGGGAGAGCGCGCATCGTGTGTATAGATCTATACGGGACCGACTGTTAGCTATGGTCCGGCCGGCAGTCTAAGGGGTGACAAATGTCATATTATTTCGACGCCTTAAGGTCGTCGTGTTTACACTAGTCAATCAGTATGGTTTACAACCTTGTCACATTTTAATCCTAATTAATAAACTTAATTACAGGGTTGTTATTATACCAGTAGCGCATGTTTAAGAAATACTACTATATTAATCACTTTCCACAATCAAAACATAACGGTTTTATGGGATTAAAACTACTTTCCAGAACAATTTTATGGGATTAAAACTACTTTTCACCAACAAAACGGAAAACATTCTTCTTATAATTTTATGGATAGTTAAAATTATGTTAAACTTTATTAAAAGTACAATAATACTTAAACAGAACGGTTTTATGGGATTAAAACTACTTTTCACCAACAAAACGGAAAACATTCATCTTATAATTTTATGGATAGTTAAAATTATGTTAAACTTTATTAAAAGTACAATATTACTTAATCATAACGATTTTATGGGATTAAAACTACTTTTCCGTTGTAAAGCAGGAAATATAGGATTTTCTGGAACTTAATCAATCACTTTCTTAAAACTAGAGCAACTATAACTAATACTTATGAACTCACCGGCTTAAATGCTGATCCTCTCTTTCAAAATAACTTGTATTCTCAGGGAATCCAGTAGGGAGGTACACTCCATGAGCTTTTGAGAAGACAACCTAGTGTCGTGTTGTGTCTTTTGTCTTTTACTAATCTACTTTTGATGTCGAATATCTAATGTATGAACACTTATGTAAAACTTATACATTATTAATGCAATGGTTTTTGTGCTTTGATTACTGTAATGCATGTGTTGTGATGCTTAACATGACGTCCTCCGTCCTCGAACATTTCCGTCATTCCGGTTTGGGGGTGTGACAAAATGCTAGGGGCCAAACCCTGGTCTTCTATGTAAGTATCAAAAAGACAACTAACATCTCACATAGTATAGTGAGAGAACTCACCTCGCAACGTAGTCAATAGCTAATCAGCTTACACAACCAAGAAATGGGTACTACACACCACCTACTGAATCACACAAGGTAAATCCTAAATCTACCTTCTAAAATTGGCATTTTACTAAATGTCAACCCTAGTTTAGGTCTGATTCCCTTTAAGTCCTAGATGGATAAAGTTTCCAACTTTATCCATGAATACGACTTAATAAGTCAAGATATCTAATCCTAGGCTCTTAATGGTTGCACCAATTGCATGGACAACACCCTAGGTTATGCAAGGCCACTTTCCAACCAACACCATGGTCTAGAAGCAAGATAATGCACTAAAATGCTCTGGTGTTCATCCAAGGAAAAGAACATTTGGGACTAAAAAGCTCATAAAATGAACTAACGCCATGTTCAAAAGATACAATGAGCAAGGTTGAGACTTTATACCACTACCAGGTCAGAAATGAGATATAGATGCTAGATCCAAGCCAAACCCAAGCTCCCAAACCACAAGATGGACTTATTTCCAAGCTTCACAAAAATGACTTTACACTCTTAAAACTCACATAAAGAGGCTAGGATTTTGGTGGGGGCCATTCTCAGATGATGGAAGCTACCGAATGAGGCAACCTCAGTAAGTAGTGTCTTTAAATAGTCCACTAATCCCAAAATCTAGGGTTTGAAACCCCAGCTGCCGCCACGTCGTGGCCAAGACCTTGCCATGCCATGGTTGTTCAGTAATGCACATTTTCGGAACCGAGATTCCACGTGGTGGGCATTCTATCATCACGTCATGGCCTAGGCAAAATCCCAACACTTAATAAATGAAATTAAATTCAGAAGAACCACACCGAGTTACGGGTGCTACATCATGTTTAGCTGTTAATAAAGGACAAAGACTTGTAATAATCGGTCCATTAGGTGACATAGCTTTTTTTAGTAAAGAAAAAAGTCCAACTTATTATGTGCTTCTTTCCTTCCTCTTACATCTTCAAGATCCAGGAGTTTTGCATTCCAACAACACTCTGGCACATGTTTACCAGAATACTGTCAAAGAAAGCTACTTCGTATTTATCAGCATACTCTTATATATCTGAGCATATAGAATCATTGGCTAGTCGGTCATGTTATTTTTCAATTAATCAGCATCACTAGTGGGTTGAAGATGGTTGGTGATGTTGGGTTTTTCATTTGTTCATCGGACCACTGTTAAAGAAAGCGTATGACTTAACCACTAACAGTTTTTCATTTTTAATTCCAATATACGTATCTTCTTGCTCATATTATCTGGATTTAGGTTTGAATTTTAGGGGTGGAATTTTTTTGGGAAGGGGTGTGTGTGTGTGTGGGGTGGGGTGGGGGGGGGGGAGGGGGAGGTTGATAGAGAATTTTGGAACATATTCATTATTGTTCTTGTTTTTGTGACTTTTATTTTAATTACAACATCTGTCGATTCGTTTCTCTCCCTTTAAACCTTCCTTTAAACAAATTTTATCACTCTAGTCACGTGGAGTCATTCTTTACGTCTTGCTCGTCGAATTCTTGCCTTTTCAGGACTAGAGTGTTTTCGCAATCACTATTAGAAAAACAGCCGTTTACGACGCGCAATGCGTGTCGTAAAATGCTCAGACGACGCGCAAATGCGCGTCAAGGATGACCCTGTCATAACGAGAGACGACACACTTTTGCGCGTCGTCTATAGACGACGCGCATTTACGACAGACATTTATGACACACAATGCGTACCATTAAACCCCCTATCAAGAAAGGCCATGTCATAAATGAAGATGACACACATTTTTTAGTATCGTAAATTTTAAATTAAATTTGCATTTAATGTCTTATAATAGAAATAAAATACGATATACAAAAAATGCAATCCATTGCATAAAATTTAATGTCATGCAATTCTATTTCTTACAATATATAAATTTGCATTCATGTAATCTACTATGTGTTTCATACAAAAAATCTATTTCATGCGGCTTCTTCCATTTCCTTTATTAGCAGCTTCCATCATTAGTAGCACAACTAACAATTGAAATGAAGAATGCAACACTTGTATTTGCAGCATCTTATCTCTTTCAGCTTGAGCTTTCTTTTCCTCTTATAACTCCAGAGCTATTCACACCCTCTCCAATTCACTCTACATTTACAGTATTAGTAATAAGAGAGGATAAAATGGCGGCCTTTCAAAAATTTGGGATTTTTCTTTCTCCCGAAGCTGCGAAGAAGAAAACGCGCCTCTCATTAAATAAAATATAAAGCGACATCTCTACACGACACTCATTTTAACATAGGTGCCCTCCGTGTTTTTAATTTTTTTTATTGGACTCTAATTTTAGGGCGCGCAAAAATGTGTGTCCTCTATGCTTCATTTTTTAAAAAAACGGACGTTATTTTTAGGACGCCCAAAAATGCATATCGTCAATCACTGCATGTCATTAAAGGGCAGTTTTCTAGTAGTGAATGTACCAAAAGATATACTAGGGAGATTTCAAGTGTCCATTGTGGTTTCCGTAGAAATACCATCTCGAAGATCATGGAATCACCTTGGCTTAAGAAGTTGGAAGTCGGAAACAAATAACACTAAGTTCCCAATTGAAAATGAAGGACTACAATCTATGACCCGTCATCATTATTTAAAAAGGAAAAGGAAGAAACGTGGTTGGTAATGACATGTGAGTTGCAAAGATTTTAAATCACATGGCAAGAAATAGCGGTTAATCCCTTCCAATTTCATAAAATGGCTTTTTTTAACACTCAAAATTGGATTTTATACCCCTATAATGACAAAAAATTAATATTTAAGACCTTTTAAACCAAAAAACAAAGAGTTTGTATGGCTACAATGATATTATCTCTATATTTTTAAGACAAAATATTATGTTAGAACATTCAATTTTTATAAAAGAATGAATCTCTAATGGTATAGTATACAAAGTATTACTTTTGATATGCCCGTTTAATTATATTTTTAAAGCAATTTGTAAATTTTTTTACAGTTTTTTTTGTTTAATGATATTTTTAGAACACTTCGTAAAATTTATTACCTTGTGATAACTTTAACCTAAATAATTTTAACCGTACAAAACAAGTCAACTTTCTTTTTAATATACATTTTTACATTATTATTATTACAAATGAATTTCAATCTTATTTTGCATCCATTGTTGTTTGCTATTATCGAATTCTAATAGGTTGTAAGAAGAACAAATCAGTCACATAAATATAAATATACAAATAGATGTCACATTAGATGTTGATCCTATTGAAATCCTCTCTCTCAAATAAGTTAATGTACAATTTAAAAATATTTACACAATTAGATTTTTTTAATGGCGAATGCATTAGAGTTAATATCATAAAATAGTCATACAAAATATCTCAATTTTCTATTCATCTTTTTATTTATATACAATAAACCAATAAAGTTATATATATATATATATATATATATATATATATATATATATATATATATATATATATATATATATATATATATATATATATAGCTTTATTGGTTTATTGAATATAAATAAAAGATGAATAGAAAATTAAGATATTTTGTATGATTATTTTATGACATTAGTTCTCTCTCTCTCTCTCTCTCTCTCTCTCTCTATATATATATATATATATATATATATATATATATATATATATATATATATAACTTTATTGATTGATTGAATATAAATAAAAGATGAATAGAAAATTGAGATATTTTGTATGACTATTTTATAACATTAGCTCTAATGTTCAATTTGATCAAATAAGTTAATGTACAATTTAAAAATATTTAGACAATTAGATTTTTTTAACAGGAATGTATTAGAACTAGACAAGATGCTAGCACAAAACAAAGATACAAGTAGAGTGACAAATTTCATGCATAAAAGGGAGGAACACACCAATTTAACCAAGAAATAAAGCTAAACTTATATCTATTCTTTAGCGAATTAAATGAAACTATTCGAATATCATCCATAGTTCTAAGAGGAGAACACCACTTTTTCTTAAAAAACCAAATCATTCCGAGCTCTCTATATACCCTACATCATCAAGTATACAAGAAACAACTTTAGCTCTGAAACTCGACATCAACATAAACTCATCACAAGTATTAGGATACGTGGGAATCAAATTACTCTAGCTAACAAACGAAGACAAAATATGATGAGAAAAAGAACACTTGAGAAAAATGTGTTAAAACGTCTCTCTAAATCAACACAAAAAGGGCATAAAGTCAAAACTAAATTTACATCTTTCTCCACCAACTTACAAGCCACTGAAATCCGATTGCAAAACACCCGCCACACAAAACAATTAACTTTAATTGGGATCCAATCCACCGGATAAAAGTCGCGTGTAATGTGATTAAACTCCATACTATTTGCCATCATGCCTCTCAAAGAATTAACAAACAAAGACTTTGAGTTACATATACTCCACTCCCACGAGTCCAAGCTATTGCAAAGAACAATTCCAACCATCATATTTGATAGCCTCTCCAACTCAACAACTTCTCTTCCTCTTCTTTGATTTCGTCTCCACAAACCATGAAAAACAGCCTCATTATCACTAATAATCCTATCCCAAACTTTGCAATTCTTGTCTCTTTGAATTTTGTATAATTCCATAAATTCATTTTTAAGAATCACATCACCACACCATCTATCTTTCCAAAAATGTGTATGCTTCTCATCCCCCAACTTCATGAGGAAAAAAATCATCAAAAGAAATATTCTTGAATATTCTTATGTCTTCCAAAAATGTGTATCAATTCACACAATTAATGACAAATATATATATATATATATATATATATATATATATATATATATATATATATATATATATTCTTGAATCTTTTAATAACGAGAAAATATATACATATTTTCAATAAATGAAAAATAAAGCCGTTCTATTATTTAATACATACATGATACATCTAATTATTTATAGGTAATTAACATACTTATAAATTCTAGTCTAAAGTCGTCCAGTGTACACTACACGAACCGGATCGTGGTCTACGTAGCCACGGAAAACACCCGTGCACACTACGCCGACCATTCATCGTCGGGCGTGTTCGTGATGGGTCGTGATGTAGACGACGAACAACAACGGAGACGTCTCTCTCTCTCTCTCTCACCCTTCTACTACTTCTTTTTCTTCTCTCTCTCTCTCTCTCTCTCTCTCTCTCTTCGTTCTTTTCTTCTTTATCGTGGAGAGTACTCCATGGAAGGGTGGCCGCTAGTCTGAAAGCTCTCAACGACCGTTGTTGTAGAGAATATAACAGATGGTCTAATGTCACAAACTAAAAAAAAATCTTCTAAAAAAAAGAAAGTTCATGATAAGTTATCAATATGGTCATTTCATTTATTTATCCCTTTATTTATTATTTAATTATGTCAGTGTTATAATGTTTTCTAAATGGTTTAAATAAAAATGTAAATTTTATATATCTTTAAAAGTATAGATAGAAATAATAAATTAAAAAAAAAAAGTAGTAGTCAAAATCATAATTAAAGATAGCACATGGATACATTGTACCTTGAGAATATAGTACAGTGAAAAATGATTTTTGTGAAGTCCAAAACTGGATTTGACTCCACGATATAACTTTGACTATTTGTACCACATGCAATTAATAATATCCATCCATACATCCCTACATGCAATTATATAACGATTGTTGTTTTTTGATATATAACGTTTGCAGGGTAATAATAATTTCCTTGTATATACGATCATTCACGACGCTGCGTATATAAATTGTTTATAACTGCAATCATTCGTTATTTCCTTATAACAAGAAACTGTTGACGAACAAGCGACGTTAGTTTGCGCTTAAATAACCATGTCCACTGATGAATGTCAAGGGAACAACCAAACTGCTACCAGTGTGAGGGTATGCGTTATGGGTATCTATCAGAATTACGATGGCTTTACTGGAAAATGGTAAATTTTGCAAATGAGTATTACAAAATTCAATGGTATCTACAACAATCATACGATCAATAAAAGTGGAAGAAAGAATTTGGATATTTATAATATGGCTCTTCAACAATATCAACAAGAATGCAGAGGGAAAGCTTGTATCCACAACAAAGCATAAATGGTTTCTAAGGAAGCACCGGAGTTGTTGCTTGTTTTGGAGACGGTTCTGCAAACGACCGATCCAAATGATCAAAAACAACGGAATCGAATGAGTACAAGACAACTTCATATGTCCGAAACATAATCGATGTTGCCGACAATATTGACGAACTGCTTCAACACCCCATTGGCATGGATAAAAGGAAGCGAGTTGTGTAGGCTTCAATGAATAAGGAGACCACATCAAACAAGTTACTATATTAAGGAAAGTTTTTGAGGAACATTTTGCACTGCAAAAGAACATGCTATTTTTAGATGTGCTAATGACACAAGTTTCAAAAATGTCAACCAATAGTCTCGAAGGCGAAGACCATGATACTTTCGTTAAAATGAGTGATCTAGGAAAATCATAAAAAATAATATATATATATATATATATATATATATATATATATATATATATATATATATATATATATATATATATACTAATAAATAAAACCTATTTTCTGCCACATGTCATGTCCTCATTAACTTGGACATATGACATTTTAATAGATTTTTAGAATTTATTTAATTCCACATGTAATTTTCTAATTTGTTTACATATCACACTTATTTCGGTTACAATATTGAGAGAAGTAAATATTCTTTGAAAAAGAATTGATATATTTATAATGTAATAAATGTCATAATTAATGAGAGCTCTAAAATTGATATTGATATTAAATTTAATGTTTAAATATTGATATTAAATTTTTATTTTTAATAAACCCGTGTAGTACACGGGTCTCACACCTAGTATATATATATATATATATATATATATATATATATATATATATATATATATATATATATATATATATATAAGAGAGAGAGAGAGAGAGAGAGAGAGAAGAGGGTTTAATTAGAAAAAAATGTTGAAAATTGAGGAATCATTCTCAGCCACACATTTATTTTGCCGCAAAACACTTAATCGTACCATCGGAAATGAATAACGAATATACATGTGTTTTCCAACAAAACATGTTTCATTTAACTATGTTAATCATTACATTAATATACACAAAAACACTTTTTTTTCGTTTATTTATTTTTAGAAAGCCATTATTATCGAAAAATTATTTTAAATATATCAAAATTCATAATTTTTTGTTTTCTATAAATAGACATCCATATTGATATATTTTTAAGATAAAATAAACAATTTTTTTAGAGCTTCAGCTATCGTTATTCATAAGTGTATAAAAAAAATCTATCAGATTTTTATTACAGTATATTCTTTATTCACTTATGAATAAAACGTATGCGTAACTTTTTTTATAGTTTAAGTATCGTTCATATATGAATATGACACGCAATAAAGTTTTTTTACTTAAAATATATTTTTTACATCATCTTTCATCATATATTATATTTATATATGAATAAAACGTGTATTAGTTGTCGTCATATTTTATATTCATATATGAATAAAACATTTATCAGGTTTTGTTACAGTTAATTTGTTATTCATATATGAATAAGTAGTATAAATGATACTTAAACTATAAAAAAATCAATTATATATTTTTATTCATAAGTGAATAACGAATGTACTGTAGCAAAAATCTGATGCATTTTTATTCATTTATGAATAACGATAGCTGAAAATATAAAAAAAAAAAAAATTTATTTTATCTTAAACATATATCAATATGGATGTCTATTTGTAGAGAATAAAAAATCATGAATTTTGGTATATTTAAAATCATTTTTCGATATAAATAGCTTCTTAAAAATTTAAAAAAAAAAAACAAAAAAAACTATGTTTTGTATATATTAAGGTAATGATTATCATAGTTTAATGAAACACGTTTTGTTGGAAACACATGTGTATTCCTTATTCATTTCCGCTGGTGCAACAAAGGATTTTGCAGCAAATTAAATTAGTGGCTGAGAACGATTCCCCATTCTCAACCTTTTTTATTTTCTCAATTGAACTTACCTTTATATATATATATATATATATATATATATATATATATATATATATATATATATATATATATATATATAAACAAGATCGGGTGGAAACTTATTTTAAAGTGAGTACTCGTGATGATAACTTAAAAAAATTGAAAAAATCTAAACAAAAAAAATATAAATCATAAAATCGATCGAGCATAGATCTATATCCGGAAGAAAAAAAATGGAAAAAAAAATTGGGTCATTAAAATTGAATCATGGATTATAATGATGCAAAATAAAAAATTAAAATTGAATCATGGATCAAATTTAATGATGCAATTTTTTTCCAATTTTTTTTCTCCCGAACATAGATCTTTGCTCGATTTTATGATTTTTTTTAAGATTTTTTTGCAATGTTTTTAAGATGTCCTTACGAGTCCTCACTTTAAAATGAGTAATCACAGGAACCAGACCTTATATATATATATATATATATATATATATATATATATATATATATATATATATATATATATATATATATATATATATGTTCAAATGAGACCATTTTTTATATTGAGAACAATTTTTAAACCTTTTTAGGGTATATCTCTCTTATCTTTCTCTATCTATATATATCTCGAGGTTACATGAACCACCGTCACCTTCAGTGAACCTCCACCAGAACCACCTTAACGTCGCCGAAATCACCATAGTGACGTCAGAACCACCCTAATTTTGTCGGAATCATCAAGTTGCTTCTTCACTCTCTCTGGATTTGTTTGGTTTCTCGATCCCAGCTCTGCTTATTGCCATCTCTATCATTCAAAAACCACCTCCTCTACCTCTTCACTTACCGTCATCTCCCTCGTCTCCCTCTGTTTGAGTGAAGAGTAGAAGAAAGGAGAGAGCGAACCAGAAAAAGATTTGTAAAAATCACGGAGTCCGCCACCAGGTTGCCGCTCAAAACCACTAGTGATAGTAGTGAGTAGTGAGTCCTGGTGCGGTCTCACCTCCAACGCCAACTCTATATTAATAATATGTTATTAGGTACATATAATCACATGTAATTATATGTATTTAATCACATATGATTTATTTTATTAAATACATATCATCACATATGATTTATGTGCATATATATATATATATATATATATATATATATATTTAAATACACGAAAACAATTATTAAATCACATATGATTTATATGGTCAAGATTGATTATCGCGTTCTCGGTTTATTAATTGTTCTTTGTCAGCTTTAATCATATGTGATTAAAAACATCTAATCACATGTGATTATATGTATCTAAGCACATATGATTTATATGGACAAAAAACAATGATGCCTATATAAATCGTATGTGATTAGATACATATAATCGCATATGATTATATACACGAGAACAACTATTGAATCGAGAACACAAAGTTAAATATTGTCCACATATAGCATATATGATTAAATGCATATAATCACATGTGATTATATGTATCTAGTCACATAGAATTTATGTGGAAAATATTCATTTTCGTGTTCTAAGTTGAAGTCTAGAAATCCTACAAATTCCTATTTCGCTTAAACTAATGCTCCGATACCAACTGTGACATCCCCAAAAACTCGGCCAGAAAAGACCGATTTTCATTTATGCTTTCAAAATAATTTCAGAGTAAATCCTTTTGATTTGAAAGAGTTGCGGAATTTGTTCCCAAAAACAAAGTATGATAAAATAATATTTACCAAAGCATTTCATAAAGAAATGTATTTTCATTATATAATCAAAACTCGGGATGTCATGTTCCGATACAAACCATAAAGCATAAACGATAACATTTACAAGTCATTCAACAAATATATACATATACAGACTTGTAAGCAAAACAACTTGATGATTCATCCATCTTATGCCCTTGCGCCACTTCCTGTAATACAAATAAACTGAGTGGGTCAGGCTTGGGAGCCTGGTGAGCATAAAGGGTTTTCAACCCACAATAAATAATTATATTTAATTCCACCAACCAACAATAACCCAATTACCCATTCCCGTTATTCTCACTTTACGTCCCTAAGACAACTAACATAAGGGACCTAGTCTAAGAATATTTCATCGGGGCGACAACACAAGCTTCGGGGGTTCCTCAGCAATATAAGTCAAATAAGGCAACCATGAGGGGGATGGAGTACAGCGAATGAACACCCGAGTTCACTAACACCTACAAGTGGCGAACCTGCTAGCGTTCCACAGGACTGTCTAGAAAAGTCTGTGGTCATCATCTAAACTCCGCTAGATGACTAAATCAAAAACATCGAGGCCTCTCATCTGTTTATTACACACCAACTATCTACCCATGTTCTACTCAACATATTAGTAGATAAAAATATACATTTTTATACATAGTTTAAAACCTGTATAGCATGCTTTAATCAATACATATTCCACATAACAGATAAGGCACACACACATAACATGTATTTCATAGAGAATAAATCAGATCTATGAGATAGAAGAGAGTGAATATACATTCACACATATAACGACAAAATATACACATAACACGTATTTTATATAAAATACTTCATAATTATGCGTTAGAAGAAAGTAACCACACACTCACTTGATCAGAAGATGATCGGATAACACTACGGCTTATAGAAGTAGTATTCTTCGGCAGATCTGGAAGATCTTCACAAAAACCGGACTCCTCGCAGGCAGAGCTTCGGCTTGGGAATTGCACTTCTCGGGATCTTCGGGAGCGTAAAACTTCCTTCTAAACTTGGATATGAGATCCGGGGTGTCGGGATGGCTTCGGGGGTTTAAACGCAGAGCTTCGGCACGATAAGGAGAAGAAATGAGCAAGAATGCCCGAAACCCTCGCATCCTATTTATAGGAGGCTGAGGCCTCGCAGTACGCTGGGCGTACAGCTTTACGCGGGGCGTACTCCTCCGAAGTCGTCACTGCATGCGTCATCGGAGCACTCGAGTGCGAGGCTTCGTCATGCTTCGTTGTACGCTGGGCGTACTGTGGATAAGTCCAGTGACTCCCCTTCGGATAATATCGGGTATCATAATTAAATTTAAATATTAATTATTTAATAAACAATGAAAATTCATATCTTCATCATACGAACTCCGTTTTTGACGTTCTTTATATCCACGCGTAGGTGAGACTATGCTCTACAACTTTCGTTTAGACTCTGTCGGCTAATTTTGACTTTATTTTTATTATTTACTTTTTAGTAGGCCCGGACAGGAAAACTTCGTTATAAATTCATAACTTCTTCGTCTGATGTCCGTTCTCGCCTAAGTTTTCATCGTTTCGCTACTAACAACGAGATCTTCGATTCTCATTTAGATTGTTTCGGCTACAAACCGCTCGATCTCAAATCGAGTATTCGGGCTGCATATTGCTAAGTCGAAACTTAGAAAAATCAAAATTTCCTCATACGAAGTCAGATTTGGGCGTTCTTTTTATGCACGTTCTCGGTTTAACGAACTCTATGAATTTTGTTTAGATCACTAAGGCTAAATATCGCTCTAACGTAAATTTCACTTTTTACGTCATTCAGCGTTGCCGGTTCTGTCGCGAAACTTCGACGTGTCATAACTTCTTTGTTATAACTCGGATTTCGGCATTCTTTATATCTTCGGAATCCTTGTTTCGACCACTACATCTTTATGCAAAGATATCGGGCTTATCTCATTCTTTAATTTTGACGCTTATTTTATTCTTAATTCATTAAATCATAATAATTAAGAAAATAAACACATAATTCACATAATACTCAAATATTTCATCATTAATACTTTAAAAAGAGTTACAAGGGTTAACCTAGACTATTACATCAAGGATAATGCCTAGCCTGGAAACGCGGGCGTTACAATTCTCTCCCCCTTAGGATGATTCCGTCCCCGGAATCACACATCAACAAACAAATGCGGATAGCAACTCAACATGTCACTCTCCGCTTATCAAGTGATATTTGTCCCATTCGTATGTTTCCAACGGACAAGCACTAATTCGACCATCTTGCGTCGAAGCTTCTTAGTGTTTCGGTCAACAATTGCCTCTGGTTCTTCAATTAACCTCTTGTTTTCATCAATTCTCAATTTAGAAATTGGAATTATATCGGGAACTTCTCCCGTGAACTTCCTCAAATAACACACATGAAAAGTGTTGTGCATTCCATTTAGTTCTTCTGGTAGTTCTAGCTTGTAAGCTTAGTTCCCAATCCTCTGAAGAACTTTAAACGGTCCAATAAACCTTGGACTCAACTTTCCCCTTTTACCAAATCTTATAAGTCCCTTCCCCGGCGAGACTTTAAGCAAAACCGAATCTCCAACTTCAAAAGTCATCGACCTTCTCTTCTTGTCAGCATAGCTCTTTTGACGATCCTGAACTGCTAACATTCTTTCTCTAATTATTTTCAATTTTTCAGCGGTTTGATTGACCATCTCGGGCCCCATAAACTGCTTTTCCCCAGCCTCAAGCCAACAAGACGACGTACGACACTTCTGTCCGTATAAAGCTTGATAAGGTGCCATATTTATGCTCGAGTGGAAACTATTATTGTAGGAAAATTATACCAAAGGTAAATGCTCATCCCAATTACCTAGGAATTCCAGGGTACATGCTCTCAGCATATCTTCAAGTGTTTGTATTGTTCGTTCGCTCTGACCATCAGTCTGTGGATGGTAAGCTGTACTTAAACATAACTTGGTACCCATTTCCTCTTGTAGACTTTTCCAAAACCTTGAGGTGAAACGGCTATCACAATCCGATACAATCATTAACGGAACACCGTGAAGCCTCACAATTTCCTTCACGTAAGAATTCGCAAGCTTTTCCATAGACCATTTCTCCTTGGCTGCTATGAAATGTGCACTCTTAGTGAATCGATCAACGACCACCCAAATCATGTCGTGACCACTTTTTGTTCTGGGTAGTTTAGTGAAAAAATCCATCGCAATGTCTTCCCATTTACCCGTAGGCACAGGTAAAGGTTCTAAACTCCCATATGGTTTCTGATGTTGTGTCTTGACTCTCACACAAGTCACACACTCGGCCACATACTTTGCAACATCAAGCTTCATCGTTGGCCACCAGTAGTAGGGTTTCAGGTCCCTATACATTTTAGTGCTGCCAGGATGAATTGAGTACATGGTTTTGTGAGCTTCTTCCATCAGAAGATCTCTTATTCCTCCTGACTTAGGTGCCCAAATACGATCTTGGAATACCTTCAGTCCATGACTGTTTGTACCAAACACCAACGTTTTGCCCAAACGTTCCTCCTTTCGGTCATTTTTCTCAGAAGCTTCTTCTTGAGCTTTCTTTATACTCTCCACAATTGTCGAGACAACTTCTATTCTCAACGCCCGTGGCCTTTTTCTCTCAACACTGACTTTCCGACTGAGAGCATCGGCAACAACATTAGCTTTACCGGGGTGGTAAAGTATCTCACAGTCGCAGTCCTTGAGTAACTCTAGCCAGCGTCGTTGCCTCATATTTAATTCTTTTTTATTAAAGAGATATTGGAGACTCTTATGATCAGTGAAAAGTTTGCACTTCGTGCCATAGAGGTAATGCCTCCATATTTTAAGAGCAAAAACTATTGCTGCCAGCTCTAAATCATGAGTCGGGTAATTCTTTTCATGCTCCTTCAACTATCGAGATGCATACATGGTCACCTTATCTCTTTGGGTCAAAACACAACCCAATCCAACTCCAGACGCATTGCTATAAACAGTGAAGTCTTCAACTCCATCGGGTAGAGATAAAATCGGTGCCTCGCATAGTTTCTTCTTCAGCTTCTCGAATGCTTCTTTATGCTTATCACTCCAAGCATAAGTAGCTCCTTTGTGGGTCAAAGCTTTTAATGGACTAGCGATCGAAGAAAAGCCTTGGATAAACCTTCGGTAATATCCGGCTAATCCTAAAAAGTTTCGGATCTCCGTGGGACTTTTCGGCTGTTCCCACCTCATTACAGCTTCAATCTTTGCTGGATCAACCATTATCCCTTCTTGGTTGACCACGTGACCCATGAATTGGACTTCTCGAATCCAAAAATCACATTTGGAGAACTTCGCATACAACTTCTCCTTCTTCAAGACTTCTAACACTTCTCGCAAGTGTCTGCCATGCTCCTCTTGGCTTTTCGAGTAAATCAGAATGTCATCTATGAACACTATCACAGATTTATCAAGGAACGGATTACAAACCCTATTCATTAAATCCATGAATGCTGACGGAGCATTGGTCAGTCCAAACGACATAACCAAAAACTCGTAGTGTCCATATCTAGTTCTGAATGCAGTCTTCTTGATATCTTGCTCTCTTACTTTTAGCTGATGATATCCTGACCTTTGATCGATCTTCGAGAAATAGCTCGAACCTTGCAATTGATCAAATAGGTCGTCAATCCTCGGCAACGGATATCTATTCTTTATTGTTGTCTTGTTCAGCTCTCTGTAATCGATGCACATTCTCATACTTCCATCTTTCTTCTTCACAAATAACATCGGAGCTCCCCAGGGTGATGAACTAGGTCTAATGAAACCTTTGTCCAATAACTCTTGAAGTTGCATCATCAGCTCCTTCATCTCCATCGGTGCTAATCGATAAGGTGCTTTTGCTATTGGTGTGGTTGCTGGTAACAAGTCTATTCTGAACTCCACTTGTCTATCAGGTGGTAACCCAGGAAGATCTTCGGGAAATACTTCCGGATAATCACACACCACTGGAATACTTTGCATCACCTTCTTTTCCTTTTTAGCATCGATCACGAATGCTAAATATGATGTACATCCCTTGGTCAAACACTTTCTAGCTTTCATTAGGGAAATGATTCCAGAATTTACTTGGCATTTGTCCACGTACACCATAAATGAATCTTTCCCAGGCGAGTTTACTTTTACTATCTTCTTTCTGCACAATATCTCGGAGTCATTGGCGTTAAGCCAATCCATTCGCAGAATGATGTCGAAACCATTAAGTTCGATAGGCAATAATTCCTCGTGAAACTTATTCCCAGTAAGGTTGATTAAGATGTTTTTCATACGATGGCTAACAGGTACAAACTTGCCACTAGCAACTTCGACTAATAAAGCATTATCTAGTCTATCAACAGGCAAAGCTAGTTTCCTACCAAACTCATGCGAAATAAAGGAGTAGTTGGCTCCATAATCAAACAAAATTTGAGCAGGTAGTTCGTTAACAAGAAAGGTACCTGAAGCGACATCAGCTTCATCTTTCGCAGCCTCAAGTGTCATTTGGAAGGCTCTCGCCTTCGGATTTGGTGGAATGTTGGGCTTCGCTGCCTCCTTCTTCTTCGGACAGTCTTTCAAAATGTGCCCCTCTTCATTACAACCAAAACACATCCTTTTGTTGTTCGGACACTCATTGGAAAAATGTCCAATTTTTCCGCACTTGTAGCAGGTTACATCCTCACTACATTTTCCAAAGTGCTTCTTCTTGCACTTATCACACCACTTCGCTTCTCCTCCTTTTCCTCCACCAAACTTTTTCGAATCAGATTTCAAAAATTTGTTTTTCTTACCGGAACTAGATGTTCCCTCAAACTTTCTCTTCTCACCAACCTCAACCTTGTTGGTGGTTCTCCCCTTAATCATGTTCTCAACAGACTTGGCAGCCCAGATAGCTGCCTCTAGAGTATGTGCCTGACGTACTGGCACCTCGTACTCCCATGGGAGTCCCTTCGCATGCCGGTCCACCTTTGTCAGCTCATCTGGAACGATGTGCAAAGCAAGTAAAGTTATTAGTGTATTCATCAACTGAAATGCTGCCTTTCGTCAATGTCAGAAACTTGTTCTCCAATTCCAACAGATTTTGAGCCGAGCAGAACTTGCGCTTGAACTGCGCCAGGAACTCTGCCCATGTCAATTGCAGTGGCTCATTAGGGCTTAAAGTCTTCCCTAGAGTGTTCCACCAACGAACGGCTCCACCTCGAAACTGACGCACTGCATAAGTAGTCTGCAACTTGCCTCTGCAGCCACAAGTCATAAATGCTAACTCCATTTCAGAGATCTAATCCATCACTCCGATCGGGTCCTCCTTTCCAGTGAAGGTCGATGGTTTGCAAGTTAGAAAGTCCTTGTACTTGCATCCCATTCCATCATTCCTTCCGTCATGGTTGTTTTGCCTAACTATCGGTGGGTTGGCTTGACCAACAGATCCACTGAAGTTTCCACCTTCCGAGTGCCCTTCATTTAAATCGGGCTCTTCCACTTGAATTGACAGTTCTTCACGATTCTGTTGAAGCAACCGCCTAGTCTCCTCCATTTGAAGATCCAACATCGTTTGAATCATCATTTGTACACCAGCCATTGTTATCGGCTCAGGTGCTGCTACGACAGGTATTTGCTCAATCACTAGTGGTTGATTCCTGTTTTCATCAGCAATTCCAACTCCACTTCTTGTTCTCACCATTTTTTGATCTATACACCGAATAAGGTGAAATTAGATCCTCATTCACGATAGATATTCAAATCATCCTTATCACTACGAAACATTTACATGCTAGTTCTAAATTCGTAGACGTACGCTTAGAATCCTACAGACATAAGGTTTCCAGATCCGGTCGGTAACAGACCATAGATCCGAACAAATAATATCATATATGGCAAACATATAACATTTAGCACATAAAAGCATTTTAGGCAATTTTCCTAAAATAAACTAGTGCTTGTGTCTAAAACATAACAGACACACATCTCAAAATTTCACTTAGCATTCTAAGTTGAAGTCTAGAAATCCTACAAATTCCTATTTCGCTTAAACTAATGCTCTGATACCAACTGTGACATCCCCAAAATCTCGACCAGAAAAGACCGATTTTCATTTATGCTTTTAAAATAATTTCAGAGTAAATCCTTTTGATTTGAAAGAGTTGCGGAATTTGTTCCCAAAAACAAAGTATGATAAAATAATATTTACCAAAGCATTTCATAAAGAAATGTATTTTCATTATATAATCAAAACTCGGGATGTCATGTTCCGATACAAACCATAAAGCCTAAACGATAACATTTACAAGTCATTCAACAAATATATACATATACAGACTTGTAAGCAAAACAACTTGATGATTCATCCATCTTATGCCCTTGCGCCACTTGCTGTAATACAAATAAACTGAGTGGGTTAGACTTAGGAGCCTGGTGAGCATATAGGGTTTTCAACCCACAATAAATAATTATATTTAATTCCACCAACCAACAATAACCCAATTACCCATTCCCATTATTCTCACTTTACGTCCCTAAGACAACTAACATAAGGGACCTAGTCTAAGAATATTTCATCAGGGCGACAACACATGCTTCGGGGGTTCCTCAGCAATATAAGTCAAATAAGGCAACCATGAGGGGGATGGAGTACATCGAATGAACACCCGAGTTCATTAACACCTACAGGTGGCGAACCTGCTAGCGTTCCACAGGACTGTCTAGAAAAGTCTGTGGTCATCATCTAAACTCCGCTAGATGACTAAATCAAAAACATCGAGGCCTCTCATCTGTTTATTACACACCAACTATCTACCCATGTTCTACTCAACATATTAGTAGATAAAAATATACATTTTTATACATAGTTTAAAACCTGTATAGCATGATTTAATCAATACATACTCCACATAACAGATGTGGCACACACACATAACATGTATTTCATAGAGAATAAATCAGATCTATGAGATAGAAGAGAGTGAATATACATTCACACATATAATGACAAAATATACACAAATCATGTATTTTATATAAAATACTTCATAATTATGCGTTAGAAGAAAGTAACCACACACTCACTTGATCAGAAGATGATCGGACAGGACTACGGCTTATAGAAGTAGTATTCTTCGGTAGATCTGGAAGATCTTCACAAAAACCGGACTCCTCGCGGGCAGAGCTTCGGCTCGGGAATTGCACTTCTCGGGATCTTCAGGAGCATAAAACTTCCTTCTAAACTTGGATATGAGATTCGGGGTATCGGGATGGCTTCGGGGGTTTAAACGCAGAGCTTCGGCACGATAAGGAGAAGAAATGAGCAAGAATGCTCGTAACCCTCGCATCCTATTTATAGGAGGCTGAGGCCTCGCAGTACGTTGGGCGTAAAACTTTACGCGGGGCGTACTCCTCCTAAGTCGTCACTGCATGCGTCATCGGTGCACTCGAGTGCGAGGCTTCGTCATGCTTCGCTGTATGCTGGGAGTACTGCGGATAAGTCCGGTGACTCCCTTTCGGATAATATCGGGTATCATAATTAAATTTAAATATTAATTATTTAATAAACTTTGAAAATTCATATGTTCATCATACGAACTCCATTTTCGACGTTCTTTATATTCACGCGTAGGTGAGACTATGCTCTACAACTTTCGTTTAGACTCCGTCGGCTAATTTTGACTTTATTTTTATTATTTATTTTTTAGTAGGCCCGGACATGAAAACTTCGTTATAAATTCATAACTTCTTCGTCCGACGTCCGTTCTCGCCTAACTTTTCATCGTTTCGCTACTAACAACGAGATCTTCGATTCTCATTTAAATTGTTTCGGCTACAAACCGCTCGATCTCAAATCGAGTATTCGGGCTGCATATTGCTAAGTCGAAACTTAGAAAAATCATAACTTCCTCATACGAAGTCAGATTTGGGCGTTCTTTTTATGCACGTTCTCGGTTTAACGAACTCTATGAATTTTGTTTAGATCACTAAGGCTAAATATCGCTCTAACGTAAATTTCACTTTTTACGTCATTCAGCGTTGCCGGTTCTGTCGCGAAACTTCGACGTGTCATAACTTCTTTGTTATAACTCGGATTTCGGCATTCTTTATATCTTCGGAATCCTTGTTTCGACCACTACATCTTTATGCAAAGATATAGGGCTTATATCATACTTTAATTTTGATGCTTATTTTATTCTTAATTCATTAAATCATAATAATTAAGAAAATAAACACATAATTCACATAATACTCAAATATTTCATCATTAATACTTCAAAAAGAGTTACAAGGGTTAACCTAGACTATTACATCAAGGATAATGCCTAGCCTGGAAACGCGGGCGTTACACTATTGAATCAAGAACATTAAAACAAATATGTGTCCACGTTAATCATATGTGATTAAATACTTATAATCACATATGATTAAATACATGAGAAAATTTATTGAAATGAAAACTCAAAAATGAATATCGTTCGTATAAATCATTTGTGATTGGATACATATAATTACATGTGGTTATATTTTTCTAATCACATATGATTAAAGTTGATAAAAAAATAATTATTGAATCGAGAACGCGATAATGACATATGCGATTAAATATATCTAATCACATTTGATTAAATATATCTAATCATATGTGATTATATGTATCTAATCACATGATATATAATGACATAAGAGAATATTATCTATATAAATCATATGTGATTAGATATGCATAATCACATGTGATTATATACATATAATCACGAGTGTTGGTGGTGTGTAGTGATGTTTGGTTGTGGTAGGTGGTAGTGGTGGTGGTGGTGAAGGGTTGTGGGAGTGACATGTGGGGTGATGGGTGGTGGTAGGTGTAATGATTATAGTGGGTGGCAGGTAAAGGTGGCGGGTGGTGATGATGTGTGGTGGGGAAGAGTGATGGTGATAGGTGGTGGTGGTGGTGTATGGTGGTTTTGGTGGGTGATGGGTAGGTGATGGTGGCGGGTGGTTGGGGTGGTGGGTGGTGGGTTGTGGAGGCGGGAGGTGGTAGCGAGTGGTGGTGATGGGTGGTGGATGGTGGTTGGTGGTAGTGTCAGGTAGTGGTAATAATGGTTGGTAGTGGGTAAGTGGTAGTGATAGGTGGGGGAGGTGGGTGGGTAGTGGTTGTGGTGATTATGGTGAATGCTAGGTGGGGGTGGTGGTGGTTGGTGGTGATGGGTGGTGGTGGCAAGTGGTGGTGGTTAGTGGTGATGGATGGTGGTGATGAGTGGTGGTGATGGGTGGTGGTGGCGAGTGGTGGTGATGGGTGGTAGGTGGTGGTTGGTGGTGGTGGTGGGTGGTGGTCATAATTGTGGGTAGGGTGAGTGGTAGTGATGAGTGGTGGAGGTGGGTGGGTGGTGGGTGGGTGGGGTGATTGTGCTCGGTGGCGGGTGGTGGTGATGGTGTTGGATTTGCTGTATAAGCCCATAACTATAATTGAGATGTACTTGACCTGATAGAAGGGGTGGACGAATTCTATGGGAAGCCCATAAGAGAATTCGTCCAAGGGGCCTTCTAGAAGGGTTCCATAGATTACTTAAGGCCTAAGCAAAGAATTAGGGTTTCAGTCTAAAACCCTAGCAGCACAACTATATAAGGACCCCTAGGCTAGTTAAAATCGGCCCCTATGCATTCATAGAGAACCCTAGCCGATTTTAGTAGCATTTATCCTCTCTCTCTCTCTCTTGTTCATCCATTGCTAGTTGGTGTTTGTGACTCCCCTAGAGGTGCAAGAATTGACGCACTAAGCTCTTGAAGGTCAAGATCAAGCAATCAACAAGAAAAGTATTCTTCTAACTCTTGTTTTATTCATTGAATTCGAAAATATGTATGCTATATTAGGTTTTTTGCTTTGGAAAATTATTTTTCATGTATAATTTGAGAAAAACCTAGATCCAAAGTAATTAAGGTTGCATATGCACCATAGGAATGTTGTAATGCTCAAAACCAATCAGTGGTATAAGAGCTTATGGTGTTTTTCTGTTATATTTGATGTTATAGTGTTTTTCAAAACTAGAACAAAAAATCATTTTTGTCTTCTAAATGCATAACTCGACGAGTCCATGCCCTGAATCGAAGAGTTGGTTCGTCAGATGGCAGATTTTTCGGATTTTTGGCCTAAATTAGATTTGTATAATTACCATAAGTTGTTTTAATGATTAAATTCGAATATTCTAATATGGTAATGTATATCCTCATCTAATTGAAAGATAATTGGCAAATTTTAAGATAATTATGAGATTTTGTGATAAATTAATTATTTGTAAAATTTGATTTGAGTTTTCTTACCAAGTAAAATAGATAAGGTCAAATTTATAATAAGGATAAATTATATGATTAATTTAATTGTTTTAAAATTTGATCTAGAAGTTTTGAATAGTTTCAAAACTTGGCCTCAAGTTTTGGAATTTAAAATTTGATTATAAGTTTTAATTATGAAATATTAAATTCTAAAACCCTAGTGTTTTAAAAGTTTAAAATACAACCCTTATACTATTATAATATTAAAAGCGTAATACTTATATATATATATATATATATATATATATATATATATATATATATATGTATAAGATGAGTGAGTCTTACCGTTAGTAGGCCTCATTCATGAAGCTGGTCTATAAAATGATCACCATTGGGTATCAAGACTTACCCACCACAATCTTGACTAGTGGAGGGTCGTTAGCCGAACTGGTAGGATATGACGTTAATTCATCATTAATATGTATAATGAATATTATAAAGTAACTAAATGGTTTTATAAATTCCCAATCTTATTTACTTTAGGAAAAATGTGAAAATGATGTTATTCCATGAAATTGCACCTTGCCAAGTCGTTAGTGGAGCGTGTGTGGTTAACTGGAACACTAACTTGAACTAAAAAGGGTGGCGAAGGGTAGGTCGAGAATTATCATAGATCAACGGAGTGTGTGTGGTTAACTGATACATTGATTAGGTGGTAAATGACTCGAGATTACCAAGCTAATTTGCATTGTTATTCACACCTTGTTTGTGATCCTCAGTATCCTAGTCACAAAATTGAAGGGCACAATTGAGATTAAACATGTCATTGAAAAGTTCAATGAATCTCAAAAGAATCTAGCAATTTCATTTAATTCAAAACCTATTTTTCATTTTGTGTTTCGTGGAGGAATTGGTAAATTGCCATTTACCTACCTTCAAATAATTTTCATTGGATTACGGCATCCCTCTTCTGAATTGTGAATTATTGTGTTGGGTCCTTGTAACATCCCAAATTTCAAGTCCAAAAATTTCATTTTAATTAACTAAGTATAAAAACATTCATAAGAAAACTACGTAGAAATATATCATTTCGTATATCAACATATCATGTATGAAAACCCAAATCATAAGATAGCAATATGTTAGAGTACAATCCCAGAATATTACAAATGAAGAAAATCAGTGCGTGTGTGTATGATGTGCTGCTACCGCGCAACTCCTTCCCCTTCGCTGAAGAGGTACTTGAAACCAAAATTGTAAACTGTAAGCATGAAGCTTAGTGAGTTCCCCCATCGTACCACATAACATACAATCACATAACATACATATACTATCAGGCATATCTGGGTGCCTGACCTACCCCTTCGGTCCTGTCGACCGGATATTGCCTAGCATATCTGGGTGCTGGCCTCCCCTTCGGTCCTGTCGACCGGATACTGCCTAGCATATCTGGGTGCTGGCCTACCCCTTCGGTCCTGTCGACCAGATACTGGGGACCATTTCACCCCTCTACTACTACCATATAACATTAATCACATAATCTATTTTATCTAGTGTGACTGGGTATGACTACCCCTCTTTGGCCCTATCGACCGGAAATCTTGGGGACTATCCCCCCACTATTACTGGCATATAACATAATCTCATATTGACACATAACGTATCAGGTAGTAGCAAACCTAGATGAATATCACAAAGACAATCATCTAACATACAACTCCTACCAGCGGGCCGACATTGTGGCCGTAGACCCACTGCTGCTGGAAGGTAACACACCTCGAACGAGTAGCTATTGATAACCCGCGCAAGAAATCTCTGTCTGCGGCTGCTCCGGAAATCTTACGGCTATAATCCCCATAAAACACTCAATCAGAACTTGATATCTACTCTTAGGGTAAAATGACTATTTTACGCCTGACCAAGTCAAAGTTAAAGTCAAAGTCAACTTCCAGTTGACCCGACTCGCCGAGTTGGACCGCCAAATCGTCAAGTCCCTATCCTTTCATCTTTCCTTCTTCACGCCTCTACCCGTCGAGTTTGGCAATGACTCGACGAGTTCTCCTTCTAAAACAACCCCAAATGAACCTTCATCTGACTCGTCGAGTTGTATGAACAACTTGTCGAGTTCATCTTCAAGAGTTGGGAGATTGCCTTGGACTCGCCGAGTCTGCTCATGCACTCGCTAAGTCATCTGAACTCCAGGACTATGGCTTATCCCAATATGTTTGGTTACTCCCCCGGACCCTCTAAAACCTTTCCAGCACTCCACCAGGTCTCTTTGACCCATAACAGAAAAGGGAAGTCTAACCTCGGACTCGCCGAGTCCCAAGAGCGACTCGCCGAGTCGATACTGTCCAAGTCTATTTCTTCGATTTTTGGTGTACAACTCTTGTCCAAATGATAGATCTAGGTCCCTAAACTCGATCTAGCACGTAAAGTTACGAACTTTACGTGCATGCATGGGACTTAGAGCCTAAAAGGCTCTAAAAGAGACTCTTAAGTTGCATGGGGGCTTCCATGGGTGCAAAAGCAGCCCTTTTCTGCCTTGTAACTCCTTCATGGACCTAGATCCGAAGCCTCAACCCCCAACCATGCTTGCAATCATGTTTGGTTACCAAGAATGGATTATAAAAGCCCTAAATCTCCCCAAAAAGGGATCTAGCAAATGAACAAGCAAGGTGTCGACTTTATACCTTCTGGGAACTACAAATGGTACACAAACTTGAATTCCCTTGGTCTTCTCTTGATTCCTCTAGGATTTTCCTTCTTCTTTGAGTTCAAAACCACCAAAAAGCACCACAAATGCCTTAGCTCTTTACACAAACGGTTAGGGTTTGCTATGGGGGGTTTCTGGAAGCAATAAGGATGAAGGGTGGCTGGATGAGATGCTTAAATAGGGTGCAAACCCTTATATCAGGGTTTTGTCCAATCAGAGTCTACTCGTCGAGTCTGGGAGCTGACTCGACGATTCCGTCATTTAAATCCCGTTTCAAATCCGCTTTTACTCGACGAGTTGGGCCTTCAACTCGCCGAGTCCCAGGCCAAAAATGCAAAATACTTAAATAGAATACATACCAGGAACCAGGTGCTACAAATCTCCTTGATAACTCGTCACATGTAGTTCTTGGGTCCTTGATATAGGATGTGGTTTTCACATTTGTTCTAATTTTTAGGGGCTAAGTAGAAGTAGGGATGTGGAGTATGGGAAGATGAACATGATAATGGGGAATAGGAAATCGTCGCCTGTCACTAAGATCGGGATTTATTCTTTAGTGCTTATTAGTGGGTTAGGTTTAGAATTGAATGATTGTTGCTACTCGTCAGAAATGACGAGGAATATTATTTCTTTTCATGGTTTGTACAAACAAGGTTTTAGATTTTTATTCAATAATGAAACTGGTTCTATTAATGCTTTCCATAATGGTATTTTATATTTTGAAGCATTGCCTTCTAATGGTGTATATGAAATTGTGATGGTTGTAGATAACTTAGGGAATAATGTGTTGCATATCGATTCGTCAAATGGTTTAGTCAAGGCATGCTTGTGGCATTGTCGTCTTGGACAAGTCAAGAAGAAGCGCATAGCCCAACTCCAAAAGGATGGACTGTTGGAGTCGTTTGACCTAAAGTCGGATGACACGTGTGAATCTTGTTTTCTAGGAAAGATGACTAAATCACCTTTCACTGGTACTTGTGAAAAAGGTGAGGGATTGTTGGATCTCATATACACCGATGTGTGTAGGCCCTTTAGATCCACCACAAGGGATGCTAACCGCTTCTATGTTACGTTCACAGACGATTATAGCAGATATGGGTATATCTACTTAATCAAGCACAAGTCAGAAACCTTTGAAAAGTTCAAGGAGTTTAAACAAGTAGTGGAGAATCAATTGTGCAGGAAGATAAAGATGCTCAGATCCGATAGGGCTGGTGAGTATCTTAGTATCGAGTTCCACAACTATCTTAAGAAATGTGGAATTGTTTCACAATTGACATTGCCTAGGACACCGCAACTCAATGGTGTGGCTGAGAGGCGCAATCGAACCTTGTTGGACATTGTTCGTTCCATGATGAGTCGAGCTTTGCTACCTATCTCATTTTAGGGGTATGCCTTAGAGACCGCCGCCCATATCCTTAATCTATTCCCAACTAAGAATGTTGCCAAAACATCTCACGAGATGTGGACATGGAAGGTTCCCTCGTTAGCACATATCAAGGTTTGGGGTTGCGAGGCTTTCGTAAGACAGGAGACTCACGCCAAGCTTGAACCTCGCAGTGAGCGGTGTATTTTCATCGGCTACCGGCAGAAATCATTTGGATATCTTTTCTACAGACCGAGTGACAATGTGGTCTTTGTAGCAAGGTTAGGGGTTTTCTGTGAGAGATAACTCATATGCCAAGAGGACAGTGGGAGGCAAATTGATCTTGAAGAGCTTCAAGAGTCAAGCGATGAAGGAGCCTCTAACACTAGCGCTCAACTTGAGGAAGAGATTCATGTTGAACCTATTGATGAGTCCTTACCTCTAAGACATTCTAGTAGAGTTAGTGTTCCACCTGTGTTGTATGGTTTCCATATAACAACTGAAGGTGATACGTTTATCAGTGATAGTAGACTGATAAATTTAGATGAACCTAAAAACTACAAGGAAGCCATGGCGGGCCCGGAGTCTACAAAATGGAAAAAGGCAATGGACAGCGAGATTCAGTCCATGTATGAGAATCAAGTTTGGAACTTGGTTGACAATGTGCCAAGTCGTAAGACAGTCGGGTGCAAGTGGATCTTCAAGAAGAAGACCAACATGGATGGGAAAGTGCATACGTTCAAGGCACGATTGGTTGCGAAGGGCTTTACTCAAACCCTGGGGGTTGACTATGATGAGACCTTCTCACCAGTGGCCAAGATCAAGTCTATTAGGGTAATGTAAGTTATCGTTGTATTTCATGATTATGAAATTTGGCAGATGGATGTCAAAACAGCTTTCCTTAACGAGAAGTTGGCTGAAGATGTTTACATGTGTCAGCCAAAAGGTTTTGTACATGCTAAATACCCCTATAGAGTGTGCAAGCTTAAGAAATCCATTTATGGATTAAAACAAGGATCTCTTAGATGGAATCTTTGTTTTGATGAGAAAGTCAAAGAGTTTGGATTTTCGAAAAGCGAGGATGAGTCCTGTGTGTATGTCAAGGCTAGTGGGAGTATAGTTAGCTTTCTAGTTTTGTATGTTGATGACATACTACTCGTAGGAAATGACATCTCGACCTTGCAGGAGATTAAGTCCTGGCTCAGGAAGTGTTTCTCTAAGAAGGATCTAGGAGAAGCTGCTTATATTTTGGGGAAAAGGATTTTGAGAAACAGAAGTAGGAGACTAATAGGACTTAGTCAAAGTACTTACTTGGACAAGGTGATGAAACACTTTAGCATGGAGAATTCCAAGAAAGGGGAATTGCCAACCCAAAGCAATACCAAGCTGAGTAAGACTCAGAGTCCGAGTACAGATGCCGAGATAGCGGAAATGAGTCGAGTGCCATATGCTTCCGCGGTTGGCTCGATCATGTACGTTGACATGTACTCGCTCAGATGTGGCTTTTGCATTGAGCATGGTTAGCCGATATCATGGGAACCCGGGTAGAGCTCATTGGACTGCAGTTAAGAACATTCTT
This sequence comes from Lactuca serriola, assembly GCF_051521515.1. Lineage (NCBI taxonomy): Eukaryota > Viridiplantae > Streptophyta > Magnoliopsida > Asterales > Asteraceae > Lactuca > Lactuca serriola. The sequence goes on from NC_136410.1 coordinate 11,743,037, forward strand.
AAGTACCCGCGAAGGACTAAGGACTGGGTCCTTACACTTGGTGGGAATGATGACTTGAGAGTAACAGGGTATAGTGATGCCAACACTCAGACCGACAGATATAACTTCCGCTCTCTGTTTGTCTGGGTATTTACCCTAAATGGAGGAGCAGTTACTTGGAAAAGTTCCAAGCAGGAGACCGTGACTGATTCAACATGCGAATCAGAGTACATAGCAGCGAGCGAAGCGTCGAAGGAGGCAATATGGTTGAAGAACTTCATTAGAGACCTTGGAGTTGTACCATCCATAAAAGGAGCATATGGAGATTTTCTGTGATAACGAAGGAGAGGTTTCCTTAACCAAGGAATGAAGGGATCATGGTAGACCCAGGCACATCGACAGAAAATACCACTTCATTAGACATCAGGTAGAAGAGGGATGCCTCGTAGTCAAGAGGGTATCGTCAGAGGGAAACCCAGTAGATCCCCTCACAAAGGATCTGAGCAGGGATAAGCACTTACATCATGCAAGGAGCATTGGTCTGAAGGACGATATTAGTTTTAGTGATTAGATAGATGTTTAGAAACTTGTAATAGATAAATGTAAATGGTATTTGATGATTAATTAATGGAGAACTTTTTATGAGTAAAGTTTACTATCTTGTGTCAATTGTTTACTATTGTTTCACTTTTGCATGTTTTGCTTCTAGAATAATTAGATTGTTCAAATTATCCATAGTAAATCATACTGTGGGAGTAAGTTATGAGGTTAGATTGTCATGAATTGATTTGTAGATTGTCTAAGTGTTTAGACATAGCAAAGGTTTGCTACAACGTTCATGAGTACTCTTGAAATAAGATTTGAGTACTGGATTAAACCCACGCTCATGTGAATCACTTCATGGGATTTATCACAAGTGATTGTGAGATGATAATATTGTATAATCTTTAGACCGAGATATATGAGTTGTTGTTTACAAGTTGGTTGTGCATTGATAATGCGTAAACACATCAGTAACTTGGTGTTATAAAACGTGTTGTTGTGCATGGTTTGATGAGTAAATAGTACAAGCATATAAGTCAAAGTTTATCTTTTCCTTTTATCCTAAAAGGGTAAAAGCGATATCTTGGGCTCCTCGATGATTTTATGTTGACTTATGTGTCGGGCCCGGTCAGGACTAAACTGATGTGTTCAATTAAGTTCTATGTCAAACAAATCAGAATTCGGGAAACAAACTATTGGACATTGAGAATGACTTTGTTCCATGTCATTATCCACACGATATCTTGCAGAACAGAGGATTATATGATCCTTTATCTAAAGGACGCGTGATTGACTAGGTCAGAGTACGACGACGACTTTTGAGAGCTATAATTGCTAATCGGATTTTGAAGTAGCATTGGAAGTTATAGTTATTAGACATATCTAAGTGGGAGACTGTTGTATTAGGTGTCTAAGCCCATAACTATAATTGGGATGTACTTGACCCAATAGTAGCATGGTCATTTTGGGTTACCTTCACCATAGCAATTTGATAGGTTAAGTTTTGGAGAAAGAGGTTAACTACTGATTTATTAATATATCATAAGAATAATATATTAATTGAGAAATCATTTTATTTAATTAGTATTTTTCATAAATTAATTTGGTGATCAAAAGAGACTAATTAAATGTATGTGGACAGATATTGCAATTTACTGTTAGTTGTAAGTTGGGTTGTGGACTCCTAATAGAAGGGGTGGACGAATTATATGGGAAGCCCATAAGAGAATTCGTCCAAGGGGCCTTCTAGAAGGGTTCCATAGATTGCTTAAGGCCTAAGCATAGAATTAGGGTTTCAGTCTAAAACCTTGTCAGCACAACTATATAAGGACCCCTTGGCTAGTTGAAATCAGCCCCTATGCATTCATAGAGAACCCTAGCCGGTTTTAGTAGCCTCTATTCTCTTTTTCTTGTTCATCCATTAGTAGTTGGTGTTTGTGACTTCATTAGAGGTGCAAAAATTGAGGCACTAAGCTCTTGAAGTTCAAGATCAAGTAATCAAAAAGAAAGGTATTCTTCTAACTCTTGTTTTATTCATTGAATTCGAAAATATGTATGCTAGATTAGGTTTTTTGCTTTGGAAAATTATTTTTCATGTATAACTTGAGCAAAACCTAGATCCAAAGCAATTAGGGTTGCATATGCACCATAGGAATGTTGTAATGCTCAAAACCCATCAGATGGGTGGTGGTTGGTGGTAGTGGTAAGTGGTGGTCACAGTGGTGGGTGCGTGGTAGTGATGGGTGGTGGAGGTGGATGGTGGTGGGTGGGGTTCGTGGTGGCGGGTGGTGGTGATGGTGGTGGATGGTGGTTGTGATTAGTGATGGCGGGTGGTGATGCTATTGGGTGGTGGTTTTCGTGGGTTTTGGGTAAGGGTGGTGGTGATGGGTGGTGGAGGTGTGTCGCGGCGAGGGGTGGTGGTGGTGGTGGATGATATTGTTTGGGTGGTGAGTGGTGTTGGTTAATGGGTTTTTTTGTTTACTTATTTTTTGATTTGTATTTATGTTATATGATGATTTTAATTTAAAAATATTGTATGGTTCAATTTTGTTCTCAAATGTTCTCGATTGAACGCTCCCCTATATATATATATATATATATATATATATATATATATATATATATATATATATATATATATATATATATAAGTCCCTTATTTGCCTGTGTATCAATCAAATTCGTTAGATGGTGCGGAATCTCAATCAAACGGATGATGTCAGATCAAATAGAAGAGAAGGAGAAGAAGAATAATATGAATCTCTGTATGAATTGATTAGAATTAAGATCCGGATACAAAAGATTCACACAAAATGCTCTTTGGCCATAAACTCCTTTCTGTTCATCAATCCTTTTCCTCACACCCTAATACCTATATTTATACTAGGGGAACATGGACCGGAAACACATGGGCCGTAAATGAGTTTACGGTCGTAAGGTGTTTACGACCGTAAACTCAGCCGTAAACTAGACCATAAATTAATAAAATATTACATAAAAATAATTGCCTAGAAAAGTAAAGTATAAACCATATTTTTGACCCAACAATCTCCCCCTTGGTTTATAGCTTTCTTTTCTTAATGACCCAATAAGCTCCCCCTAAAAAGTAGCTGGCTCTTCTTGTCAATCTTCAATGGGAGATGGGCTTCAGCATTAATCTTCAAATTCTTCACGACTTCAAAATGAACTTGATGAATCTTCAATGAATGACTTCATCTTGAGCACTTGAGCTATTCTTCAAGATTTGGAATTGAACGCACATTGGGTGAGGAGGCTTGACGTACTGATTCTTGAAAGATGGCGCTTTCAGCTTGAGAATCTTCAGAGAGAACATCAGAGAGAACAAATCTTCTGGATCACTTCAGCAGGTACAAAGATAGCAGCAGACTGATTGAGGAGGCTTCAATGCAATCCGTCACATAATCTTCAATTGCAGCTTCACCTTGCTTCTGGGGTTGAAGGATTGAATGTTGAAAGAATAATCTTCATTTCTTGCTCCTTCGAATGCGAATTCTTCGATGCTCACAGACGAAGCCTTTGGATCAGAAATCTTCAACACAAACTCCATGAGTCTTACCTATACCTGAAATCACTTTTCAAGACAAAACAAAACTAAAAGAAAACTTAACACGCAAATTAAAATAGAAACAAAAATATTTTTGGATTTTTGATTTTTCTGAACAAGAAATAAAACAGAAATAACACTATTTTTGGATTTTTAATTTTTTTTTTATTTTTATTTTTCTTTGATTTTTGATTTTTTTTTTATTTTCATTATTTTTAATTTTAATTCTCCCATAATATTTAAATTAGAAGAAACTATGACAAATTTAACAAAAACAAAAAAATGATATCTAACTTTAAGAGAGATTTTAGGATCAAAGTTTTTAGACAGCCTTTATCCACTTATCGGTACCTTTCATATTCACATATTTGTCTGGTCGATCGTCGGTATTGTTGTCCACTTAAACACGAAAAATTGTGACTTATTTAGGACATACTATTTGTTACAAGACAAGGTGAACTTAAGTTCCTAAAAATTATATCTGATCCTAATTCCTTAGATACTATATCTTAAGGACCATTCATCTGACGACGACCAGGGATATTGTTGTCCACCTAAATTGAGCAGCGAGATCTATAGACAATCTGGATGAGTTCAATTTTAAGTGTACTGGAACGTGTTTCCCGCTTCCTGATATGCCCCAGCCATCAAGAACTTCCAGAGTACTCCTTACACCGGGTGTGCAGACAACCATTCAGAGAGAGAAGAGATTCAAAATTCTATTGCTAACTACTTCAGAGGGGTTGAGAAGAAGAAGGCTGCATATGTTGTGTACCAGGTCGGATTAGAAGTCGCGCAAAGGAGACAGCATATGGCTAACAGATAAGAAGTATTTCACACACACACACACACACACACACACACATATATATATATATATATATATATATATATATATATATATATATATATATATAGCCTGTAGAGAAATAGAGTTGCATATGTTGTGTACCAGGTCGGATTGGAAGTCGCGCAAAGGAGACAACATATGGCTAACAGACGAAAAGAAAGAATATGATTTTCTACAGACCTAATTTATCGGAATTTACCAGTCGCCCCATCCAACCGGAATTAAGGACAGAATCCGCACATCGAGGAAAAGTTAAACCACGGTTCCAAGTACGGGTTCATTTAATGTGACGAGTAGATTCCCATATATATCTCCCTACTCAACCTATCCGAGCGTCGTATTGTCAGACTGAACGTATCTAACTAGGTCAAGATTTGTCAAGTCTATAAATTTCCTAAGTTCAAATCTCCCTAGTCAAGTCCATTTAAAATTTTTCGTGCCTACCGACGCATCAAACCAGAGCATAGACCCTTCAACTTTGGGTACATTACGCATACTCATGTTGCCTGTTATCACTTGATAATATGACTTCCCAAAACATCTCCCTCAAGCACATTTCATTTACACCATATGTTTTTTGGATTTTTTGGATTTTCTAATGTTTTTGGATTTTTAAAATTTTCTAATTTTTGTTTTGTTTTTATTTCTCCCCCTAAATTTGTGCATAGGAGAGAAACGAAAGTAAATGCGCAAATTTAAACTATCATAAAACAAAAATTAGTCTTTAAAGCGAATCAGCTTAAGAAAAACTCAAGAGTATAGAGAAGAAAACGCAAACCGTAATTCACCGATTGAATCTGCATTCAGAAGGTATGAGAACAGCAAGCATAATCTCAGAACAGATCCGAAAATTCTTTACGTCGTTAAGTACTAACCCCATGAGTGATCCCTTCCTTTCTTCCTTTCCCGCAAAAGGACACATACTCTCAACAAAGGTCTGAATGTTGTACAGTTGAGAGATGTCTCCTATCATGTGCCTGGAACAGCCACTACCAACAAACCGAAGTCTGATGATATGCCTCCATAGCTGCTTCGACACAGAGCGGGATCAGTTGGTCTTTAGAACCCAGTCCATTTTGAAACTGGGTCGACCTTTGTCATCAATGCACGATACTCTCTCCCATGACATATCCTGCTTATCACAAATAGAAGATGTAGAAACGTTAGAAGCATTAGGAGATTTTGGAGTTTTCACCTTATGTACCCATTTATATTCGGGTTTAACCCATCTCTTGTTCGATCTGATGGGTGCCTCGGCACTTGCTTTGGAACTTGAAGCTGATTGTCGAGATGAATTTGACCTAGCCGGTCTTGGTTTTGTTGGGGCATCTCTTGGATTGGACTTCTTGGTCGACATTCCCTTCTTGCCCTTGGGATTTTGATTCTTGGCCTTGGAAGATTGATTCTTGGCCTTCTGCGTGTTCCAATCAGCATTGTCTGAACGTGACCTTGAGGGGTTTCTTTTGGAGTATCTCCCTCTTGGCGCGTTCTACCAGCCTTGTGCATAGTAAGGAATGTATGCGTGATTTGGACAATTTCGGGCAATGTGACCAGGTGTTCCACAGTGAAAACAAGTCCTTTTCTGCACTGGGATATTGTTTCTTCCTGCCCCTGGTGGCGTATCCTGGCCTTGTCTGTTGTTGTTCCCACATGCACTCTGTTTCACTGGAATTGGTGGCCTGTATTTCTCAACGGCAGGTTGATCAGAAGCAGTTGAGTTCGAAGCAACAGATTCAGAGTTCAAGGTGATGTTGGTTTGTTCAGAAGAAATCTCCATGTTCTCATCCTCTGTTACTTTGCCTGCACAAGAAGTAGCATCAATATTTTCAACATTAATAACTCCTCCTAACACAAATCCAGCTCGTTTGCCATATTGAAGATGTGGCTCCCTGTCAGTTTCGTCCTGTGTCATAGGGATGGATGTGTAGTTATGATTATAAGGAGGAGGTACACTATCATACCCTAGACCCTTGTTTTGATTCCTTTTAAACTGCATGCTTTGGTCTATCATATTTGCAACCACCTCACTTGAGAAATCATATTTTCTAACATCAAGTTTGGCGGTTTCAAACTTTCCTTTCAAAGATTCAACTTCAGCCACTAGCTTAGCATTTTGTTTGACTACATAATCATAGTTTTCACATTTGTTACTGTAGTCTTCCTGAAGTTTCCTAAAATCCTTGGTTTTTGCTTCTAACTCAGCCTTCAGGGGTTTCTGTCCTTTCCTGAGTTGATATCCTTCATATCTCACGTCCTCAACTTCTCTTTTAAATAAATCAATTTGATCCCGAAGAAATTTAATCGTATCTTCACATGATTGAGAACATGAAACTTCACATGAATGAGAACATGACACTTCATTGACCGAAACATTTACAGAACTCTTTAAAGCGTCAAGCTCTTCAATTACTTCAGCAATACTAAGACGATTGAGATCTTTTGTCTTCTTGATGACAGCTACATTCATATCCCACGATTTCGGAAGTGAATTCAATAGCTTTTTGTTTATCTCAGATTTGGACAAGAAGATCCCAACTATATTCATCTCAATAGTGAGTGTAGTAAATCGCTGCAACTGAGTTTCGAGCATTTCTCCAGGGATATAATCGAAAATGTTGAAATTTTGTCTTAACATATCTTGAGGACTCTCTTTCATGTTTTCAACTCCCTCGTAGACCTTAGAATCGATTAAAAAATACAACTAGAAGCTAAAATAAAACTTAAAAGTCAAATAAAAAAAATCAAACTCAAAAGTCAAACATGAAAAAGTCAACATTGAAAAAGTCAAACTTGAAAAAATCAAACTTGAAAGTCAAACCGAAAAGTTAAATTTGAAATTTTTTAAAAAATTAAACGAAAAAGTCAAAAGTCAAACTTGAAAGTCAAAGTCAAAATTTGAAATAAAAAGTCAAAAATAAAAGTAAAAAATAAAAACAATTTATTATTATTATTATTATTATTATTATTATTATTATTATTATTATTATTATTTATTTTGGATAAAAAAAGAATTTTGAATTAAAAGAAATTGAGTTTTTGCGTTAAAAGTGTCAAAATTCGAAATTTGGTGCGAAAAAGACGGGTTATATTTTAATTTTCGAAGAAATGTAACAAGTTATCAGCTAGCCGAGTTGGATAAGGCGCGAGCTTCTTGATCTGGAGGTCGCGTGTTCGAACCTTCGCACCTGCACATACGCCGAGCCGCAATCCACCAAGCCGTGATCTATTTCCGGCCGAGAACTCCGATCGGCTGTAAGCTCCGGTGCACCCTAGCCGGAAACGCGAACCCCGCTGCCGGCCGTGAACTGTTTCCGGCAGTAAGCTCCGGCCGAAAATCCTTCAACGATTACGTGAAAAACAGCGATTTTTCGACTTTGAAGCTCCAAAACTCGATCAAAAACCATTTTTATGAAAAACACGAAGAACAAACCCCCCTTATTTTTGCGAGATCTATCCAAAAATGCAAAAATATTTCGAAAATAAGATCAAATAATGCTCCAAAATAGGGTTTACGGCCCAAGAATCTAGACTTCACGGTTGATGAATTTGATTGTTTTGCGGCCATGAACTCGGTGTTTACGGCCGTAAGCTTGGACCGGAAACACCAATTATTCAGATTCCAGACGAAACAATAAAACCTTTTGACTGATACAACTTGGCTCTGATACCAATTGTAAGTCCCTTATTTGTCTGTGTATCAATCAAATCCGTTTGATGGTGTGGAATCCCAATCAAACGGATGATGTCAGATCAAATAGAAGAGAAGGAGAAAAAGAATAATATGAATCTATGTATGAATTGATTAGAATTAAGATCCGGATACAAAAGATTCACACAAAATGCTCTCTGGCCGTAAACTCCTTTATGTTCATCAATCCTTTTCCTCACATCCTAATACCTATATTTATACTAAGGGAACATGGACCGGAAACACATGGGCCGTAAATGAGTTTACGGCCGTAAACTAGACCATAAATTAATAAAATATTACATAAAAATAATTGCCTAGAAAAGTAAAGTATAAACCATATTTTTAACCCAACAATATATATATATATATATATATATATATATATATATATATATATATATCTTAATTCTTATGGCCTTAGGAAACAGTTATCTTTTGAGACTTTAGACTTTGACCAGCACAGTTTTCAAATTTATCAATGTTAATCCCTCTTAACTTTAATGTTACACATATTTGGTCCTTCTAAATACAATCTATTTCATTTAGAGTCGGGATACCATGTGTTTTCTTCTACCGCCTCCACTTAGGTCGTCGTCTTCCTCTCATCTACCCATCTGGAAGCAGTGGCGGAGCCAATGTGTTAGTAGTGGGGTGCATGGACCCTACTTAAAAGTGGATCCCACCGGGTATATATATTAAAAAAATAAATTCCGAATACATGGTCCCTTCTTGAAAAATCATGTGCACCCACTTAGCCTTTTGAAAGGTAAAAGTTGTGTAGGTTCTTCTTTCCCTGTTCAGTCTATACACCAAAATGACCCCTCTTCCTTCATCTTACTTAAACCTAGCCGCTCATCTGCCCCATCTCTTCTGTTGTTGCCGGAGACCGGAGACCGAATTTAGCTTCATTTTTCATGTTGGCATCTTTGTTTTTTCTGCCCCTCTAAATCCAGAGTCTAAAAACAACTAGGTATGCTTCTTATTTTTGACATTTACTTAGTTAAAAAATGAAAAAATCTGGGTAGTCGTAATGTTTTCGAAATAGATTTTGGGGTAATGTTTATCCGGTTAGGTTCGTTTTTGGTTGATAAAAACGACCTGATTTTGTAAGAAATCATTTTGATATATAATTTGACCTGATTGTTTAAGAAATCCTCATTTTCATATGTAATATGACCTGATTGTTTAAGAAAGCCTCATTTTGATATGTAATTTGACCTGATTGTTTAAGAAATCCTCATTTTGAAGTGGGTAATCTGCTGAAGACGAATCTGATTTGATTCAGCTATAAGCTTCAAGAACATGGAATTGTAGGACTTTGACTTTTGTTTTTGCTTAGTTTAATGGCTCCTTTATTGTCTTGTTGCTATCATTTTAATTTAATTGAGTTGTTTTCTCATTACAGGAAAGCAGTGAACTAGTGATCCACTATAATTCTGTAATTGATGTTTTTGTTTTTTAATCACCAATATTTAATCACTAAGTAATAAATACTGATATAACTTTCATAATCCTAACATAATGACCAAATTAACCCTAAGTCTAGATTATATACCAATAGTTTTTGCATACTTTAAGAGGTATTGTTATGATTAATTTAATAATTTGGCTTGTAGTCAGTGAACCACTATATTGTTTTGTGTTTCTGTGTAAAGAGTTTAATTTAGAGGCTTTATATTATCCTGTGTTTGATTTCTTATTGTTTAGTTTAAGGGGTATTTTTATGTCAATTTTGTATTCATGCTTAGTGGTTATCTTATTGTTTAAGAGAATAAGAGGGGACAATGGAAAGATACGTAAAAAGAAGAAAATCAACAAAAGGCTCATCTTCAGCTAAAATTTCCAACCTTGCTTTATTCCATCGAAGATGTCAACGGTTAACTGTGCACCCCACTTGACTTTCGGGCCGGATCCGCCACTGTCTGGGAGACACCGACTTCTCTCCCGTTTCATTTTTTCTCTCTATGCTTCACCTACAACCCATTCAATATTGCTTATGTGCTCTACTACTTCTCCATTTATGGTTGCATCGGTTGTGTCTGATTGTAAGTACCAGACACCTTTTCACTAGCACTAACCTCCATCATCGTCAAAGAAGGATCGATTGCGAGATCGAAGGTTTGAATCGACTACGAGATTGAAGGTCTGGTTCTAGAAGCATCTTCTACATTTCTTGCAATTAATTTCGCAGTCTTTTCTTTTCTCTCTTTTCCTTCATTCAAAGCTCCGGTAAATCGACGCATTTGAACGGAGGATTGTGAAATCTATACTTAATTGACTAACTTTATTTGTTGTTTTGTTGTAATTAGGTCAAGAAAGTTGTTGAAGACCAAGGTTATCTTCCCTTTCTAAGTAATTGATCGCACCATTCTAAATTGCAAATGGCATATCAGGATGCTTGGCGTCTCTGTCATCACGATTTATATCGCCCTTTCTCTTCCTTAGAAGATTCTTGTGAGAGGTTTTTTTTATTACACATAATAATTTCCCCTTTTTCATGAATGCATCTTCGTTATAATCCATAGTTTTATCCATTCTGAACGCAAATATTTTGCTCAAAATGCAATTTAATTTTATGAATTTAGTTTCCTTCGATCTGAGCTATCTGGGGACGAACACGTAAGTTACCTAGACCATATTAATAGCATCTGATCTTTAGTTTGTTCATCTTATTCATGAGCATTTGATCCACAGAACTTGGATTTACACATTGTTTTTCAATTATATCTTATTAATGTTTCTCACTAATTTCTCCGCAGGCTGCTACCTTATAATGTGGTTGCAGACTATGAAGCTGAGGAAGATAAGAAAATCATTAAGGGCCCATACTATCTAGGTTTTTCCTCTCTCTAACCAAATCCGTGTGGACATCACTTATGATAATGCAAATCACATTTATAAACCTTTCTATACAGTTTTGTTTAGTCTTTATGTGCTTATTTTTCTTTCACAAATCTGGCAAGTCATTTATTCCATAATCATGGACTAACTAGGCGTAATGGCTTAAGGTATTATATTTTATTTATTAATTATGAATTTATGTGATAGTTTCATATTATTTACTTCTTTTTATAGTTTATTTTAGCATTTTCATTCATAATTTAGTTAATATTCATGCATATTTTCCTTTTTCTTATTTTGTGAATATTTCGCGTACTTTCTATTTTCGTGAGTGTAATTGCAGATTTTAAGGAGACTAGCGGAGCGGAACCTTTGGGAGTCAATTGGACTTGGAGGACAAAAAGGATTATGGGCTTGATAACTAGTGGAGATGGAGCATAAAGTGGGCTAGTGATGGATGGATCATTGAATAAGATGGGCTTCTACTTAAATGAAAATGGTGAAAAATTTATGCATTCGGGATTAAAATGATCAGGTTAGTACACATGATTTGGATGATTTGGTGAAGACAAATTGAGCTTAAGTTGAATAAAATTGGGTTATGAGATGATTGGACTTTATTTGGGCCTGTAGAAGCTTTGGAGGCCCAAAACTCAAATTAGCCCACATCAGGAAGCACCACGCATGGTTGCGCGACCGGCGCACAAACGCGCAGGGGTAATTTCATAATTTCATTTTTAGTACTATTTGAGGAAGGTTGGCATGCATCTTTTGCATACTTCTACACACCCAAATATTGGTCAATTCTTTGGAGATTTGGGAGGTCTTGGAGCTCTTTAAGAACATCAAAAATATCTTCTTTTGCTCTTGATTCTAACTACATGTTGGGTACTCTAAACTTTTACTTTATTTTTTTGAGTTTAGTCATGCTAAGCTAAACTAATCTTGGTCGAATTTGGTGAAATCACTTGAATATTTGGTTGAATTTTGAAGAACTCCATGAACTTGTTCTTGAATCTTTATGAGAATGTTTTATGTTTTAACATCTTCTTGCTACTTGTCTGTTTTTATTCATGAGTTTAAATGTATTTGTAGTGATTAGTTAGCTAATTTCTTGATTAAATAATGAATCCTCAAATTAGGAAGAAACAAGTGGATCTTGTGTTAGTTTTAACTTCACATAATCACAAAAACATTTTCTCCAACATGGTAGTGAAAGCATTTGACTCCTCTTGGATTTGGTGACTTTATGGTTCGTAATGCTAGTTAATTTTCACTAATTACATGCTTAATGGAAATTGTGACTTTAACTAAGGAAATATGTTGAGCCTCTCTGACTATTTTAATAACTAAGAAAAGTCTAGGTAATCTCAAGCTTCTTGGATTACTATAGCCAAATTAGAGATTTAAAAGAAGTATTGCACCTTGGATTCTAATGATATGTTCATCAAATGTTCAAGTGGGGAAACCTTAGTTAACCATCTTTCTCTCAATGATTTTACACTAAACTCTTGCTTTTGTTGAATTGTCTTTTTTAAATCTTCGTTTAACTCTAGTTTCCCTTTAAACATTTCAAAAGATCAAAAACCCCCGATTTTTATTTTTAATTTAGTTTTACAAGTACTTATATAACAAGATTTTCATAAAAATAACAAATTGAACCAATCTCTGTAGATACGACCCCTTTACCACTATGCACTATATTAGTGTACAAGATTTTGGGTTATTTATTTTTTGGCCTCGTCAACCACCAAATTTTGGCTCCGTTTCCGGGGATTGATTTATTTTTAATCAATTTGTTTCTCTATGCCCAGATCTCACCTTACAAATACTTTGATCTATATAATCCATAAATTAAGATAGAAGCAAGGAATTTGGGAAAATGAATGGAGAATAGAACGTGGTTGAACTTCGAACCCTAACATAGACACGGAGGTTGAAACTGCTTCCTCTAGTGATGCCAAACCCGAAGTAGAATCCGATTCTAGCCCCGACCCTCACCAAGAAATTCCCGAAACACCACCCCTACAATAAAATACACCAATCATAAAAAAAATCCAAAGGCTGAAAGAGAAGAACACCCCGATAGAACCTTGAGGTAAATGATGGAAACCGATGTCACACAAACTCCAATCGATATCAATTACCCCGTTTTGGAAGGAGGTTCGTAATTGAAGTCAAACCTAGTTCATCACCTTCTAATTTTTTGTGGATTGGAGAATGAAGACCCACACAAAAACTTGAAGATGTTCCACATCATTTTCACTAGCATGAAGCCACAAGGGTGAACCAATGATCAAATCAAATTAAGGTCATTGCTCTTCTCCTTGGCCGATAGAGCAAAAATATTAGTTATTTTATCATCCACTAGGGTCAATCAACTCATGGACCGATATGGCAAGAGCTTTCCTTGATAAGTTTTATCCTGCTTCAAGAGTCTTAATTCTTAATCCGCCAAGATCAAAATGAGAATTTCCGTGACTATTAGGAGAGGTTCAATAACTTGTGTAATAGTTACCTACAACACCAAATTCTGTAACAACTTCTCATTCAACGCTTTTTATGAGGGATATGCTTCAAGTGGTGGATATGTCTTTAGCAAAAATCCTCAAAAAACAACTCAACTCTTTAACACCATATGTGGCAATTCCTAACACTTAGGCCCCCGTTAAGACATGAAGAGGGATGCGCATCAAAAAGTCAATGAAGTGGTGACATCAAGCCTCGAGTCTCAACTTAAAGATCTAACATCCGCTCTCCAAAAGTTAGCCATGGGAGAACATCCACAAGTAATGGTTTGTAGAATATGTGTCTCACGGATATGTGTCCTATTCTTCAAGAAGACGTGAAACATCTAAATGCCACTGGATAACTTCAAAATTTCCACAACAAGCCATCTGGTAACCAAATGGCATACAATTCAAGTTGGAAACCAAATCCCAATATGAGCTACAACTTAAGACAATTGCCTCAAAATGCATTAGTTAGACCTTGCTACCCACAAAACAACCCATTACCAACATCCACAACCTCATTATCAATCAAAACAAAACCCTTCACACCACCTCCAACAACCTCATCAATCCCAATCTAGTAGCTCCGAAATGTCTCTTGAAGATATTGTTAAATCTCTTGCCACTAGCACCCAACAATTCCAAAAGGAAACAAGCACTAGAATCTACAATGTCGAAGCTAAAATGGGAGATATAGTCACATAATTAAGCAAGTTGGAAACCGATGGTAAAAGCCCTTCTCAAACTGAAAAGAACCTAAGTGTTAATATGGTTATATTGAGAAGTGGAAGAGAAACCGTAGAAAGTAGCACAAAGGAGGATTCTAAAGAAGATGAGGGTGAAGTTGTCCCAAGTCAAGAGACGATTTTGAAAAGTAAAGTTCAAGGAGAAGCTCCACGGATGGCCACTCCCATAGTCATTCCACCACCATTCCCCTCCCGACTTTCCCCCTCAAAGAAGAAAGAGGAAGAAAGATGAATCATAGACACCCCTCGAAAGGTTGAGGTAAACATTCCGTTGTTAGATTCAATCAATCAAATCCTAAGGTAACTAAAATTTTGAAAGAGCTTTGCACTAACAAAAGAAAACTTCAAGGACCTGAAAAGATTTCAATGAGTGAAAATGTTTCCGCTATATTACAAAGAAAGTTCCCACCAAAATGAAAGGACCCCGGGATGTTTACGATTCCTTGCAAGATAGTGGATATTACTATTAGTAGTTCCATGCTTTATCGTGGTGCTTCTATTAATTCCATGCCCTATTCAGTATATGACTCGCTAAATATCGGATCTTTAAATAAAATGGGTGTTACTATTCAACTTGCGGACAAATCGAGTGTTATCCCTAGGGATGTGTTACAGGATGTTTTAGTTCAATTAAACCAATTGATATTTTCGTCGGATTTTTTTGAGATTGATTTACAGGAACAAGTTTCCTCCAAATCGGCTCTAATCTTACTTGGAAGACAGTTTTTGAACCGGCTAGAACAAAAATTGATGTGTATGCGGGCAATATCACAATGGAATTTGATGGTGAGGTAATTAAATTCAATATTAATGACGCCATAAGGTACCCTAGAGATATATATTCTTTGTATTTTGTTGATGTTGTAGATTCTTTAACTCAAAATTTCTATGAATATACTAATCGTGAATCGTTAGAGACGAGTTTGAGTAAATTTCGTCACCAAAGAAGAATAAAAGGGGATATGAAACACCATCCTTCAAAGTTGGAAATTGATGAAGCAGTTGAAAAGTTGGACATGGGAAAACTAAGGATACATGGGAGATTGCAAATCCAAGAGCTTGAGGAGTCGATAAATAAAGCATATGAAAATGTCAAGGTTTACAAGAAGGAAGTGAAAACTTTTGACAACAATTCCATCACCCAAAAACATTTCAAGCCGGAAAAAAAGTTCTCCTTTCTCATTCCCGACTAAAAGTTTTCGCAGGAAAATGGAGATTTCGATGGAATGCTCCTTTTATTGTAGTGAAAGTTTTTAAGCATGGAGTAGTTGAAATTCAAAATGTCGACATAGGGAAAATTTTCAAGGTTAATGGACATCAATTAAAGCTTTTCTATGAAGGTTTTGATTCAAATGTCCAAGATGTCGTTCATTTTGATGCCCCGAAGTGTTAAAGTGAACTTTGGACGACGTCTCGCCAAAGTCGTTAAAGAAGGGAATTTTTGGAAAGCATTGTGCTTTCTTGTTTTTAAATTCGAATAAAGAAGTTTGAAGATGTTGTGGGGATTCTCAAGGAGTTGTCTTTGAAGGAATTAAGTGTTTCCATATGTTTGGGGCCTTCCACTCCAAGAATATGCGAAGAAACGGAGGAAAATGAAGCGAAACAAGAATTCCCAGAAATACCCCTGCAGAGTTGTATGTGACCTGCGTGTTGTTGCATAGGTGGGCCTGATCAAAAGGAGATGCTCGAGCAAAAATCAAAGAATTGTACTTGCATGTTCTATGCGACCTGCGCACTGAGCTGGACCAATTTTTGATGATTTTTTTACCATGTTTGACTAGTTCTTTAAGTGGGTTGACTTATTGACTTTCGTGGACCATATGACTTATAATGCAACCTTCTTCTACATTTCTCCCTTGTTTTCATCAAGTTCTTCCCTCAAGCTCCATTTTCTCTCAAGAACATAAGCTCCCAAACACCCACCTCGCTGGAAAAAATAAAGATTGTCGGAGTTTTATCGATCGGAATTTCACGATACCACCGTCATGGACATTTCCTACCTTCCGATCCTCCGAACTAGGTCATTTATGCCCTTACCTTAAGCATCGAGGACAAAGATTATTATTAAGCTTGGGGTAGGGTATTCCCTTTTACTTTTATGTAACATCCCAAATTTCGAGTCCAAAAATTTCGCTTTTAATTAAGTTATTTATAAAACCGTTTACTGAAAACATTGTTGATATCATATCAATCCATAAACAATCATGAACATGTCTCAAAATCAAATCATCAAAAAGTAATAAAATCAAAGTGTAATTCTATGAATCACATAGTGCGGAAATCTGATGTGTGTGTGATGTGCAGCTACCGCGCCGACTCTTTCCCCTTCGTTGAAGAGGTACCTGAAATAAAACTGAAAACTGTAAGCACGAAGCTTAGTGACTTCCCCCAACATACCACATACCACACAATCACATAGCATACACACTGTCGGAAAATTTTGGGGTGACCAACCTACCCGTTCCGACCATTCTGGGGTGCCGACCAACCCATGTAAAGCCATTCTGGGGTGCTGACCTACCCGTGTCAAGCCATTCTGGGGTGCTGACCTACCCCTCGGTCCTAACGACCGAACCTTGGGGACTATTTCACCCCTTACCACTACTACCACATATATCATAACATAAATATACTGTCAGGCATATCTGGGGTGCTCAACCTACCCTTCGGTCCTAACAATCAAACTTAGGGACTAGTCCCCTCCTACTACAACTATCACATACAACATAATCATGCTAGCACATAAACATATCAGGTAGTAGTAAACCATACAATTATCACAAAGATAATCATCTCAACTATAATTAACTACTAGTGGGTCGACCTTGGTGCCTTAGACCCACTTCTACTGGAAGGCAACTCACCTCGATGTCGTGTAGTATCTGCACAGTCCTCAACACGGAAATAAAATCGTCTCTACTCCTCAATCCCTACACAAAGACCTTTCTCAATTATTATTACATACTCATAACCCTCACAAGGTTCAACCCAAATCCAAGTAAAAGTCAAGGTCAAACCCTGGTCAAAGTCAACTTCTGATTGACTCGACTCGCCGAGTTCGTCCACCAACTCGCCAAGTCCCCCTGTCCACTTACTTCCATAATCTCGTCCTTACTCGTTGAGTCTAGCAAGAGCTTGACGAGTTCATCTTCAACAACACCTTTTGACTATCTTCAACCGACTCGCCGAGTTTGTTCTTGAACTCGACGAGTTCATCTGCATCCGAATGAATGAGTCTAGCCTTTGACTCGCCGAGTTCTCCATGAACTCGTTGAGTCCATCTTCATGAGGTTGGGACATTGCCTTGGACTCACCGAGTTTTTTCATACACTCGCCGAGTCCTATGACTTCCAGGCCCAAAACAAACCCCTAGCAGGCTGAGTGTTCCTACCACTCAACCAAAACCATTTCCAGAAGATGTCTTCGGGGGGGGGGGGGGGGGGGGGGAAGTGACCATACTCTTCGAGTCACCCAAGTGACTCGCCGATTCCTTCTTTGTCCAAAACTATATAGTTGATTATAATGGGTCTTAACGCATCAAAACTATAGATCTGGCCTCCTAGGGTCCCTTTTACACGTAAAGCTACAAACTTGATGTCCATGCATGAGGATTTTGGCTCAAAAATCCATAAAAAGGGGGTTTATGTGATGCATGGGTGTCTCATGGCCATAAAGTTGGCAAATTTATGCCATGGGAACCCTTAATGGACCCATATCTGAAGTCCTTATCCCAAAATCGTGGTTGCATCCAAGAATGGCTTCGAAATGGCTTCCAAAAACTCTAAGTTACTCCAAAAAGAGTATCTAATGAAAAGAGAAGCAAGGTTTGGATTTTTACCTCCAATAAACAGGAAATGAAACAAAACCTCTGGATCTCCTTGTTTCTTCTGGAATCCCAAGCTCCTTCTTCTTCTCTTCAACCTTATAACTTGCACAAAATGGCACAAAGAGCTCAAAATCACTCAAAAACGGTTAGGGTTTCGTGGGGATGGTTTGAGGGTGTTGGAGGCTGCAAAGGGAGCCGAGTAGGTCACTTAAAATCCGTGCATATTGTCGAGTCTACACGACGAGTTGGGCCTTCAACTTGCCGAGTCCTAGAGTAAAATATAATAATAATTGGAATTGAATACGTACCAGGAATCGGGGGTTACATTTTACTTTTGCATGCATTTTTAGTTAGGATTGCATAGCATATTAGTCTTTAGCTAATTTACATTCAGTTTTTTTTTTAATTCCAAAAAAGATTTTATTTTCTTCTTTTCTTCTTTTTATTTTTTGCATAACATTTAACTTAGGACATTAGCATGCATGCGTTTTTGTTGTATATTTATTCTCAACCCCTTGGATGCCATGGAACGGGTTCATAGTTATTGTATCATTATTGGTCCATGATCTTGTTGTTATCTTACACATTGAACCGGGACCATTAGGCTGCAGTTTGGGACTTTATGCTTGGGATCAACTGCTAGAGCCTAAAGGGGTAAATGATCATGGTCAGGTAGTTTTCATGAAGAATTATGCATTCAATACGAACAAATGTAAGATATACTATAACAATGGATGTTTGTACCCTACGGTTTATGTTGCTGATAAGATCACACTTGATCATGTTTTAATCATTAGGATGAAGCACTGGTACTTGTCCCCGAGTAGAATCCATATCCGGTCTCTTTACATCACCATGTATTTTTTGTGATTTTCTTAGGTTTTTAGAGAGTCTTTTAGACTACATTTAGACATTTTCATTATATTTTGAAAGTCCCAAGTCTAACAAGGAATCGATAACTTTATGCTCCACACATTGGTCATTTTCACAACTTAGACCATTCAGATTACTATCTGTCACTTCCACTTACATACTTTGGGAACCAAATCTCGAGTCAAAAGTTTTCTTGGTAAAAATTTTGATATGTTTCAACGTTGCCTTCAAGCATGAATAAAAAAAACTTTCAAATCAGAAAAGAGAAACTCAAGGAAGCAATTCTAAGTTGTGATTTTTTTAGATGGGTGATCGATTCAATTATTGAACAAGTTTTGTTACATATTGGTCACCTGACGATTGATATTAATTTAAATAGGTATGTTTTATTGCATATAGATCGAGTTGTTTTTTCGCAAATTGGTGATGTTAGGGAGTCCGTTGAGTCGGATACTACGGGAGGTTCAGGCAAACACTAAGTGAACTAATTCCTACAACGGTGTCGGAGCCATGAAACCCAATCACACAAGAGAGCAGCCGTCAGATGTGAGATCACACAACTTCACTAATAAGAGTGTACACCTAAATAAGAGCTCCACTCAAGCCCATCCATCTGCTTTCTCCTACTACAAAAGTTCTTCACTGTATGCATCTTCAATGGGGCTGCGACTGACCATCCCTCCTTACTCACCTATAGGAGTTATTAAGGTTGTGGTTTATAGTTCCAATGTCATCGGATGAAAAAGTTTTGGATAATAACAAGATCAATTCTGACCATGTTGACAAACTATGATTAGGTTCTGTCCATTCTTTTTATTTTTTTAGGATAGTTCATCCCAAGTCATTGTAGTCTTGTCTTACTTGAGGACAAGTAAGATTCCAGCTTGGGTGATTTGATAGTTTCATTTTATTGGCTTCATTTTATATTTTATTTTAGCATTTTCCGTTCATAATTTAGTTAATCTCCATGCATATTTTCCTTTTTGTTATTTTATGACTATTTCGGGTACTTTCTAGTTTTGTGAGCATAATTGGAGATTTTAAGGAGACTAGCAGAGCGGGACCTTTAGGAGTCAATTGGACTTGGAGGACAACAAAGATTATGGGTTTGATAACTAGTCGAGATGGTGGATGGATTGGGCTAGTGATGGATAGACCATTGAATAATATGGGCTTGTGCTTAAATGAAAATTTTGAAAAATTTATGCATTTGGGACTAAAATGATCGGGTTAGTACACGATCTTTAGATGATTTGGAGAAGCCAAATTAGGCTTGAATTGAAGAAAACCGGCTATGAGTTTATTGGACTCGATCTGGGCCAGTGGGCTAAGCTTGGAGGCCCAAAACTTAAACTAGCCCACATCAGGTGGCACCCGCGCACGGTTGCGCGACCCACGTACAGACGCGTAGGGGTAATTTCAGAATTTTATTTTTAGTGTTATTTAAGGAAGACACATCTGAATTTTGGTCAATTCTTTGGAGATTTGGGAGGTCTTGGAGCTCTTGAAGAACATTAAAAACATCATCTTTTGCTCTTGATTCTTACTACATGTTGGGTACTCTAAACTTGTACTTTGTTTTCTTGAGTTTAGCCATGCTGGGCTAAACTAATCTAGGTTGACTTTGGTGAAATCACTTGAATATTTGGTTGACTGTTGAATAACTCCATGAACTTGTTATTGAATCTTTATGAGAATGTTTAATGTTTTAACATCTTTTTGCTACTTGTATGTTTTTATTCATGAGTTTAAATGTATTTGTAGTGATTACTTAGCTAATTTCTTGAGTAAGCAATGGATCCTCAAATTAGCTAGAAACAAGTGGTTCTTGTGTTAGTTTTCACTTCACACAATCACAAAAACATTTTCTCCAACATGGTAGTGAAAACATTTGACTCCTCTTGGATTTGCTGACTTTTTGGTTCTTAATGCTAGTTAATTTTAACTAATTACATGCTTAATGGAAATTGTGACTTTAACTAAGGAAATATGTTATGAGCTTCTCTAACTTTTTTAATAACTAAAATAGTCTAGGTAATCTTAAGCATCTTAGATTACTATATCCAAATTTGAGATTTAAAACAAGTATTGCACCTTGGATTCTAATGATATGTTCATCAAATATTCAAGTGAGGAAACCTTAAGTCAATCATCTTTCTCTCATTGATTTTACACTAAACTCTTGCTTTTGTTGAATTGTCTTTTCAAATCTTAGTTTAACTCTAGTTTCCCTTTAAACATTTCAAAAGATCAAAAAACCCCCCATTTTTATTTTTAATTTACTTTTACAAGTATTTGTATAACAAGATTTTCATAAAAGTAACAAACGAAACCAATCTCCATGGATACGATCCGTTTACCATTATACACTATTTTAGTGTACAAAATTTTGGGTTATTTATTTTGTTAGCCTCGACAAGCACCATTATGAGTATGGTTAATGCATAAATATATGACCGAATGAGATCATTTGTGTTTGCACAAAGTAGTCATTTGCTTATGAACACAAGCTTATGCTTAAGAACATCTTAAGAAATTAGAAAGACTTATAGTATTTTTTTACTTTATTAGGTTTATCAGTTAAACAGACACATGACTGTTTCTTTTTTACTTAATCTACACAAGATGGCTTAATAGGTTAAACACTAATCGTTTTCTTATTATTTTTCCTTTTCTTTCTTTTTTCCCTCCCAACTCTTCTCATGTTAAAATTGATGGATATTATGAAATTTTAGATTTTGAAATGTAAGGGTAAAATGGTCATTTAGTCATATTTAGACGGTTTACTTTGCTTACAAAAGAAATAGACCCTCATGTATACAACACTTTATCCGTATGTCATTAACCATTCAACCACTTTACTCATACATCACTTGATAGGGAAAAAAGAGAAACAATCCTTTATTTAGTCACTTATTTTGTTTTTATGTGCATTAAAGTATTTATCTACTTTTTTATATATTTATTTATTTAGGACTTGCTGTCTGGTGACTCATGGAAGGAAGCCTTAACTGGAGTGACATCTAGTGTGGGTAGTCTCTTATTTCCCAACACTTATATTTTTGTTTTCAAATTCTGAATCTCTAAGAGAGAATAAAACATCCACTTCATTCATTAATAATTTATTTTCCATTCTTTTTACATAGATTATGATACAAAATTTAATCGTCCTAAAAACTGACAAGTGTCATGTGTTGGTGGTGTTGGTTCCAACTCCTACATGTACAAGATCAATGGAACTGCAAACATCATAGCTATTAGAGATGCAACTGAAAAAGGTTTCATTTATTTCTCTAATTTTTTTCCAGTGAAAAACAAAATAGAATTTTTGAGAAACCGTTTTTTTTACAGGGGTAAAAAGATTTGTATACATATCTACTGCTGACACTGGAGTGATTAATTACTTTTTACAAGTATATTACAATGGAAAGGTAACTATGGACCCCACACCACACAACACCATCTCATCACATTTTCTTAATACAGAGATTGCAAGTTTTTGTAAAAAAAAATTGATTTCATAAAGCGATGATTGTTTAATATTTATGTAGAGAGCTGCTGAAACAGAGTTGCTTGTGAGATATCCATATAGACATAAGTCTTTTCTTATCTTTTCTTTTCTTTTTATGGAAATAATTGAAATACTCCATCAAACTTTTATGTGCTTTTCTACCATTATAACTAACATTTATCATTTATTATCAGTAGTAATTAAGTTCATGCATCTTATTATCCATCTTTATTTTCATATATAATGGTATAACATATTTGTTGACGAGAGCTAATTTTGGAGGAGGAAAAACTAACTTTAGATATTATTGAGAAGATCATATAACAATAGAGAATATTGTGAATAGTTATTAGTCATATCCATTCCTTGTATAGCTCTTTCTTTCGTGGGTTTCCTACTGGATGTAGCCCTATATATGTATCTTGTGTATTTGTGAATAAAGCATAGCATATTTAGAATTCTCTGTGACATGGTATCAGAGCATACCGCATAAGAAATTTCTCTAATCCCTCGTATCCGAACCCTAAAAAACACCATGTCCAGCAAAGAAATCCCTACCACAGAAACCCGGATAGTTGTCCAAGATGCTCCGTTCCCAACAGGGATCATCTTGGATGACTCGAACTATCAGTTGTGGTCACAGTTGATGGAAATGCGAATATCGGCACGTAACAAGAAAGGGTTCCTTACCGGATCCTCCAAGAAACCAGAGACCGGTGAAAAACAAATCGAGAACTGGCTCATGGACAATAACAAAGTCAAGAGCTGGCTCATCGACTCAATGAGCCCCACATTGATTCCAAGGTTCATTCGATTGAAGACTGCAAAGGAGATATGGGATGCAGTTGCAAAGACCTTTTATGACGGGACTGATGAGACCCAACTATTCGAACTGAACTGAAAGTCATTCAACACCCGACAGAATGGCCGACCCCTTGCCACGTACTACAACGAACTTATCGGTATCTTCCAAGAGATTGATACACGACTGATGGTCAAAGAAGATGATGTAACTCAGGTAGTATCCCTAAACAAATTACTAGGGCGTCTTTGTGTGCATATTTTTCTAGCAGGCCTTGATGTGGAATTCAATCAAGCAAGGAGTGAGATACTGAGGAAAGACCCACCACTTGATCTTGAAGCATGTTATGCATTTGTACGGAAGGATCAAAGTCAGAGATCTGCCATGGATGAGAGCAAACCCGAATCAGATAGTATGGTCAACCTTGCAACCCGGAGCCAACCTGTGAAAGGAAAAAAACCGAACAACAAAAACTCAAATCTCGTATGTGCTCATTGTGGAGAAGAAGGGCACTCGAAACAAAAATGCTATGAGATCATAGGCTACCCAGAATGGTGGGATTTCTCAAAGAAACCACGGAGGAAGGTAGGTCAAGCCAATGTAGCCACAAAAAAAAAACGACGAGACCACATCATTTGCAGCCCACACAGAATCACACGACAATCATGGTATGTCAAACAGCTCTAAAACTACGAATAATTCCTGGATTATTGACACAGGGGCGACAGATCACATGACCAATGATCCGAAAAAACTCACAACTCGAATTCTTCCAAAACAGTCCATGGTCAAAACTGCAAATGGAGGAGCTGCGGATGTTACATATGAAGGATCTACTCAAGTTTCAAAAACAATGAACCTTGATACTGTTCTTGTTGTCCCCTCCTTATCATCAAATCTTCTTTCTATTAGCCAAATTATAGACAGATTAAACTGTTATGTAACTTTCTGGCCAACCAATTGTATGTTTCAGGATATAGCAACGGATCGGATAATTGGCTATGGTATTAGGAAGGGAAATTTGTACTATCTTGAGGAAGAAAAGCATGTCGCAGCATACAATACGGAAGCAAAACAGGAAACCAGATCACTGCCTTGGCTATGGCATCGTAGATTAGGGCATTTATCGTTTGCTTATTTAAAAAAATTGAAACCGGATATTTTTTGAATGAAAAACAATTTGAATTTAGTTGTGGTGTGTGTGAAATGGCCAAAAGTCATCGGGTTTCATATTTGCCGAGTGAGAAAAAAAACCATTGTTCCATTCATGGTAGTACATAGCGATGTTTGGGGCCCCGCAAAAATTCCCACACCTAATGGTTATCGTTACTTTGTTACCTTTATTGATGAATGTACCCGTATGATTTGGATTGTTCTCTTAAAACACAAAGGAGAAGTATGTAAGGCATTTCAGGAACTATATAGGGTGGTAAAATCACAATATCAAAGTAACATTATGGTACTCCAATCCGATAACGGAGGCGAGTACATAAATCAAGACATGGAGAAATTTTGCAAGGAAAAGCTAATTAGGCATCAAACTTCATGTGCTAATATACCACAACAAAACGGATTAGCGGAACGAAGAAATAAACAAATTTTGGAGATTGTTAGGGCCTCTTTATTCGACATGCAAGTCCCAAGGCAATACTGGGGTGAGGCGGTTCGGGCTACTGCGTACATCATGAACCGAACT
Organism: Lactuca serriola; assembly: GCF_051521515.1. Classification (NCBI taxonomy): domain Eukaryota; kingdom Viridiplantae; phylum Streptophyta; class Magnoliopsida; order Asterales; family Asteraceae; genus Lactuca; species Lactuca serriola. The sequence continues at coordinate 11,767,972 of NC_136410.1, forward strand.
CCATCAAGAGTTATTAATTTTAAAACTCCCCTACAACAGTTGCATGAAATAATGAATGTTCCAATGGTTCCGAATCTCGAGCCACGTGTCTTTGGGTGTACGACTTATGTGCATAAAAATACCGGAAAACTTGAACCGCGAGCGATCCGGTGCGTCTTTCTTGGATATGCAGAATTCAAGAAGGGCTATCGGTGTTATGATCCAAAGGAGAAGAAGATGTATATCACTCGGGACGTTAAGTTCCATGAAAATATATCCTTTTTTGAACCCGGCTGCTTCCCTCAGGGGGAGATGATGTTGTCTAATGATGAAAGCATCCGTGAAGTGGTAACAGAAAACGAAACTGAAAGCGTAATAGATAGAACAGAAGGAGATAACAATAACGGAAACATGGATGAAGAAGGTGATAAACATAACAGGGACATGAATGAAGAAACTGACGAAGATGTGAACTCACCTCAAGATAGTACATCAGACCCGATCCCAACAACTGTGGAGCCAGATCCGAATCCATCGCAAGGTATATCTCCTACTCCTGCTCATATATCTGTTACTCTTGACCAGGATGTTACAAAGAAAGAAACTATCGAAACTAGGTATCCCGTAAGAAAAAATCGGGGGGTCCCCAAGAAACAGTACCAACCAGAACTTAAGTCAGGGTTCAAGTACCCTATTAATAATTACGTCTCCTCCCATAAGTTGGCAAAACCACAAAGAACCATGATAGAAGAGCTGTCAACGATAGTTATTCCAAAGAATATACATGATGCTTTAAAGGACTCGAGATGGAGAAAGGCTGTAAACGATGAGATGGATGCCTTGCAACGGAGTGGTACGTGGGATGTAGTCTCAAGACCCCAAGGAAAAAAGATGGTAGGGTGCCGGTGGATCTTCACAGTTAAACTGAATGCTGAAGGAAAGATTGAAAGGTATAAAGCAAGACTCGTCGCGAAAGGTTATACGCAGAAATATGGGATAGACTATGGTGATACGTTTGCTCCGGTGGCGAAAATTAATACTATTCGAATTCTCATATCGATTGCTGCTAATAAGAACTGGCCGTTACATCAGTTTGATGTAAAAAATGCATTCCTAAATGGCACACTAGAGGAGGAAGTATATATGGATCCACCACCTGGAATAAATTGTGGAGATAAAGTATGCAAGTTAAATAAAGCACTGTATGGACTGAAACAATCTCCCCGGGCCTGGTTTGGGCGTTTTTCCAACTTCATGAAGACCGTGGGGTATAAACGGAGCGATGCTGACCACACGCTTTTTGTGAAAATACAGGGAGAAAAAACAACGGCTCTAATAGTTTACGTAGATGATATGGTAGTAACTGGCAATGATCCTGATGAGATAGAAAGGCTGCAGACGGTTTTAGCTACTGAGTTCGAGCTGAAGGATCTTGGTCAGTTAAGATATTTTTTGGGTATTGAAGTTGCAAGATCACAACGTGGTATTACTATGTGTCAACGAAAGTATGTACTAGATCTTTTAGCGGAAACCGGCATGCTTGACTATTAGCCAGTAGAAACGCCGATTGAAATGAATCATGGTTTAACTTTACAAACCGGACAAGTACCTGCAAATAAAGAAAGATACCAAAAACTAGTGGGGAAATTAATCTACTTAGCTCACACACGTCCAAACATAGCATATGCAGTGAGTGTCGTAAGCAGATTCATGCATTCTCCTAATGAAGATCACATGAAGGCGGTATACAGAATTCTTCATTATCTTAAATCGTGTCCTGGAAAGGGATTATTTTTTGGAAAGAGTGACAGTCAAGGTGTTCACGGGTATACGGACGGAGATTGGGCCGGAGATAAGTCAGACGGGAAGTCTACCTCGGGTTACTTCACATATGTATGGGGCAACTTGGTTACATGGAGGAGTAAGAAGCAAAAGGTAGTGGCCAGGTCAAGTGTTGAGGCTGAGTTTCGAGGTATGGTACACGGGATATGCGAACTACTGTGGATCAAAAGGATTCTAAGGGATATTGGAATTAAAGTAAACGAGCCAATGAGTTTGTATTGTGATAATCAAGTTGCTGTTAAGATTGCAAATAATCCCGTACAACATGACAGAACAAAACACGTAGAGATTGATCGTCATTTTATAAAGGATCACTTGGAGAAGAAAACAATTAAGCTGCCATTTGTGAATTCTGAAGATCAGTTAGCTGATATGCTAACTAAAGCGGTATGTAAGAACACCTTCCACAGCTCTCTGGACAAGCTGGGAATGACAAACATACATTCTCCACCTTGAGGGGGAGTGTTGACGAGAGCTAATTTTGGAGGAGGAAAAACTAACTTTAGATATTATTGAGAAGATCATATAACAATAGAGAATATTGTGAATAGTTATTAGTCATATCCATTCCTTGTATAGCTCTTTCTTTCGTGGGTTTCCTACTGGATGTAGCCCTATATATGTATCTTGTGTATTTGTGAATAAAGCACAACATATTTAGAATTCTCTGTGACAATATTGAAATACATTAAGCCAAAATATGCACTTTTTACGACATTCTCATTGTGATTTATCATTTGTGTTTTATTCTATTTTATGCATTTTTATACCATTTCAATTTACAATTTTTTATTCTTTTTTATGCATTTCCCATATATAATATTCTATATTCATATTACTGTTTACAGAGATAACATAATAATATGTAAGTATATTGGATAACAAAACCATAAGTTGAAATGACAATAAAATAATATGTTGTAGAGATAACATATTGAAATGTTTTTTTATGTTGTTGGCATATAAATTGGAATTCCACAACTATGGCTAATAGCTTCTAAAGATGGTGAAAAAGAAAGGTCTTGCAACAACTTACTAGAATAGCGTTCGTTACCACGATGTAGCTGTCAATGTTATTCGCCTATTCGGTTTTAATTTTAACTTCAAATGGGTAGATTTTCAAAGTAGAGTGCCATAATAAGAAAAAAATACTTAAATAAAAATAATATAATTGTGTAAATTTCTCAAAGTGCAATGTCTTAATAAGAAACTATTTGAAAGTAAACTTATTCGAACCCGCACCAATGCCATAGGGGTTTTTACTAGTTTTAATTAAATATTACATACTATTTTTTAATTTTATTCGTACAAAATAAATGAATAGTGAGGCATGGATTGTTTTAGGGTGGTGGAGTGGTGAGTATTTCCTCTGGTAAATGATGAGGAAGTGGTGATGATACTATAACAAATATGGGTTGACTTTTTTGTTATTATTCTCATTTATTGTAAAAATTGTACATGTAGTTAGGTTAATTTGTATTTCCATATCTCCCTTGTATTTGTATTATTTAAATTCGAATCTATTGAAGGGTTATTTATACCCAAAAACTACGATTCCTATATGGTATCCAATAAATTTTGATCCTTCTCCCTCCTCAACCCTAAAATTACTAGTGAATCCTTCTCTTTTTCCTGTGAATCGGCTGTTCTCATCAATGGCACCTTCATCTTCCTCTAATGAGATCCCATGGAATGCTCTTCTTCACATGCTTACAATTAAATTATCCTCATCTAATTACCTTCTTTGGCATAATTATATCACTCCTGTTCTCTCTCATCAGAAGTGGCTTGGTTTTGTTGGTGGTTCTAAACAAGCTCCATCGCCAAAAATTATCAACGATGCCACAGAACTGCACAATCCAGACTATACATCTTGGCTGGAAACTAATCAATGAGTGTTTCTTCTTCTTCAGTCCTCTCTTAGCTGAAGCACTTGATCTCTCTCTACTGTTGCCTCTGTTTGGAATGCTCTCGAGACCGCCTATAGACATGACTCCCTTTAACGTGCTCAAAATATATGTGACTCTCTCCTTAATCTCAAGAAAGGCAAACTCTCTATTTCTGAATTTGAAAAAAATCGTATTGTTATCAGTTGGAAGCTATTCTACGACTAGTACTTGACTTGGACAAGTCTTCTTGGGTTCTTTGTGGTTTGGGACCAACTTTCGAGACCTTCTCTACGGTGTAACGCCCGCAGATCCGGGCTAGTCAACTTAGAGACGATAAGCGACAAAAATGAATTTTTAATAGAAGATTATTTAGAATAAATAATCTTAACCAAGTTATATTATATGTCACAAGGGTTATGTACATATAAAGAACGCTGAAATCCGATTTATAACGAAAAAGTTATGACCCGTCGAAGTTTTACGGCTAAACCTTCACGACACCATGTAACGTAAAAAGTGGATTTTTGATAAAAATAACTTTTAGCCTTAGCGATCTAAACAAAATTCATAGTATTCATTAAACCAAGAGCGTGCATAAAATAACGTCCAAATCTGACTTTGTATGAGGAAGTTATGATTTTTTTTAAGATTTAGCATAATAATGCACAACCCGAAATTCGAATTTTAGATCGGTCGATTTTTAGCCAAAATAATCTAAACAAGAAATGAAAATATCGTTAATAGGAGTTAAACAAAAAAAAGACAGTCGAAAACGGAGCTCGTATGCAAAAGATATGGATGAAGCTTAGTCTCTACTCTTCAAGCGCAGCGAATTCGATATAGTTTTATAAGTCTGAGATAGAATAAGAATTCGCCAACGAGGTCTAAATGAAATTTGTAGTACTCGTAAATACCAACGTGTGGATATAAATAACGTCGAAAACGGATCTCGTATGCGAAAGATATGGACGAAGCTTAGTCTCTACTCTTCGAACGCGATAAATACGATACAGTTTTTGTAAATCTGAGATAGAATGAGAATTAGCCGATGGGGTCTAAATGAATGTTGTAGTACTCGTAAATACCAACGCATGGATATAAAGAACATAGAAAATGGAGCTCGTACGTGGAAGATACGGACGGAACTTAAGGACTACTCTACGATATAGCTCCTATAAATAAGAGATGAACTCTTCATAATTTCTTCACACCATAAGCCTTTCTTTCTCTCTCTAACTTCTCTCTAGCCTCCCTAAACCCCTCCTAAGTCAAGGGAACCTCCCTAGCACGAGAAGGAAGCCCCGGAGCGCCCGACGTCTCCGAGAAGAAAAGCTTTCGGCTAGGAAACCCTGCTCCAGAGAAGCCAAATTTTTTTTTTAATAAAAACTTGTTCTAAGTGAGCTATGCCTACACTATTTCTAATATAGATTTTATTTAAATATAGTAATGTTATTAGGACCTTATAATAATTTTTTGGGCTATTATTATGAGTTATATAAGTATCGTTATAATATCTTTTTAACCACTCGCGGTACGGGGAATATGGTTTAAAGGGTCGCATAGGGTTATTGGATTTCATAAGTGTTATATGCCAAAATGGTCTTGCGCTCCGGTGTTTTATGTCTGGCCCCTGTCTGTACATAGTGGATGAATAATATTGTTTAACGTTTATATAATAGTAATAATATCTAGACTATTAATTACTCTCGGTGAATATTAGACTAAACCCTAGTGGTAATGATACTAGGTTTTGTCGAAAGAAATTGTTTTAAGAGTACCGAAGCATTTTCTGAGTTCGGAATCACCACCTTACCAGGTGAGTGCATAGTTACTTTCATCTTACACATAGATATGAAGTATTTTATATAAATTACATGCTATGTGTGCATATAACCTGTATACTAGTTATCTATGTTGGATGAACGATTTTATACATGTTTTAAATGATCTAAATTGTATATGTATTTTATATCTACGAATATGTTAGGTGAAACATGGGTAGATGAGCGAGGAGGGATGAAAGGGGAAATAAGTAAACATTGGCGACTATGAGACTTAGTGCCTAGACCCTGGCGACTATGAGACTTAGTGTCTAAGCCCTGGCGACTATGAGACATAGTGTCTGTTGTATAAACCCTGGCAACTATCAGACTTAGTGCCTAAACCCTGGCGACTATGCGGCGTAGTGCCTGCTGTATAAACCCCGATGTAACGACCGAAAAATTCCAACCAATTTAATTTTTTTTTCAAAAACAACCCGATTCCATTAAAGTTATTACAAAAAGGTTTTCAACACAATTTATTTAAAGTATTCCCAGAATCACATCTCGACAAAAACACGAGGAGCGATACGATCACGCCTTTGCCTTGCCACGGTCTCCTGAAGAACCTGAAAAACATAAAACCACAACTGTAAGCCCGAAAGCTTAGTGAGATATCCCCAAAATACCAACCACATATACCATACACGCATAACATGCCATAACATATCCGATCACAGAACAGCCATGCACTTCGGGTCTACTGTGTGACTGGTCCACCGCACTGGCCAACAGTCCACCTGGTCCACCCTCCGAGTCTAGTCATATACATCGAGTCTACAGTGTGATTGGTCCGCCCGCACCGGGCCTTCAATCCACCCGGTCCACTCTCTGAGTCTACAGTATGATTGGTCCGCCCGCGCCGGGCCTTCAGTCGGCCTGGTCCACTCTCCGAGCCTCGGCACGTCTGGTCCGCCCTCTTGGGGCCTACAGCCTATCCGGACCGCTCGCTGGGCTTTTGGGACAACCGGTCCGCCCTGGGTATCTTGGCCTACAGCACAAAGCAGGACCCGCCTCAACCCAACTCCATTCCAAACAACCATGTGCACATAAACATACAATCATATAACAATTCACAATCAACAAGCCGATCAAACAGATCACATAACATACCATCATCCTAACCAGGATACCGACCTAACCGGTCACTAGCATAGCATCACCCTACATATCAGGGAACCGACCTTAACCAGGTCTCTAACATATACCATCCTAGCTACCAGGATGCAAACATATCAAAGCAATAACATAACAACAAATACCCGGATCTCAATCTGATAAAGGGTCGGCCTTGGTGCCTTAGACCCTGTTGATATAGTGAGGATAACTCACCTCGAACTGCCGGCTGAAAAGATAAGATCCCGCTGCTCCAACTCCGACACGAACTCCTCCACTGAACAACACCAAGGCATTGAACTCAATAATTACCAAAATACCCCTAGAAGACAACTAGTCAACCCTTGGTCAAAGTCAAAGTCAACCCCTGACTGACTCTACTCGCCGAGTCCCCATGCTTAGAATTTCCTTCAATCCGCGACCCAACTCGCCGAGTCACCCCGAGACTCGCCGAGTCCAACAACTCTGAGTCCACCCGCACACAACTCACCGAGTCATCCCTTGACTCACCGATTCTCGGCTCAACCAGAAAAGATTGGGACTCCTCGACAAGACTCGCCGAGTCCAAGAACAGACTCGTCGAGTCTAAGGCTATCTTCAACCTACTCGCCGAGTTGTTCTTCCAACTCGTCGAGATCCAGGCCATCTTCATCCAACTCGCCGAGTTGTTCTTCCAACTCGCCGAGTTCCAACCTATCTTCAAGCAACTCGTTGAGTCTACCCATGTGACTCGCCGAGTACCACCGGGTCTGAATCCATACCGAGGCTTTCCAAGCCATGCAGATGATCCAAACCATAGATCTACCCTTCATAAGGCCATCCATCACGTAAAGTGGCAAACTTTACGTGAATCCAAGGAGATCTAGGCATTTTCACTCTAGGGTTTGGGCTTGGGACAAGATAGCTCCACCAATCACTCAAAAGCAGGGACTTTTATGCATTCTAACCCTTTTCCATTCCAGATCTGAGGTGGCAACCTCAGATCTAACCTCTAAACTCCAATACACCAAAGGATATGATCTCTAACACCTCCAAAAATGATGAATCTAGATAATAGTAGCTCAAACAATGAAATAATACCTCAAAAGGAAGCTCCAAGAGAAGATTAACCCGGATCCTTGCAAAGCCCTTTGATTCAAGTCTCTTCTCCTTCAAGATTTCTTCAACAACCACTTCTCCAAGCTCCAATTGCACTTTAATCCCTCAAAATCACGCCTCAGGGCTTTTTGGACTTCTATAGGGGGTAAAGAGGCTGGGGAGAGGGTATAATGTCCTTTAAATAGGGCTCATCCTCCGGATTTAGGGTTTTCTCCACTCAGTGCCTACTCGCCGAGTCCATCCGCTGACTCGCCGAGTCGGCCACTTAGCACGCGACCAAAGTCGCAACCCTACTCGCCGAGTCCCCCCATGGAGTCGCCGAGTTCCCCTTCCCAATTTACTCTTTTATCCCTTCAACTTTACTCTTGATATTCCAGGATGTTATAATTCTCCCCCACTTAAATTAGGCTTCGTCCTCGAAGCCTGCGACAACTCAATTCTATAAATACTCCCGCAACGCGCCACCTGGCATTACCCAGACTAGGTTCCTCAAGGCACAACCATCAAAACTCGAACTCACTTTCTCCTTTATTACGGTGTCCTGACCATTGTCTCAAGCCGGCCACCGGCTTCACCCTCTGATAACCCCACTTAACAACTGAGTACTACCCATGATGCATCACTGCTCCAAATCACAACAATCGCTCAACCTATATGAGCTAGAAATAACCATGAACCACTGGATTCCCGATCCAAGTTCAACTTTATCCACCCCATGCTGACAAAAAGACACATTCTTCAGAGCAACTCCCATGAGTTCTCCTCTTGCAATCACATGCACATGCTGAACTGGCCCTAGCACTCTCGGGTTGGGAAAACCCGTCATACTGACGACATCTCCAAACATCCCCCCAGGATGAATTACCAATACATATTTCATTCCTTGATCAAAATCAAACTGGGAATCCAAGACTCCATCCATGCATCCCTTCCGAGCCTCTTGGCTCTACACCCTCGGAATTCCTTCCGTGACCTCAGCAGACATCCAATCCGGATGTGATTCCAAACCACTGCTGCAACCACGCTGATCGATGACCGCAATTGGACCACTCCAATCATCATCCTGCGCTGCTGCTTTCACTTTCGTGAATTTACACTCCCCCTCGGAGTTACATTCCTCTCTCTTTCCCTTACCAAGGCAATCCACTTGGCCGCCTTGTCACTACGACAAGTGCCACGGTGCTCGCCCAACGTTACATCGCTCCTTTATAGCATAACCGCTATCCATGCAACACACATGCTCTGAATCTTCTCGCAAGGACTCTCGAGTCCATGCACTATCTCCACTAATCAAGATCAATACCCAGGGCCAGACCTTCCAATGCTATCACACCGCACATACACAATCCATATCCTCGAACCGATCTAACAATACCTGCAGAGTCTTCAGTAGGACTAGACTGCCTCACCAGGCCTTCAGCCAGTCTGGACCACTCTCAGAACCTTCAGCCAATCTGGACCGCCCTCCAGTGCCTTCAGTCTGGCTGGATCGTTCTCCGAGCCATCAGCCTGACTAGTACGCCGATCGGCCTTTAGTCTATCCAGACCGCTCAACCAGCATTCCTCATTTCGAGTTATCTCTCCGGGAAATCCTCCCATGCATACTGTTCTAGCCCTCTAGGGGTTCCGAACTCTATCTCCATCACACATAATCGATACCGGCCTGATCCCAGGCCCTCCACAATCAAATGCCCTAGGTCTGTATCCCGCCCCGCATGCCCGACACTTACTCATACCAGCCTACACTCTGGGCTAACAGATCACTGCGGAATACCAAACAGATAAGCAACCTCACATGCTCATCGGTCGTCCGGAGAATTTTCCAATTCTCCCCCACTTATAGCACTGATTATCAACCACCGGTCGCTATCACCGACCTCCCAAAACAACCCTGCACAAAACCAACACTTACACGCGGATTGATTCCCACTAGCACTAACAACCTTCACAAAATCGCATATCAACACTAATTAACCGCTAGAAAGAAACTCAATCTTCAGCTAACCCCTCCTCAGACTGCAGAGGCTACCCAACCTTCAAACCCTATGCCAGATTTCCACTAAAGACCCCTCTTGAATGATAACCAACGAAATTCCCAAACAATAACCCATAACCATACCATAACTCTCAAAGAACAACGAATACCACACCGAAAGCCACACAATGAAACCAACACATAAACAATAATCCACAATACAAACAAAATAACAAGACATCAAGAAAGAAACATACCCGCAGTTGCATCCGGCACTGCTCTGACCTCATCTGCTGTAAGCTGAAAAGCACGACCCTGAGCCCTTGAGGGCTCCGCTCCACCCTAACCTCCACCCGTGATCCTCAAAGTGGCCGGTGCTGGAGCCTGCATCGGTCCTGCAGCGAGCTATGGACAGTTGACCCTCAAATGTCCAACCTGATGACAATGATAACAAATCCTCAAATCCCGAACCGACGCTGACTGCCGACAATCCCTCGCATAGTGCCCCTCCTTTCCGCACTTGCGACATGCACCACTGGACCTACAAACTCCGGTGTGACTCCTCCCACACTTCCCATAAGTGTGGCTACTCAGATCTCCCATCCTAGAATCAACAGTCTTGGACTGTTTCGGCGCTGGCTGCGACTGCACCGGAGCCTGCCTCAGCTCATGCAACTGCAACTCAATCTCTAACTCGTGCCGCCTGGCGGCCTCCTGCAACTCCAACAAAGTCTCGCACCTCTGCGTAGACACAAACTATTTGATATCCCTCTTGAGCATGCTCAGATATCGAGACATCTGAGCCTGCTCCGAAGCGAACTCAGGGCAGAACATCACCCTCTCAGTGAACATCCTGGTGATCTCAGTCACCGACTCCGAATCCTGCTTCAGCTCCAGGAACTCCTGAGCCAATCTCTCCTTCTCAACTCGCGGAACATAATGAGTGTTGAACATCTCTCTGAACTGATCCCATGAAACAGCAGCCCTCTGCGCATCCGAATATGACCCCATGGTCAATCTCCATCAATCCTTCCCCCCGAGTCTCAACAGGTTCAGAGCACACCTCACCCTCTGATCATCAGGGCATGAACACGTGAAGAAACACCCCTCCACGTCCGATAACCATCTCATAGAAACAATCGGTTCCTGAACTCCATCAAAGGTGGGAGGCTTTGTGTTATCGAAATCCCGATACTGAAAACCCCGACCGGCTCCTCCCCCTGCCGCTGCTACAGCCGTTGTAGCCGCCGCGGCAGCCGTCTCTGTGAGAGCTGCATAGCGCTCATCAAAATACTCAACCATGGCGGTCTTGATTGACCCAAACAGTTCCAACAACTTAGCCCGGAACAACGCAGCAATATCATCACGCAGGATCTCACGAATCCTCGCATCCAACTCGCATGTGCTCATCTGACCGATAACCTCGGGCGGTACTGACCCGCCCGGAGCTCCCTCTCCTGCTCCCGATCCTGACTTGGATCCACTCCCAGCATGCCTCGGAATCTCCATACTGAAAAACACCACAAAATCTCAGACACTTCCCACTAACCCGGGAACCAACTCTCAACCCAACCCTAGAGGTCATGGTTTCCCTGATACGCGTATGGGTCCTGTGCTTCCAGTAGTACGGGCCCATACTACCTTCCACACCTACCCATATTTGTATGAAGTACTACCACAACACCCTAGTGAAAACATGCATAACAAACGCTCAACCCTCACTACTAGAGGAACACTGGAAATCTCACACAAGGAAACCCTAGGCTAACAGGCATCATAAATCAGGCAACATTATCATGAAATCCTGAAGATCCCTAGCCTAGAACTAGCATGCTGTTCTATCAAAGCTCAAAAACAAGTATCATGTATGGTATTTTGGGGTTACTTACTGGCTCCGGCTGATCGTACCTCCGCGTCCTGCTTTACTCGTTTTGAAAACCATTTTAAATTCTCTTTTGAAAACTCTCCTCAATTTGAGATTGGAGTCACACGAGTGTCCCTCCAATTCACTCAAACCAAGGCTCTGATACCAACTTGTAACGACCGAAAAATTCCAACCAATTTAAATTTTTTTCAAAAACAAACCGATTCCATTAAAGTTATTACAAAAAGGTTTTCAACACAATTTATTTAAAGTATTCCCAGAATCACATCACGACAAAAACATGAGGAGCGGTACGATCACGCCTTTGCCTTGCCACGGTCTCCTGAAGAACCTGTAAAACATTAAACCACAACTGTAAGCCCGAAAGCTTAGTGAGATATCCCCAAAATACCAACCACATATACCATACACGCATAACATTCCATAACATATCCGATCACAGAACAACCATGCACTTCGGGTCTACTGTGTGACTGGTCCGCCGCACTGGCCAACAGTCCACCTGGTCCACCCTCCGAGTCTAGCCATATACATCAAGTCTACAGTGTGATTGGTCCGCCCGCACCGGGCCTTCAATCCACCCGGTCCACTCTATGAGTCTACAGTATGACTGGTCCGCCCGCACCGGGCCTTCAGTCGGCCTGGTCCACTCTCCAAGCCTCGGCACATCTGGTCCGCCCTCTTGGGGCCTACAGCCTATCCGGACCGCTCGCTGGGCCTTTGGGACAACCGATCCGCCCTGGGTATCTTGGCCTACAGCACAAAGCAGGACCCGCCTCAACCCAACTCCAGTCCAAACAACCATGTGCACATAAACATACAATCATATAACAATTCACAGTCAACAAGTCGATCAAACAGATCACATAACATACCATCATCCTAACCAGGATACCGACCTAACCGGTCACTAGCATGGCATCACCCTACATATCAGGGAACCGACCTTAACCAGGTCTCTAACATATACCATCCTAGCTACCAGGATGCAAACATATCAAAGCAATAACATAACAACAAATACCCGGATCTTAATCCGATAAAGGGTCGGCCTTGGTGCCTTAGAACCTATTGATATAGTGAGGATAACTCACCTCGAACTGCCGGCTGAAAAGATAAGATCCCGGTGCTCCAACTCCGACACGAACTCCTCCATTGAACAACACCAAGGCACTGAACTCAATAATTACCAAAATACCCCTAGAAGACAACTAGTCAACCCTTGGTCAAAGTCAAAGTCAACCCCTGACTGACTCTACTCGCCGAGTCAACCCGATGACTCGCCGAGTCCCCATGCTCAGAATTTCCTTCAATCCGCGACCCAACTCACCGAGTCACCCCGAGACTCGCCGAGTCAAACAACTCTGAGTCCACTCGCACACAACTCACCGAGTCATCCCTTGACTCACCGATTCTCGGCTCAACCAGAAAAGATTGGGACTCCTCGAGAAGACTCGCCGAGTCCAAGAACAGACTCGTCGAGTCTAAGGCTATCTTCAACCTACTCGCCAAGTTGTTCTTCCAACTCGTCGAGTTCCAGGCCATCTTCATCCAACTCGCCGAGTTGTTCTTCCAACTTGCCGAGTTCCAGCCTATCTTCAAGCAACTCGCTGAGTCTACCCATGTGACTCGCCGAGTACCACCGGGTCTGAATCCATACCGAGGCTTTCCAAGCCATGCTGATGATCCAAACCATAGATCTACCCTTCCTAAGGCCATCCATCACGTAAAGTGGAAAACTTTACGTGAATCCAAGGAGATCTAGGCATTTTCACTCTAGGGTTTGGGCTTGGGACAAGATAGCTCCACCAATCACTCAAAAGCAAGGACTTTTATGCATTCTAACCCTTTTCCATTCCAGATCTGAGGTGGCAACCTCAGATCTAACCTCTAAACTCCAATACACCAAAGGATATGATCTCTAACACCTCTAAAAATGATGAATCTAGATAATAGCAGCTCAAACAATGAAATAATACCTCAAAAGGAAGCTCCAAGAGAAGATTAATCCAGATCCTTGCAAAGCCCTTTGATTCAAGTCTCTTCTCCTTCAAGATTTCTTCAACAACCACTTCTCCAAGCTCTAATTGCACTCTAATCCCTCAAAATCACGCCTCAGGGCTTTCTGGACTTCTATAGGGGGTAAAGAGGCTGGGAGAGGGTATAATGTCCTTTAAATAGGGCTCATCCTCCGGATTTATGGTTTTCTCCACTCAGCGCCTACTCGTCGAGTCCATCCGCTGACTCGCTGAGTCGGCCACTTAGCACACGACCAAAGTCGCGACTCTACTCGCCGAGTCCCCCATGGAGTCGCCGAGTTCCCCTTCCCAATTTACTCTTTTAGCCCTTCAACTTTACTCTTGATCTTCCGGGATGTTACACCCGACGACTATGAGACTTAGTGCCTAAACCCTGTCGGCTATGCGACTTAGTGTCTGTTGAGTAAACCCTGGAAACGATGGATTTTGTGTCGATTTCTTAGGATGATCCTTAGGAATGAATGAACGAGGAATAACAAATTCTTAAGGTAGATCCTTAAGAGTAAAGAAGATAATGGGGATGGGTAATTGGGTTGATTGTTTGATGTTTAAACATAATAATTATATTATTGTGGGTTGAAAACCCTATGTACTCACTAGGTTTCCCAACTGACCCACTCAATTTTAATTAAATCACAGGTGCCGATACAAAGTTACATTACACTGAGAGATTAAAGAGGTGTAGATCACTAGTGTCAATGAATGTAAGTTCTGTTTATGCTTATGTTTCTGTATTGACGATGACATCCCAAATGTTTTAAAATGAATAAAAATACATTTCTTCGGAAATGCTTTGATAACGTATTTATCGTGTTTTACTGGGAACAAATTCCACAACATTTTAGTTAAAAGAAGTACTCTGATTTTTATAAAGCATAGACAAAATCGGTCTTTTTTGGCCATGAAAAATGGGGATGTCACATACTGCCCACCTTGCATCGCATATCAAACTCTCCTTTCTTGTTTTACTTTATCAAGCATAATGTCACAAGCTATCCATGGAATCGCTTCATGAACCTTCTCCTACATAAGTTTCCTTTAACACCACCCATGGGTCATCTTCTTCGATGTCCTCTTCTTGCCATCGTGGGCATTCTAGTTGTGGGTGAGCCACATATTTAGCAGGTCGTGGTCAAGGACATCATCCCTTACATTGTCAATTATGCAAAAATAATGGCCATTATGCAAATCAATTCCCTAAATTAGCCTTTTATGTTCGGTCCTCTTCTAACTCACAAATTATTCTAGCTCAAACCTTCCAAAGTTCCTGCAACATGAAAGATTCATCTCCAGATTGGTATATTGACTCTGGCGCCACCACACACATGGTAATATGTTTAACGAAAGAGAAGAATAAGCATAAAGGTGTTTAATATTGATTGATTAGCAAAACAGATACATGGGAAAAATAAATAGGAATGTAACAAACAACTTCCCGTAGATAACTCCTCTAAATATGGAGAGGATAACAACTAAAGAAAACAAGGATATATCAAATCCTATATCCCCCCTCAAGATTTAACATGCAAATTGGTAATGCTAATCTTACCAACAAGAAATTGACAATTTTGTGCTGTTAGGCCCTTTGTTAACAACTCTGTTATTTGCATTTTGCTACTGATGTGCATGGGAATAATCTCCTTTGATTCAACACATTCAAATTCAAAGTAATAGTCCATTTCGCATGCTTAGTACTTTCTTGGAAAACCATATTGTTTTCTATGTGTCGAGCACCTTGATTGTCACATAACAAGGGTTTAGGAGATGAAGTGTTGACTTGTAATTCACTAAGTAACCAACGAACCCAAAGTATTTCACTTAATGTGGACGCCATAGCTCTATATTCTTCTTTAGTTGAAGATGGCGATACGACAGACTGTTTCTTACTTTTCCAAGTTATGGGGGTTCCACCTAGTAAGAGGAAGTAACCGGTATGGGAACGTCTCATGTAGGAACAACCAAGCCATTCAGGTTCCTAATAAGCATTTAGGAAAAGATCTCCTGCCCGGGAAAGAAGATTGCCTTGACCCGGTGTAGACTTCAAATATCGAAGAACACGATTTGATGCCTCCAAATGGTTGTTTCTTGGATCAGCCATAAACTGGCTCATGATAGAGTAAGTAATGTTTGGCCGTGTACCTTAAAGATACAACAGCCCGCCGATCAAACGACAATATTGAATCACATTGACACTTGCTTAATTTTCATCTTTGTTTAGTTTCAAACTTTGTTCGATAGGAAAAGGAACTTGGTTTGGAACCCAATTTCCCGTTGTCCTTTAAAATATCCAAGGTATACTTTCATTAGCTAAGGCCCGGACCATCGTTAGTTCTGGTTACTTCTATATCGAAAAAGTATTTTAAAGGACCAAGGGCTTTGAAACTAAATTCTTTGTGAAGTTGATCCTTGATTTCTTGGATTTTTTTTGGACAACTTCCTATCATAATCACGTTGTATATGTAGATTAGAGCAATCACCGTAGTATGTGCAATTTCATAAATAAATAGGGAGTGATTTGCCTTGGACTGTTTGAAATTCAAGCTTAAAAGGAAAGTGGTGAACTTGTGATACCAATTGCGTAAATCTTGCTTTAACCCGTATAAGGACTTTCTTAGGTGGCAAACTCGAGTTTCACCTTCTTTAGAAAACCTTGAGGAATCTTCATGTAAACTTCCTCATCTCGATCCTCATGCAAGAAGCCATTGTTCATGTCAAGCTGATGGATAAGCCAATCCCTTTTTACAAACACTTGTAACGCCCCGTTTATTTAAATAAATTAATAATTGTATGTCCCGGACTAAATTGAGAAGAATTTTTGAAGTTGGGGGTTAAAAGTGTAAGTGTCAGATTAATTTTGTAAGTATTTATGAAGGAAGGGACTAAAGGGTAATTTATGGGACTTCTTTGGGGAAGATTTTTGAGGTCAAGGGGCTAATTGGTAAATTCCGGAGTTGATTTGTAAAGAATTTAGAGGATGGAGTTAAAAAGGTAACTTATGGACTTAGATTGAAAGGAATAAGAGAAGGAGGGGCTGGAAATGTAATTATGGGGAGATTTCTAAAAGGCCGGGTATATATGCATTACGATGACTCATTGTGACCTAACCCTAATTGAAAACCAGCCGTCACCCTTTCCATCTTCACTACCGGTGCTGCTATCATTCCAACGAGAAGAGTAGTCGGGATCAGAGCACCACCGTCCCACTGTTACATTGCCGCCACTCCTTTTCTTTTTGCATGTTCCGATCTAACGAGTCCGAGTCGACGGCCACCATCCCACCTTTTACGTTGTTGAGCGCCGACATGCTCAACCTTGCTGCCTTCACTTCTTTGCCACCGGAAGCACCGCTGCTGCGTCCATTTTCGTGACCATCGAAGCGCCGCCGTCGCTTAGTTATTCTTCCCCGCCCCGTGTCCATCATCATTTGCTAATCCGAAGAGGCAGTTTTGGTGTGCTTCAGCTCCTAGGTTGCAAGCATGGGGGTGGGCTATGGTTGCTGTTCGTTTTCTCGGCTGAGGGACAAGAAAGACCACCGCCACCACCATTGGGTGGTGGCTAGTATTGCAACCGCCGCTGCTTCTGCCTTTTTAGTGGTGTTGCCGTCACCGTGAGCCACTAAGGGAGTCACCGCTAAGGTGACGCCACGAGTCACCGCCGGCCAACACTAGGGTGGCTGTGTGTGTGTTTAGTTTAGTCTAGTGTGTGTATGTGTGGTTAATCGAGATTTGGCTTTGTATAATGTAATAAGCTTTGAATAATGAAAATAATAATAACCACCACCGTGAGGTGGTGGCCACCGCCGTATGCCGCCACTGACCACCACTACCCGAGGAGGTAGTGGGTGGTGCCCCGCTAGAAAACCCTAATGGGATTAGAGATTGGTTTTGGGCCTATTGGGCCATGTTTGGATGGAAAACCCAGTTTATGAGTATTGGGCTAGGACTTAATTGGACCCACTTTTGGGCCATTGGGATTAGAATGTGTGTTAAGCCAAATTATTCCATGTAACTTATCTAGTACACTAAAGGACTTAATGGACTAAGTCCTTAAAGGGCTAAGTGTGAAAACCCTAATTTCACTTGGGCTTTGTGTTAGGCCATCCAAGAATACTCAAATGGACTTGAGTAATTAGTTGGGCTCTAGGGTAAGGCCCATATGAAGGATTGGGCCTAATTTGGAAAATTGGGCCATAAATGGGCCATGGTTTGGGCCTAGATGGTTGTATGATATTGGTCCCTTAGAATGAGACATGTTGGACCGGACTGAGCAATTGGGCCTTAAGGGAGGTCCATGTAGAGGTTTGGGCCCAATTTGGAAAATTGGCCATATGTTGGGCTTTGATCCCTAGTTGACTTTGGTCCTATGGATTGGGCCTTGGGCTTGGGTAAGCCAAGCTAGGGGTAATGTAGTAATTACCCAAAGTATGTATTTATAGTTATGTGTTAGAACCCAATTATTAATTGGGTGTTATTTTTGTGTTGACAGTTCAGGAATCTGTCATCCAGCAGCTAAGGTTGAGTCTGCGGGACTTCAGCAGTATGAGATTGTGTCTACGGGACTTCAGCAGTGTGAGGTGAGTTTCCTTCCAGTAGGATCGGGTCTACGGCCATAATGTCGGCCCGTTTAGTTAGCAGTAGTTCCAGACCTCAGTCCGATGCAGTGGTTAGATTGATTAATGTCTTGGGATTCAAGCATGTTTTATGTTATGTGTTCCGGACCCTGGTCCGATGCAGTATGCAATGTATGTGTTCATGCTAGTTGATATGTTTATGCTATGTTATGTTCAGTCAGTTTCGGACTTCGGTCTGATGCAGTCAGTTTCGGACTTCGGTTCGATGCAGTTAGTTCCGGACTTCGGTCTGACGCAGGGGACAAGGTCCCCGTTAGTTCCGGACTTCAGTCCGATGTAGTTTCCGAACTTTTGTCCGATGCAGAGGGCAAGGCCCTGGTTAGTTTCCGGATTTCAGTCCGATGCAGTTCCAGACTTCAGTCCGATGCAGAGTGCAAGGCCCTGGTTAGTTCCGGACTTCGGTCCGATGCAGTGGGCAAGGCCCAGTATATGCTTTATATGTTATTGTATGGTATGTGGTAATTTGGGGGATCTCACTAAGCTTTGTGCTTATAGTTTTCAGTTTTGGTTTCAGGTACTCAGTTTTCAAAATAGGAGCTCAGGAAGATTGCAGTGCATACACCATTTGTTTAGCCTGGGATGTTTATACTCTGATATACTTGACAGGTGTTATAATATTTTGAGATACATTGCTTATGATTTTTATATGAGGTTTACCGACTATGTTTTTTATTATTAAATTAAACGAAATTTTCAGACTGTGTTTTTGGGACGTTACAACACCGCTAATAAAGTTTGAATTGTAACTAATTTGGCGACTGGTGTGAATGTATCGTGATAATCCACCCCTTCCATTTGGGTAAAACCCTTTGCTACCAAATGAGCTTTGTATCTTTCAACTTTTCCATTTGGTTTGAATTTGATTTTATAGACCCATTTTGAGTTTATAGCTCGCTTTCCTTTAGGCAGACTCTCCAAGGTCCAAGTTCCATTTTTCTCTAGAGCGTTAATCTCCTTTTGCATAGCTTCATGCCAATGAACTTTTTGAGCTTCTTGTTTTGAAACACTTGGGCTCATTATTATTCTTGATGGTCAGAGAAAAGCTTTATGATTAGTAGAAAACTTATCATAAGAAACAAATTTAGAAATAGAGTGGCATACCGTAGAGGAAACTTGATTGGAATTTGATGTTGGGTGTTTGACCGAAGGGGGAACTTGTACCATGAAGTCCTTGAATCTCAATGGTTGGACTCTTGCTCGAGTAGGTAATGTTTCAGATTGTACTTCTTATCTTGGTGCATTTATTTCAACTATATCATTATTGAGTTGTTCTTCATCATTTGTTCGATCCACTTCATACTCATCATGAATTTCATGTGAGTTATCCAGCTCACCTGTTTGGTCACGATGCATTTGAGTATCTTTCTCCATGGGGTTTTGTTCTTTGTTATGTGTCAAAACCGTTTCATCATGACAATGGCAATCGTGACACACCATTAGTTCTTTGCTTCCATCTTCATTGTTTCCTTGAACATTTTTGAAAGGAAAAATTTCTTCGTGAAAGTTGACATCTCTACTAAGTATTATTTTTCTAGTCTCGAGATCAAAATTCTTATAGCCTTTAGTTCCTGGAGGATATCCAAGAAACACCCCGGGCTTTCCCCTTTCTTCAAACTTTTCTCCTTTCATATTGGTATTATTAAAATAAACAAGACAACCAAATACCTTTAAGAAATTATAAACGGACTCTTTGTTCCAAATTAATTTAAAAGGAGTTTTGTTTTTAATAACCTTGGATGGGAGACGGTTGATCACATATGTTGCGATTAAGATGCATTTACCCCAAAACCTTTTTGGAAGGTTTGCACCGATCCTTAAGGCATGAGATGTTTCAAGTAAGTGCCTATGGTTCCTATCAACCACCCCATTTTTCTGGAGAGTATGGGGACACGTTATAACGCTCGTAGATCAGGGCTAGTCAATTTAGAGACGATAAGCATCAAAAATGACTTTTTGATCGAAGATTATTTAGAAGGATTAATCTTAACTAAGTTTTAGTATATGTTACAAGGATTCCGTACATATAAATAACGCCAAAATCCGAGTTATAACGAAGAAGTTATGACCTGTCGAAGTTTCGCGACAGAACCGGCACGACCCAGCGCGACGTAAATAGTGAATTTAAGGTAGATAGATATCTATCCTTAGTGATCTAAACGAGAGTCAAATATTTCGTCGATAGTAGTCCAACGATAAAAAGACAGACAAAAATGGAGTTCAGATGAAGGAGTTATGAATTTTGAACGGAGTTTTCCTGTCCCGGCCTACTAACGATAATATATAAGTAATATATTTATAATATATTAAAAATAAAGTCAAAATTAGCCAATGGAGTCTAAACGAGAGTTGTAGAGCATAATCTCACCTACGCGTCGATATAAAGAACGTCGAAAACGAAGTTCATGTGCGAAAGTTATGAATTTCTGAAGTTCGGGGCGCGAAACCCCGAAGCTGCCAGATACCACGACATGACAAGTCTTCTGACACCTCCGAGAGTCCCCCAGATGCAACTTGCGATGACGCATGCAGTGACGACCAAGCCCACGACGTGGGAAAAGGTGCCACGACGTGGCAAGGGCAGATTTTGCCTTATAAATAGATTTGAAGGGACAGCCGAGTTTGGTTGCTCATTCTCTCATCTCTCGCCCATATTACCTCGATTTACGTGCAAAGAAGTACCCCCGAAGCCCCGGTATCATCCCGAGACCCGAAGCGAGTCCCGATGTCCGAAGATCCCGAGAAGTGCAATTCCCGAGTCGAAGCTCTGCCCGCGAGGAGCCCGGTTTTTGTGAAGATCTTCCAGATCTACCGAAGAATACTACTTCTGCAAGTCGTAGTGTTGTCCGATCATTTTCTGATCAAGTGAGTGTATAGTCCCTTTCACAAACACAATTTTAATACAAGTATTGTTTGAATGTATTAAGTATATGTTTTGTGTGAGTGTGTAGTTACTTTCTTCTAACTCATAGATGGGAGTTATTCTCTATGAGATACGTGTTATGTGTATGTGTCTCATCTATTATTTGGAATGTGTATTGGATGAACATGCTATACAGGTTTTAAACTATGTATAAAAGTGTATATTTATATCTACGAAAATGTTGGGTAGAACATGGGTAAATGGGATAGTTGGTGACTATGGAGTTAGCGCCTATTGTATAAACCGTGGTGACTATGGAGTTAGCGCCTACTGTTAAGTAAACCTTGGTGACTATGGAGTTAGCGCCTATTGTATAAACCTTGATGACTATGGAGTTAGCGCCTATTGTATAAACCTTGGTGACTATGGAGTTAGCGCCTATTGTATAAGCCTTGGTGACTATGGAGTTAGCACCTATTGTAGAAACCTTGGTGACTATGGAGTTAGCGCCTATTGAGTAAACCCTGGCAACGATGTGACTTCGTGCCTATACCTCAAGTCAATCCTTAAGAATGAAGGATAGATGATTCTTAGGGTATATCCTTAAGATAAATGGAGATAATGGGGATGGGTAATTGGGTTGATTGTTTGATGATTAAATATAATAAATATATTATTGTGGGTTGAAAACCCTATATGCTCACCAGGTTCTCAAGCCTGACCCACTCAGTTTTCTTTGCATTACAGGTAATGGCACAAGAGTATAAGTTGGTGGACTTGACGAGAGATTTTGGATTATAGATCACTAGTTATAAATAACCGTTGTAAGGTCTATTTTATACTGTTTATGCTTTTGGTCTGTATCGGAACATGACATCCCGAGATTTTGTTATTTAATGAAAATACATTTCTTTAAAGAAATGCTTTGATAAATTCTTATCACATTTTGTTTTGGGAACAAATTCCGCAACCGTTTTCTTTAAACGATTACTCTAATTTATAAAACAAAGCATAAACAAATCGGTCTTTTCTGGCCGTGAAATTGGGGATGTCACACACTTGGTTTCTAACAAGATTCCCTTTTCATTGTAAATTCAAGTATGTTAGTGGATGTGAATTCCCCACCATTATCACACCTGATTCTTTTGATTTCTTTCTCAAATTGCATAATCATTTTGTGAAAATTCTTAATATATTGGTTGGCCTCACTTTTGTGTTTAAGAAAAAAAAATCCAAATTGCTCTACTAAAATCATCAACTATGGTAGGAAAATAGTTCGCTTTAGTATATGACGGAATACGATATCTATCCCAAATATCACAATGAATTAATTCAAACGGAGCATTTGTTTTAATAAAACTAGAAGGAAAAGGTAATGTCGTATGTTTTTCTTTGGCACAAGAATCACAAAAACTATGTAAATCATTAATACTAGCTTTGAGGAAGTCTACTCTACCAAGCTTTTCATTTTGAAGTGTTTCCAAGTCTTTTGTGCCATGTCTCAATGGTGGTGGCCATAGTTTTTCTTCCTTGAATCATCTTCATTCGGTACAGTCCCCCTTGGCATCTCCCCGTACCAATCAAGTTCCTCCTATGAAGCCCCTTCATAATACAAAATCCAGGGAAACAAGATATGGAACATTGCAGGTCGCGACAAAGGAGACTAACAGAAAGAAGATTACATTTGAAATTCAGAACATAAAGAACTCCATTCACTTTTGTTCCCCCCTGAAGGACATAATCCCCTTTTACCTTAACTGGAATTGAATCTCCATTAGGAATAAGAACAAGAGCCTCGAAAGGGTAGCCTTATTGTTAATAAGGATGTCAGATAAGCAAGTAATGTATTCAGTGCAACCCAAATCGAGAATCTACTCACCTTCTTCATTTTCTTTACGAGCCATATTAGCTATAGGCTTAATACCCTCGTCATTACCTATTCCAGATAAGTACGTCAAGAAAAGCTAATAATCTTCATTTCTCAAACCTGGAATCAGACTCATCTATGTCTCGATGCATGCAACCTTGCCCTTTGACCTTTCTCCTTTCTTTCCGGGCCACCATTCTGGATATCCGATCAGTTTGAAGCAACTCTCATGCTTATGACCATCTTTATTGCATTTTGTGCAGTTTTCGGTCCCTTCTTTCATAGCCTTGGTTCCAGTTCTTTCTTTGTTAGAACTTGGAGGACCATTCCTTCTTTGAAAAGCTTTGAATGCAACGGATTTAATAGGTTTTGTTTTCTCATTCGAGACAGATCTTTGCCTTTCTTGCCCAACCACCATGTGATACGTTGTTCCGAGTGAATGAATTGGTTTTGTAGCTAAGATTTGGGTTTTAATGATTTTGAATTCAGCATCCAGCCCCCTCAAAAGTTCATAAAGATGCTCCTTCTCTTGATGCTCATTAATCCTTGTGCCAATATTACATTCACACTTGTTACAAGAACATCGAGGGAAGGGATATATGGACTGGAATTTATCCTATATGGATCGTAACCGAGTAAAGTACATGGACACAGTGGCGCCACCTTGTCAAGTATAGGTGATATTTTGCTTTAATTCGTATGCCCTAGGGGCGCTTTCTTTCCCTAAATGTTCATTCAAACTGGAGCATATCCCTGACGCCGTTCCTACATACATGACGTAGTTTCATATGTTTTTCTCCATGGCGGTTGTCAACCAACCCTCTATCATGGCATCCACTCGCATCCACGGATGTAGTCTTTGGAACCCTTTTCGGGTTTCTTGATCGTTCCATCAACAAACTCTATTTTTTTAGCGAACATAAAGTCTGTCCTCTCTTGGCTCCAATCAGCGAAGTTGTTGTCTGTGAGGACCTCGTTCATGTGCAGTTGTTTTGGGTAGCCGGATGGATGAAGGTAATAGGGTGAGTTGTATGTGATCCCACCACAAGAACCTTCTCCATCTTTGGTTTTGTCTCATGTCATTCTTTAAGATCAAAAGCTAGGTTTGAAAACCCGCTTTGATACCATAATAGGTTTAACAAAAGAGAAGAATAAGCAGAAAGGTTTTCAAGATTGATTGATTCACAAAACAGATACACGGGCAAAATAAATAGGAATGTAACAAACAACTTCTTGTAGATAACTCCTCTAAATATGGAGAGGATATCAACTAAAGAAAGCAATGATATATCAAATCCTATACATGGACCCCTCCCCGGCTCATGTTGATTCTTCCACTCCGTACTATGGAAATGACAAAGTCACCTTTGGCAACGGTATCATTCTACCTATTTCCCACGTTGGTATCACATCTATATCACCTAAATTGATATTGCGAGATGTTCTTGTTGTGGCTAACCTAAGGATGTAATTACTATCGTTCAGCAAGCTTACTAATGATTTACCGGTTGATGTTTTATTTTCCCGGTCTTATTTTGCTATTCAGGATCTAATTGCCTAGCAAATTCTAGCAAAAGGGAAACATGAAGATGAACTTTACATTATGGGTTCTACTTTTCAGGTGCATACAACATATTTAATTTCGCCTTCTATGACATCTTTTGAATTATGGCATAAACGTTTAGGACATGTTGGTTTCGACGAGCACACCATATAATATGAAGTTGTGTGTGGTATGGTCATAGTTATGCCTATGTGGATGTGTTATAACCTAGGAACATCACCCTCCGCCCATGGCATGGTATTAGATAGACCATAAACATTCACATATCATTTTTTCTTTCGCTTATGCTTACATGACATGAGTTATAACATCATAAACATCATCCCACTAAAATGATAGAGAGAAGAAGCGTAGTGGCTGTGTTACGAGGAGGGGTCTATACCCTTAGCTAGTCTTATTTGAACATTTCGCTATTATCATTTCATTTTAATATACCCCTATAATTTCCGATGATATGTGGCATACACTTATATACTTGCGTTTTGTATCAATATATTTTTAACTAGAGTTATTCCGAGAGCAAAAAATACTCCACTATAACTTTTCTGCTAATAATAATTTCCTTAAAGTTTTACTATATAATAATCGTTTAAAATAATTTAATAAATACGATGCTTAAATTGAGTATAGGGACAAAAGCACAAAGAAAAAGAACGTGTGATCCGGGGAAGGTGTATATGGCAAAAGGCGGGCCACGGCGGTGGCAATTTGCAACCAAAAGTGGTTGTGGTGTTCTTTTAAGGACCTTTTTTCTCCATATCTTTGATAACAGGGTTAAATGTATTGATATCATAATAAAACTTATGATTTTTTTTTTATTTAAATGAACTCATTTGTGGGAATGTATAATTTTTAGTTACAGTTTAAACTTTAAATAAGACTTATGGGTCCACTTTACTGATTTCATTTTATTTGTTTTTTTATGTTGTTATGAAAAGTATTACCCAAACGTATCCATTTTAAAATTTCAATATTGACGGGTTTAAACTATCACATGTAATTTTCTAATACCAAAAGTTTGCCCTAGTTCTTCAATTTTTGGTGGAAGGCGGAAATATATTATACTAACACGAATCTAGAAAGGAAAGAATACGAAAAAAATACAAGTTAAAACTGGATTTTGGAGCCAAGTAATAAACTATTAACGTGCATTGCATACAGTTTTGCTAATAACACTACAAATGATTTTTAAATAAGGAAAAGGCCATTTTCATTATTCCCACTATCTTTTGGACGGAGATAAATTCCAACCAGTCATCTTTGTTAACGTAACAGATAAATCTTATGTCCACATAATAGCATGTAAATCATATGCGCCATGCAACAGTTAAAGTCGGCGATGATCAAACCTGAAGTAATTTTAGATTCTACCCTTGTGGGTTCCATTGGTAACCTACTTGCACATGTATATATGTGTGTATGTATGTATTTTAGTATGTATATCTACTATCATCTTTTTTTTTTTTGCATGCGATATAATCGAATATTTATTTGTTTCGTGTTCAACTTGATTTTCCATGTTTTCACTAACAACCATCTTAACTTCTAAATACAAACAATATTGATTGTGTAGTCCCGTCATGTTAGTTATGTTTTGTCATGTATCAGACATGGTTTCTTAAATTGTTTCAATTATTTTGATCAAGTACACAACCCCACAATGAAGCTTATTTTGATTTTAAGAGTAACAAACAAAGCAATACCATACAAATATATCATAGACCCATTTCTTTTGTATTTATTTTGATTTTTAAGTTCTTCTTCTAGAAAACTCCAAGATAATAAACTTTTTACATTCATCCATCGACTTACAACTATATATACATTCTATATATAACATGAATTCTGAGGAGCCTTATACACGACCTTTTTGTCCATTCACATTTGGCCACGAAACTTTTCCCTTTTTGGATTTTTGAAACTTTATTTTTGTTTTGTTTTTTTTTTTGCATTTGCGCCTTTAGTTTTCGTTGGCTCCCTCGAACCGACTTCCCCTTTTGATTTTAGCGGTTCCACTGCCTTGCTGACCACCGTCCTTATTGTCCAATGAAATCAAGCGGTTTTGTAAAATGTATCGTCAAGAACGTTGCCCCTTCGTCTCATCTTCTTTTGTGCATATCAGATGGCTACCGGATATAACTCTCAACCAAAAATTGATTGGGGGTGGTGTGACCCAGAAAAAACTCCTTCCAACCTACTTCTTTTATGATCTCATTGGAAATCATATAAAGACAATTCTGATTTCAGCATGCGAAGACGTACTGAAACTATAAGAAAAGTTGTTGATAAGGTCATTGTAGGGATTTGAAGGCTCAAGAACTTCACGTGATTGCTATCCTCTAAAGATTCAAATCCTCAATCGACTTTCTCACATTTCTTTGCAGATTGGTAGTCATATTTTTCCCCTTTCCCTTGCTTATATTCTTCTAGCGCCATTCTTTTCCATCACCGACTCATGGTTACTTTCAATCCCTCTATTCATTGATTAAAATATCGGTCCTTACCCCACCGACTCTCATTTTCTTGAACCACCACTATTCCCTCTCAGAGGATTAGAGTGAAGGCGGGCCAGGAAAGCACCATCATAGGGTGAAGGCGAGGAAGCTTTCAAATTTTCTAGGGCTCCTCTCCTCCGCTTCATCTACTTCTCGGATTCGGCTTCCCATCGATCCGCTAGCATTGATTTAGGGATTATTTTTCCAGGTATGTTGTCGATTTGAACTATCTATTTATTTAAATTCATGTAGTGAGTGGTTGTATGTTTGTAAAATCAACACAAATGACGGGACGGAAGCGAATTGAACGTAGGAAAAGGAGATTGAGGGTATTTTGTTGGAATGGACCAAAGGACAAATCCAAAATTGATATTTCAAAAAATGGAACATAGAATCGATTCGTCGGATTTAGAAGGCGTTCGAGAGAAAATGAAGACGATGGAGGAGGTAAGAAAGAAGGCGGTGACGGAAGGAGTTGACTGCATCATCCCGATGAGTAGTACCAGGTAGGGTTTAATTTACAAATTGTTCGGTATCAAAATTTTCAATTTGTTTTATTTAATCAGTTGCTATCTAACACTGCAGGAATGTAAGAAATTTTCATGAAGCATGGTTTGCTAATGAAGATGCAGTTTGTAAACCTGTTGGCATGTTAGATAATACCAACATCAAGCCACCAAAAGATGGAGAGGAAAGTTAGGGTAAAATAGTAAATAACTTGATGTTTCAGACTTTCGGTGAAGTTTTTAATCCTTATCTTTTTGTCATTTGAAGCTACCTCGTGGGATTTGCTTTGAATCGTATACACTTGATAATGTTAACACTGTTGCTTGTGGTCATCCTTTCTGTAACACATGTTGTCCAGGTTTGTATTGAATGCTCTGTGTTTTCTTTTCATTTTATTTATAAGTTTATAAGTGGTGCATTGAATTGCCAAATTTTTGTTTTTTTAATGCGTTTATTGATTTTGGTAGCTTATATTAGCACATCTATAAATGATAGTCTTGATTGTTTGATTTTGAAATGCCCAATTCCATCTTTTGGTGTTGTTGTTGATGTGGACATGTCAACATGTTGACTTTAGATGAAGATAAGAAGAAATATCGTTGTTACCTTCATAGATCTTATATTGAGGAGAATAGAAAGGTATGGAATTTATCTTAATGGTTTCATAATCAAGATTTTGATTATACTTTTATTCATTGATAATTTGATATGATTGACAAAGTGGTGCCCTGCTACTCCAAAGCCATCTGAAACACCACTTCAAAAGAACACCTCATCCTTACCAAAGGCTCCTTCACAGGGTAACACAATGCTTGTTATCAATGTTGTTTTTGCAAGGGAAACTAGCAGAAACTCTGTTGAAGCCTTGGTATGTTTCTTACAAATTTTACCTTATTTATTTCTTCAATTTGGCATCATTCTCTCTTAATAATTTTTAAACATTATCATATTGTGGAAATGAACATGTATTTTTTTACTTAAGTATTTATTATTCAAATAATAGTGCAAGTTCTACAACAAGATTCAAAGTAAATCACATTTTATTTAATTATTTTTTGATGTTCTTAGGTGACAAGCAACAAGGAAAGTATCTATACAATGGGGTAATAAACATTTCTAATGGACTCTAAATAATAAAAGTAGTAATAATAATAATCGAAGTTATAATGATTACGATATATATATATATATATATATATATATATATATATATATATATATATATATAATGATATAGATTAATTAAGGCATTATCTTGTGAACTGTTCTTTGTTCCTATTAGCTAAAATTGTGTCTGATGGTATTACTTTTCTTTGTTATGGCTTTTTTTTACTCCCCCCCCCCCTGTGGAATTCCAATTATGGAGAATTGAACTTTTTAGATGACTATTTGATAATTAATAGTTAGCTGCTCATGGAACATGTAGATTACTTTCGATTTTTTTTGTTTTTGGGTATTTGATTGAAAGGACTGACCTGTGTGTCACACCCCAAAACCGGAACGGCGGAAACATTATGGGTGGATGACGTCATGTCAAGTATCACAACATATGTAGTATAGTAATCAAAGTACAACAACCATTGCATTAATAGTAATAATTTTACATAGTTTACATTTCATAGCAACATCAAAGTAATACAAGGAATAATATAGATGCAGCTCGGTACTAGGCTGTCTTCACAAACGCTCCCGGGATGTACCTGTCTATCGCTGACCTGAGAATACAAGTTATTTTGAAAGCGAGTATCAGCATTTTTATAATGCTGGTGAGTCCATAAGTATTTAGTGTCATTTGTATAAATACACATTTTTATTCAAAATAACTTTATGAAAGATAGTAGTTTAGAATCTACGGTGTATTAGCGTCCTTTCCAGAAAATCCTATGTTTTCTAAATAAAAGTCGTCTTCTACCAAGACCCGACCGATTTATGTTTTAAGGAGTAGTTTTCCCCAAATTACTATCATTACCGAATATAGAATTGACTTTAAAAGAGTAATGAGAAAATCATAAGTGAAAATACTAGGGGAAAATAATATATATACCTCATCAGTAACACTGTTGACTAAAACAAAAGAAAACATAGACTCCAGGAGAGTATCAAATGAATGATACGCCTGGCTCAGTCTAACAAAAGGAGGTACAGACTCCAGACAGTATCGAGTGAACGATATAGCTAGCAAAGTCTAAAACAAAAAGGGTGAATGTGAACCCGTATGTAACCATGCCGATTGACGATAGAGCATCCGATGACTCTCCAGGTCACACGTAGAGGTAATGGTATTTGAGGTAGTGGCATTATGTCACCCATGGGCCTTACCGACACAGACTGTAGCTAGTAGTCTGGGTGTGGGAGTGTCAGTCCCGTATAGATCTATACACATGATGTTCGCTCTCCTTCCCGGAGACTCTGGTTACACGGTGTTGGTGCAATGAAGCGTGGTAGAGGGAAATAGTGTGTCACATTCTAAAGTAAAAGAGAAAGAGGGAGATAGAGAGAAATAGAGATAGAGATAGAGATAGAGATAGAGATAGAGTCTCCTAACTATTCCTATAATAGTTACTAGGGTTCCAGAAACATGAATAATAGAAGGATGCCTGTACTACTCAAGGCGATGAATTGGCTGAGAGAGAGAGAGAGGTTTTATGTCCATACATGTATACATGATATATAATTAATGTTTAAACGACCTTCAGACGGATAACCGATACCTACTAGACCACATCCCAACGAGGAAAAGGAAATAGGGCGAACTAGCCTTCCTAAGTCCTTTAAACATTATTTATATAACTATACAAATATAGGCATGCATTTAACGAAATAGAAGCATAGAATAAAACTTTGGTAAAACCTTTGGAAAACCTTTAAAAATAAGAATTTACGACTTGATGTCATTTCGTAAAACAAGCTTTGAAAACCTTTGGAAATCCTTTGAAAAAACCTTTCATAAACAACTTTGAAAAATGATTTGTATATAACGGTTTAAAAGAAGAAAACCTTTGATAAGAAATCACGACTGGATGTCTGTTAAGTAAACAAACTTTGAAAAATGTTGGATAACCTTTAATGATCTAAAAAGGGATATTCATACTTTAACAAGATTCGAAAACCTGATTTGAAAATCTTTAATCTTGATAAACAATTTAACATGCAAAATCTATTTTGATATACAGTTATTAATCACATGTGATTTATCTAATAACTGTACAGTTCAACTTGTATTCCCCCTTATAAAAGCAGTTAAAATCATTTAAAAGGTTAATTCAGGGGTATGAACTAACCTGTCGTGGGCGATTCGGATGAATGGACGGTATAGGATGCTAAGTGTCAAGTGAGGACTTGACCACACATGCGAATCCTATTTAACATGTAATGATACATTTAAGTATCCAATTAGTCATTTAATAACTAATTAAGCAAGTAAAGATGTCCTACTACATGAAAACACTTTGCTACAATTGCTAGGAGTACCAAGGGTTGCATACAAGGTGTGTATGCACTCACATTGGAGTTTACTCCTCAAATAGTAGTGTCTAAGGGTGTTAACGGTTTTGGAACAATATCCCCCATGAGTTTACGGCAGTAAACTCATGGGAATTGTGCACTTGTGTGCTTTAAGGCTTTAGGCTTGACAAATAAGGGTTCTAGAGTTGATTCAAGGGCTATGGAAGTGATTGGGGCTCAAAATGGATACTTTATGGAGTTGACGGTCCTTGGACCACTCCCTTGGGAGTTTACGGCCATAAACACATGATTTTACGGTCGTAAACTCATGTTTGTTCATTTCTTTTGTGCTTTGGTGGTTCTAGGCTATGTAGGCAAGGTTCTAGTCACTTATATGAGCATAGGAAGGTGTTAAAGGCACCTAAACACCTTGTAAAGGTGTTTATGGTTTTGGGAGGCCTTCCCAAACCATAAACTCAAGTGTTGCTCATTTGGGCATGTTTTGGTGCGTCACATGAAGGAATACAAGGTTCTAGGCACTCATGGAAGCTTTTGGAGGTGTTTAAGGGGTAATTTAACATCCAAAAAGGTGTTTATGGTCCTTGAAGGTGTATTTACGATTCAAGAATGTTCTTGGGCCGTAAACTCATGTTTACTCCCCATATGTTAAGATTTTGGTGTTCTAAGTCCATTCGTGCAAGCCCCTAAGTCATTGCTAAGCATTAGAAGTCGTTTGGAAGGGTTTTGGGGCTTCAAAACCCCATTTATGAGTGTTTGCGGTCCAAGAGTGTTATTGGGCCGTAAACTCATGATTTTGAGGGTTTTGGGTGATTTAAACACGAATTTGTAAGTGTGATAATCTAAACAACAAGCTAGGAAGGTTAACTTACCGTTTTGAAGTTCGAAGAGGCGATTTTTGACCAAAACCCGATTTGTAGAGAGAGAAAGTAGAGAGATAAGGCTCCTAAGGTGTGAAAAGGTTGGGATGAAACCCACTCAACCCTTATATAGGGTTGAGTTTACATCCTGGGTGGAGGTCTACCCAACACCAACCGCAAACGGGGTTTTCGCGACTTCCGTTAAACACGGCAAATTTTAAATTATACTTCCTTATTTTTGGTTCGCTTGACGAATATTATTTAAAATATTCCAACGGGCTTAAATCCGGCCAAAAATATTTTTGGGATAAGTTTGGCTAATTTTTGACGTGCTTAATTACGACGTTAAAACAACGGAAATTTTGGGTTGTCACACCATCCCCCTGTTAGAGGGAATTTCGTCCCGAAATTAGAGTTTAGGAAAGGAAGTGGGCATGAATAATCGATTAATGAGATGAGGGTACTGCGTATTCGAATGTTCCTCGCACTCCCAAGTGAACACTGGTCTTCGCTTGGCGTTCCAGCGAATCTTCACTAGTGGGATGCGGATTCGTTTCGCTCGCATGATCTCTCGGCTCATGATTTTCTACAGGTCCTCTACGCAAAGTCGGGTTCCCAATGATTTCTATCAAGATAAGTGTGATTTAGAGAGTTACGTCGGGCAAGCACTTTTTCAAGTCTAAGATGTGAATCAATTTGGGGTGAAATTTATGGAATTCCGAAAGTAGACTTCGTCTGACAAGGGTTGAACCAATTCTTATAAAGAATCTCGGATGGTCCTAAGCTCTCGGAAAGATAGAGCTTTTCAATACTTAGAACATAATGTACTTCTATGGTGAGATCATCACTGGCGTGATCGCCATTTTGAAGTTCCAAACGTTCTCTCATATCGGGGGTGTAGTTCTTCGGGTCGGTTCTTAGAAGGCTCGGGTTATCCTCGGATTCGCATTTCCTACTGATTGGTTTTCGGAGGTTTCCTGGATCATCGGATGTATTGGCTACACACTGGCATGTATTGATTTTGTGGCATTTATCTCGACCTAGTGCAAAATGGACCTACACTTCTGATTCTTGAGGTGTTTCGATCGGAAACTCTCAGAGTCAGTGAGATAGGGTTTTACCATACGATGTTTAGAGGGTTTTATATTTTCATCATCGTCTGACGGATGCTTTCACAGTATGATTCCTACTGGAAAGAATCATGCTCTTACTCGCTCTGCTGTTTCATGGATAACAATCTCTGATTAGGGCTAACTTAGCCCGTTGAGATTTTCTGAAGCGCTGGACTATTTCAGGAGGTGGTTTTACTATCTCAAAAGTTTTACTATATCTTTTGAGATAGTATTCCTTGGAACACCTAGTAGCCCAACGAATCTCTAAGACATGCCCTGTTCTCTAAAGTGTCGGTTTATTACAGTTGCAGAATGCGTGTGCTCTTGTGTAATCCATCGACTAACACCTAGACTGGTGTCAAGTCTATAATCTCTTCGGGATCGGGGTTATAAGGCTTGACGCAACATACCATTTTATTATATTCAAGTATTTCTTGGTTGCGAGGGTTATCATGTGGTTCTTGGCATTTTAGTGTTCACTTCGGAGAATGCAGTCTTTCATCTACAGGGCGACGGTGACTATTCTCACACATGAGGAGGCGGTGTGTCCTAGGCACTACTTGTCGGTAACAGGATGGACGAAGTGCCTGAGTAGTGCGAGTATCTTTGGCAACTACTCTTCCGGTGTTTCTGAGTTTCCATGATTTAGATTATGTATAGAAGTATAGGGTTCCATCACTTGGAGCTTCTAATTTCCTCATCCACTCTTCCCAGGGTTTAACTTATCGCGGCTTCCAGGTTTCCGGGATATCCACTGAGATGCTTAATTCGTGGGATTAAGCATGAATGGATGGTCGTAGTCAATGTCCTTGACTCTTACGAATCAGATTTCTTTACCAACTGAGGGTGTTAGCTACTATATTGGCTTAACTGGGATGACAACAAATTTTGGATTTGTGGTCATTATAGTAGCTCAACCTGCAGTGGTTCTCTTGACTCAAGTTTCTATTCTATGGGATAGGATGAAGGGTTTTACTATGAGGTTCGTGGTAGAGCTCATACTTGGCTTAACCACTAATACCTGGTGTATGCAAGCCGTATATAATTGAGATCGACGGGATGTTTAGTTGTGCGACTCCACCCCAGACCCACAACCCAACGAGGAACAGGGAGTAGGGAGGAAGCACACATCTTAAATCTTTTTTATCTCAATTATATACCACCCTTATGCATATACTCGGTCATAGTAGTCAGTCCCATGAGTTCTATCCTCCTGATTCACGAACCTGATTATGAAGTGTGAAGGGTGTTTCTGGGGGATCTACGGAGTAGGTTTCGGGTGGTTATCGTCTTCTGGAACACCTGCAGTGTCTTTCGCTGTGGTTTCTATCTTTACTTAAGGAGAGGTTGGTTAACAGCGCGCCATACCCTTCTCCTGGGTATTTCGGAAGGTTTTAGATAAGAGGGACGACCGACGAATTGCATTAGGTTTTATTATTATCTGGTTAGGAAGAACTTTTAATTGTCGAAATGGCTACGGTGAAAGTTCTTTTTACACAGAACTAGGGATTTACAGATGGTTGCACTAGGTCAACCATGATTGATAGAGGCGTCGAAGTTGGCATACATCGACATAACATAGAATGAGGGTCGATAGGTCCATGTGCTGAATGGGCACACAAGTTCTTGGCGTCTCGGGTTTCGTCCCGTGTATCACTGTTGCGGATACTTGGACCGATAGAGTCGACACGGAACTATAGAGGATTCTGAGTGTTTTGGAATAGTGTACCTTTCATGAACGGATTCTCACGAGGCCTTTCTATAATCGCCTAGCATACACTAGTCATGTATAATTAAGGTGGGGAGGACTGTTGACTGAGCGACTCCGCCCTAAATCCACAACCAAACGAGGAACAGGAAATGAGGCAGCATCACTCACTCGAGGTCTATCCAACTTAATTATACACTGCTTTAACGTATATACTGAGCCATTATAGCTTTACCTTATGAAATTTTTAGTTTTACCATAGTGCTGCGACTTTTAACAAAGTTACAGTATTAGATTTACTACAAGATTAACGCTGTGAACTAGGTGTATTACAAAAGCAAGTATACGCAGTACGAGGGCCCCTTTACTATCGGGATCTCGCAAAAAATCAGACTCTGGTCGCACTAGTTCTAAAAAGTTTACGAGTCTGATACAACGAACGCTTAGAATACTTTAACGAGGGTCTGGAGTAGTTTCTCCTGCAGCAGTGATCCTTAGTATCACCTCGTCTGCGCCGGAGTTCTTTATTATTGGACAGTCCTTTTGAGGTGTCCCATCTCGCCGCACTGGTGACATATCTGGTTCGTACTAGTATTGGTGATGGGAGTGAGGTGCTTAGTCAGAGTTACGTGGACACGGGTGCCCTCCTCGTTACTCCACTTTGAAAATTTTCTTTTAAAGATCCCGAATTTATCATCACCTTTGCGGGTAGGGTCGGTCCCGATGCCAGGGACTTGTGAAATGGGTCGTGTTGGTGCTGAAGGGGCCGGGGTTGCCGCTTGCTGCAGCGCGGCAAGTCTTTGGAGTCGTTGGTGCTCCTTTCTAGCTCGGCGATTTTGTTTCCTACTCTCGGTTTTACAACTTTGCATGTTCGTGACTGTTGTCATGCGTTGGCTTCCTAGATTGGTACAAAGATCAGAATTTTCCATTCCTCTGCCAGTCGTGATTGCATTGCTAGCGTCGAGGTTCGCAAGGATAGTTGTCGCGACAGCTGTTACCGCGGCTTGGAAAGTGGCAGGGTCGATATGAAGGATAGGGGCTTCATTGTTTGGCTGACTGTCTCTGGATGACGACATGATTCTGTAACACGAAAGACGAGGGGTTTGTGAGTGACCAAGGTTGACTCTAGATTATTTGATTCTGACTAAGAGATGAGTGGATAGTAAAATGTGTGATTCTATTTTAGTTTCACATCCCGACGAGGAAAAGAAACTAAGTCAACAACCTCACATTTTACTGTCTACCAGGTCTTCGTTATATATAACTTGGAAATGTATGAGCAACGAAATCATACTAATAAACTTCTCACTAACCCTTCATAATTGAACTAGAATTCCTAGTAAGGGCTGTCTTTGGACCTTGATGTATTTCAATCGTTCACCAATAGGGTAGGAGTATGTTCTCGAAGGTTTGACCTACATCCCTATGATGCAGCCCGGGTATCAAGGTAGGGGTATGAATATTGAAAACCATAAGATGGGTGTCGTTCCTACTAAGTTATCCTTATACTGGAGAGATTTACTCTCCGACTCTGGAGAGATCTGAGGACAGTTCGGAACGAAGCCCGCGGGGAGAAAGGCTCATGAAGACTTATGGCTAAACACTCTCAATCGAGATTTTGGGATACAATCTAATCGTATTACTTGCGACAGGAAAGGCGATCTACCTAACACATAGTGCGAGTAGTGTAATCACTAACTCACTAAATTGTGTTATTTTATGGGTGTATTAGCGCGGCGAATACGAGAAAAAGGCACTTCTCAGTTCCATGTATTAGCTCCCTCTGTCTACCTCTTATCCGTGACTGGGACCGGCGTTGGTTTTCTTCGGGTAGTTACCTAGGGTTCTCTTCTCGTGAAGACATATTGAATTTCTACTCCATCTTACATCCGATCCTGACTCTGAGTGTCATCGCTTCATGATGGATGACTGGAAATCTCGGAAGTTCAGGCAAATTTCCCACCGATGTCCCTAAAAGTTATAGGCACTTGATGGTTTCAATAGTCTCGTCCTAGTTCATTTATTTCCGAACTGGAAATCTTCTCAATGAAACTCTTATGGGTCTGAATCAACTCTTCTGTCGAACACCGAAGTGGATAAGGTTTTCTACAGGGTTCGTGCGAGAATGGAAATGTCTAGACAATCCTAAGAGATTATTAACATTTCACTGGATGATCCATATCGAGTCCTGCTACAATTACATAGGGTACACAAATTATATATAGCTTAGATCCGATAGGCCTTCGAATATGTGATACTACTCTATATCCACATCCCAACGAGGAAAAGGAAGTAGAGCGAAACCACACATTCTTAGTCTATGGGATCCTTATTATATATAACCTTGGAAGTATACCCTCTATAATCATAGGTAAATCAATAAGGACACAAGGTTATCTATGGATCCTAAAATACCCCTATGGTATTTAATTTACTTGTTTGATTCTTACCTTCTGAATTTGATTGTGGGATTAATGTGAGTCTTTTAGTATTCCAAAATACTCCCATAGTATTTTTAAACTTTATGTTTGGCTCTAGCATTCCTATTTGGTAAGTTTCAGACCTGTTGCAACACCACTGTCACTCCCAAGCACACGTTCATCACATCTCGGATACATGTAGTTGATCAGGTTACATTTATTCCAGCTTACGATTACATAACTGCTCAGGTTTGACGGTAATGCTCATCATCCGAAGACTTTTATTCTTGTTCTTCTTGTGATACTTTGTTCGGGTGTTTAGATTCTAGGTGTTCTAATACTTTTGTAAAATATGGTTATATTTTAAAGTATAATTCTTGGTCAAAGTGTTTTATCCCTATGTATTTATAGGCTGTATATCTTTTATGAATTGATATACTAAGCTCACTATAAACAATGCTCTGATACCAATCTGTCACACCCCAAAACCGGAATGGCGGAAACGTTCTGGGGTGGATGACGTCATGTCAAGTATCACAACATATGCAGTATAGTAATCAAAGTACAACAACCATTGCATTAATATTAATAATTTTATATAGTTTACATTTCATAGCAACATCAAAGTAATACAAGGAATAATATAGATGCAACTCGGTACTAGGCTGTCTTCACAAACGCTCCCAGGATGTACCTGTCTATCGTTGACCTGAGAATACAAGTTATTTTGAAAGCGAGTATCAGCATTTTTATAATGCTGGTGAGTCCATAAGTATTTAGTTTCATTTGTATAAGTACGCCTTTTTATTCAAAATAACTTTATGAAAGATAGTAGTTTAGAATCTACGGTGTATTAGCGTCCTTTCTAGAAAATCCTATGTTTTCTAAATAAAAGCAGTCTTCTACCAAGACCCGACCGATTTATGTTTTAAGGAGTAGTTTTCCCCAAATTACTATCATTACCGAATATAGAATTGACTTTAAAAGAGTAATGAGAAAATCATAAGTGAAAATACTAGGGGAAAATAATATATATACCTCAGCAGTAACACTGCCGACTAAAACAAAAGAAAACATAGACTCCAAGAGAGTATCGAATGAATGATACACCTGGCTCAGTCTAAAAAAAGGAGGTACAGACTCCAGACAGTATCGAGTGAACGATATAGCTAGCAAAGTCTAAAACAAAAAGGGTGAATGTGAACCCGTATGTAACCATGCGGATCGACGATAGAGCATCTGATGACCCTCCAGGTCACGCGTAGAGGTAGAGGTATTAGAGGTAGTGGCATTATGTCACCCATGGGGCCTACCAGCGCGGACTGTAGCTAGTAGTCTTTGTGTGGGAGTGTCAATCCCGTATAGATCTATACACATGATGTTCGCTCTCCTTCCCGGAGACTCTGGTTACACAGCTTTGGTGCAATGAAGCGTGGTAGAGGGAAATAGTGTGTCACATTCTAAAGTAAAAGAGAAAGAGGGAGATAGAGAGAAATAGAGATAGAGATAGAGATAGAGATAGAGATAGAGTCTCCTAACTATTCCTATAATAGTTACTAGGGTTCCAGAAACATGAATAATAGAAGGATGCTTGTACTACTCAAGGCGATGAATTGGCTGAGAGAGAGAGAGAGAGAGAGGTTTTATGTCCATACATGTATACATGATATATAATTAATGTTTAAACGACCTTCAGACGGATAACCGATACCTACTAGACCACATCCCAACGAGGAAAAGGAAATAGGGCGAACTAGCCTTCCTAAGTCCTTTAAACATTATTTATATAACTATACAAATATAGGCATGCATTTAACGAAATAGAAGCATAGAAGAAAACTTTGGTAAAACCTTTGGAAAACCTTTAAAAATAAGAATTTACGACTTGATGTCATTTCGTAAAACAAGCTTTGAAAACCTTTGGA
Source organism: Lactuca serriola (assembly GCF_051521515.1). Classification (NCBI taxonomy): domain Eukaryota; kingdom Viridiplantae; phylum Streptophyta; class Magnoliopsida; order Asterales; family Asteraceae; genus Lactuca; species Lactuca serriola. The sequence goes on from NC_136410.1 coordinate 11,807,025, forward strand.
AATCCTTTGAAAAAACCTTTCATAAACAACTTTGAAAAATGATTTGTATAAAACGGTTTAAGTGAAGAAAACCTATGATAAGAAATCACGACTGGATGTCTGTTAAGTAAACAAACTCTGAAAAACGTTGGATAACCTTTAATGATCTAAAAAGGGATGTTCATACTTTAACAAGATTCGAAAACCTGATTTGGAAATCTTTAATCTAGATAAACAGTTTAACATGCAAAATCTATTTTGCTATACAACTATTAATCACATGTGATTTATCTAATAACTGTACAGTTCAACTTGTATTCCCCCCTATAAAAGCAGTTAAAATCATTTAAAAGGTTAATTCAGGGGTCTGAACTAACCTGTCATGGGCGATTCGGATGAATGGACGGTATAGGATGCTAAGTGTCAAGTGAGGACTTGACCACACACGCGAATCCTATTTAACATGTAGTGATACATTTAAGTATCCAATTAGTCATTTAATAACAAATTAAGCAAGTAAAGATGTCCTACTACATAAAAACACTTTGCTACAAGTGCTAGGAGTACCAATGGCTGCATATAAGGTGTGTATGGCCTCACATTGGAGTTTACTCCTCAAATAGTAGTGTTTACGGTTTGGGAACCATATCCCCCACGAGTTTATGGCCGTAAACTCATGGGAATGGTGCATTTGTGTGCTTTAAGGCTTCAGGCTTGACAAATAAGGGTTCTAGAGTTGATTCAAGGGCTATGGAAGTGATTGGGGCTCAAAGTGGACACTTTATGGAGTTTACGGTCCTTGGACCACTCCCTTGGGAGTTTACGGCCGTAAACACATGAGTTTACGGTCGTAAACTCATGTTTGTTCATTTCTTTTGTGCTTTGGTGGTTCTAGGCTATGTAGGCAAGGTTCTAGTCACTTATATGAGCATAGGAAGGTGTTAAAGGCACCTAAACACCTTGTAAAGGTGTTTACAGTTTTGGGAGGCCTTCCCAAACCGTAAACTCAAGTGTTGCTCATTTGGGCATGTTTTGGTGCGTCACATGAAGGAATACAAGGTTCTAGGCACTCATGGAAGCTTTTGGAGGTGTTTAAGGGGTAATTTAACATCCAAAAAATGTGTTTATGGTCCTTGAAGGTGTGTTTACTGTCCAAGAATGTTCTTGGGCCGTAAACTCATGTTTACTCCCCATATGTTAAGATTTTGGTGTTCTAAGTCTATTCGTGCAAGCCCCTAAGTCATTGCTAAGCATTAGAAGTGGTTTGGAAGGGTTTTAGGGCTTCAACACCCCATTTATGAGTGTTTGCGGTCCAAGAGTGTTCTTGGGCCGTAAACTCATGATTTTGAGGGTTTTGGGTGATTTAAACACAAATTTGTAAGTGTGATAAGCTAAACAACAAGCTAGGAAGGTTAACTTACCGTTTTGAAGCTCGAAGAGGCGATTTTGACCAAAACCCGATTTGTAGAGTGAGAAAGTAGAGAGAGAAGGCTCCTAAGGTGTGAAAAAGGTTGGGATGAAACCCACTCAACCCTTATATAGGGTTGAGTTTACAGCCTGGGTGGGGGTCTACCCAACACCAACCGCAAACGGGGTTTTTCGCGACTTCTGTTAAACATGGCAAATTTTAAATTATACTTCCTTATTTTTGGTTCGCTTGACAAATATTATTTAAAATATTCCAACGGGCTTAAATCCGGCCAAAAATATTTTTGGGATAAGTTTGGCTAATTTTTTACGTGCTTAATTACGACGTTAAAACAACTGAAATTTTGGGTTGTCACACTGTGTTGTTGTTTGGTCACGAGAACAAAAAAGGATTGCAGTTGTTAATGGCGGTGGTGCTGACCACCGAAGACAATTATATGAAGACAATTACTAGTCACGAAAAACACATGATTGGTATAAAAATTAATTTCCTCGTCTAAGTTGACGGATAGTTTTTAATTGGTTGATGTTTTACTATCTTTTGGATTTTGTTATTTCATTTATTGGATAGTTGACAAATCTGCAAACACAATCAATGTTAGTTGGTTGGTGGTGTTTCACTTTTGGTGAGATTTACCTTTTTTTCTTTTCTTCTAGTAACGTAATAATAAAACGTGTAATTTCTTTCAGGAGCGGGTGAAGGTAAATTCAGTTCCCCTTATATGTCGATAAAAACTACATGCTAGATGAGGTTACTATTTACAACTATCTATCATGATTGCTAAATTTACATAACATTGATTTAAAATAGATACTTTTTTTTACTTTCCTAAAGCAACATGATACCACATACACGCACCATGTGCATGGTCATAAGCATCATACAACTCAAAAACTATTCAAAAGCATCAAGTTCAAACAAAACATACAAGATTCAACTAATATGTAGTAAGTACCTAAAGGAAACTATATCTAAAACCTACAAAAAAAAAAATACAACATAAACAATTAAAAAACGGACAAATATTGAATTTGATGGTGCCGAATAAAGATATAAAAAAACATAAACACAGTAAAAGTATTAAAACTGAGGCTACTATAATTTTTAAAGAACGTATGATCTTTATTTTCTACATTTCTTTTATTTAAGAATTCTAAATCAGTAGGTTTGTAAAATATAAATTTCATTATCCATCTTTCCTCATCTGTCTTTCATATTCTTTGAAAGTCATATAAGAAACATGGATATTGTTTTACTATTATATGCATTCATTTTAAAAGCTTTATTAAAAAGAATTTGTTAAATTATGTTGAAGCAATCGATAATAACAGAAAAAAAAAAAGTAAACATGGAACAATACCAGAACGAGTCAACAATTCAAGTAGAAACCAAGTTAGTTACAAAACTTGCAAACAATAATTAATGATCAGTAGAAAGCATTACAATACATACACACAGATAATAAAAAATACATAATACACAATACCAAAATACATAAATCATCAAAAACCTGAAAGTCATAAAAAAAACGAAGGTAAACACGATGAAAATGTGAATAAGATTCAAGTAGTTCAGCAATGTCTGAAACAAACGGTATTTTTTTGGTCCAAAATAAAAAGATTATCATCTTTTTTTTAACTTTTTTCTTCAATAAATGAGTAACATGGACATTTTTTTTTCTTTTGAAATTTGAAGTCTTAACACTAATGTTGATGTGTGTAAGTAAGTAAGTTGTGTTCATATAAGTTTAGTCCTTTACTAAATTTGATCTTTTTTTAATATTTTTTCAATAAAAGAGTAACAGTACCAATTCCTTTTTTGCAATTTGATCTCTTAGTTTCTTATATGTATTTGATTTTATTTATTTATTTGTGATTTGCAGCCCAAATATAGTAGTATACTTACTCATATACTGCATGAGAAGACCATCATTTGTATAGTGAGTTTTAATTAATGACTGGAAACTAACCATTAATAATTTGGTCAAGACTGTTGTATTTTGTTTTGTAGGAATTACCAAGTTGCATAACTGATGAAGCTTTCCGAGAAGATGTTTTCTGTTGGTTTTGGCAATAAATAAAATGTATTTCCTTTTAACATACAATGATACATAGTTACACTAATTAACATCAGCAACATACTTTAGAAACAAATACCCTCCAACCCACGCAACGAGAGGGGATCTTTTCTAGTTTAGGTTGAAATGAGAATACTAATAAGGTTGGAAAGTGAGAAGATATCTACACCATCCATCTTTCTTGGTCAACGACTATTTTACCAGGTGATATATATATATATATATATATATATATATATATATATATATATATATATATCATTATCATTATCATCCATACTTATAAAGCTAGCATTTTTTCTTGAATCTCATGCATTTGAAACCCTTTTTTTTTTAACTTCCTCAAACCACATTCATTTGAAACTCCCTGTATTAACTAATGCAACTCAAAAGTTTTCTTAATTATGATTTAACACTCAAAAGTTTTATAACTTATATTATGTTTAATTAGCATTTAGTGAAAAGTTTACTATAAAAAGACCAATCTTTTGTGTCTTTTGTGTTATATAAAATCTTACATGTATGGAGGATTTAAAGATATTGTGATTCAAAAGTTTTCATATAATTGAAGCATTCATGATCCAAATATGATGATTTGAAGAAATGGGTTATGTCGCATCGATGATAATTGTAATATTATTTTTTCTTTCAACCAAAACAAATGAATCTTTTATATTCTTTCTTTATATTCAGTTTATCATTTAATCTTTATATGTCATTTGTGTGTATTACTCAATCTTGAATGTTTTGCTTGGAATATATTTCTGATTCTTCTTTTTCAAGGAAAATATTTTGATTGCAGGTTAGTGAAAAATTGTCATCAAGTTTCTATGGTTGAATGGTGTTAAATGAAAAAAGAAGATTCATAAAATGGATATAGGTTTTTTTTGTTTTTGCAAAGTTGACGAATCTTAGTTTTTTCTTTTGATTTAAATGTATGCATATGTAACATCATTATATTCAACCACCTAATGCTCTTATTTATTTGATTGTAGTTTTTCTATTTTGATTATGTTTATTTTCTATTTTTTGTTGGGTTATCCTACACAACATATTTAAAAGACAATATTTAAAAGATAATATAATTTTGAACATTTGATATGTAATTATGATATGTTCTTTATATAAAAGTAACTTATCCATATTATTACGACCAGAATTACGTATGACATTTACGAATATATATATATATATATATATATATATATATATATATATATATTATGTGATTTGTTTAACATGTATATGCACCTATGTATGTTATAAATTTATAATTAAATACCTTTTTGTTTAATAATTGAAGGGATTAAAATGATGCATCAAAACCAATTATTTAGGCGAATATAATAATAATAATAATAATAATAATAATAACTAGAAAGGTTACCCCAGCTACGCGGGGGTCAGAAATTTTAGATGTTGTTTCTGAATCGATAAATATGACAAACGTAGAAAGTGCAAGGATGAAAAGCTCGGGCTTTGTCCCGGACCGTTTTGTTCATGTTTTTATGAAAAAATGTAAAAGTTCTGACTGCAAGTACCAGAAGTGTGAAAATGGCTAAAGAATTAAAGCGGTAGGAATTAGCAAGTTTTTAGAAAATGGATCAAAGTTGTCGAACCGTTAAAGTTTTGTGGCCAAACTTTAAATATTAAAAGGTTCCTAAATAGAAAAGGGATCAAAGTTGTCAAACCGTTAAAGTTTTGTGGCCAAACTTTAAATATTAAAAGGTTCCTAAAAAATGTAAAAATATCGACTATAAGGACCAAAAGTGTCAAAATGGCTAAAAAATGAGGACCAAAGTTGTCGAACCGTTAAAAGTTTTGTGGCCAAACTTTAAATATTAAAAGGTTCCTAAATAGAAAAGGGATAAAAGTTGTCAAACCGTTAAACTTTTGTGGCCAAACTTTAAATATTAAAAGGTTCCTAAAAAATGTAAAAATATCGATTATAAGGACCAAAAGTGTCAAAATGGCTAAAAATGAGGACCAAAGTTGTCAAACCATTAAAGTTTTGTGGTCAAACTTTAAATATTAAAAGATTCCTAAATAGAAAAGGGATCAAAGTTGTCAAACCGTTAAAGTTTTGTGGCAAAACTTTAAATATTAAAAGGTTCCTAAAAAATATAAAAATATCAATTACAAGGACCAAAAGTGTCAAAATGGCTAAAAAATGAGAACCAAAGTTGTCAAACCGTTAAAGTTTTGTGGCCAATTAAAAGGTTCCTAAATAGAAAATGGATCAAAGTTGTCAAACCGTTAAAGTTTTGTGGCCAAACTTTAAATATTAAAAGGTTCCTAAAAAAAATATAAAAGTATCGATTACAATAACCAAAAGTGTCAAAATGGCTAAAAAATGAGGACCAAAGTTGCCAAAGTACAGGGACGAATTCTGGCAAAAAAACAACATAAAGTCCACGGACTAAAATAGACAAAAATTGTGGAAGTTCACTATTCATAAGAACTATTTATAAGAAACAATTTCCATAATAATAATAATAATAATAATAATAATAATAATAATAATAAATATACATTTCCAAGTACCGCATTCATTTGAAACTCACGTTACAACTCAAGAGTTTTCTAATTTATGTATATTTATTAGGTACAACTCAAGAGTTTTTAACTTATGATTATTAATTAGTAATCACAAATAACGTTTTATTTTCCTTTCTTTTATAAAGTTGTAAAGTTTTGCTCTCTAAAAACATTAATGTATTTGAAGAGATTTGTGATTTAAATATAAAGAGTTAATATAAATATTATAATAGATGTTTTAGTGTTTTTATGTTATTAAAAGTTATAGTGTTTATTTTTCATATTTTTTTATTATTCGTTGTATATATATATATATATATATATATATATATATATATATATATATATATATATATATATATATATATATATATATATAAATGTTATAATAAATGTTTTTCTATTTTTATGTTACTAAAAGTTGCAGTTCATATTGTTATTCATACGTTTTGTTACCCGTTATATTATCATTCATTTGATATATAATTTACACAATTTTAAACGGTTTATAAAATTATCAAATAATTGTATATATCACGACGACTTAAAAATAAAACTATAATGTGTAATAAAACTAATATGTTAACTATATGTTTGCTTTACTACTAACATTTTATTTCAAAGTAGAAATATTAAATAATAATTTGGTAAAAGTTATTATTTTAACTATATAATTTTAATCCCGCGCAACGCGCGAGAATTCGCCTAGTATACTTATAAAGCTTGCATTTTTTCTTGAACCACATTCATTTGAAACTCCCATGCATTTTTTTCCTTTCACCACATTCATTTGAAACTCCTATGACTTTTCAATTTCTTTCTAATAATTATTATAAGTTGGTTAATAAGGTTAAATAAATATCAAACCTAAAGTGTAATCATATATAAACTAAATTTCAATATTAAAAAAATATATTTTCTTCTACTTATAAAGTTTGTTTTTAACTTTTAACATATTATACTTAATTTATTAGGTCTAATATGTTGTATGTAAACCATTATCATTTTAAAGCTACAACTTTTGATCAATTTGTAAAAAATACTTAAATTGTTAATTTAAATATAGCCTTAAAGGATCAACTTAAATATAAAATTTAGTTCAACTTAAACGACCCAAAGAATATTTTGTAAATAGTTAAAAGTGATAAATTGTAGTGTCTTTCTAATAATGATTATAAATTAGTTAATAAGGTTAAATAAGTATCAAACCTAAAGTGTAATAAAAAATAATTAAATTTCAATATTAAAATAATATTTTTACTTCTACTTATACAGTTATGTCTTTAACTTTTAACATATTATAATTAATTTATTAGATTTAATATGTTGTTGTATGTAAACCATTATCAATTTAAAGCTATAGCTTTTGAACTGTATGGATAAAATACTTAAATTGTTAATTTAAATATAACATTACATGATCAACTTCAATATAAATTTTAGTTCCATTTAAAAAAACCCAAAGAATATTTTGTGAATAGTGAAAAGTGATAAATTGTAGTGCTAAATACAAAAACTAAATTGTAATATCAATTCACTAAAATATTTCCTAAAGATATTTTTATAATCGATAAAAGTTTTTAAATAAGTTGCTTAAAATAACTTACAATAACAATAGTTAAAAATAATTCTATATAAAGGATTATATTGTTACCTTTAAAAAAAAATTGTGATGTTTTAAATAATTACACTAATAGAAATTAAAACGTTAAGCAAATAAATTTTAAAAAAGAATTAGCAATAACAACAACTATAAATAATATTAAACCATATATTATATTTAATTTTATTCATGAGTAACCTGCAGGTAGAGATCATTCAAAAGATTGAGATTATGCAGTTTTAATAGATGTATATATTATCATATAATTCAAAATAATCAATATACTATATCAATTTAGTATACGAATTATTCTATCAAATTTAACGACATTATTGTTATATTTAAAAAAAACTTATATTTGTAATGATTTCAATTATATAAATGCTTCTGCGCAACGCGCGGGTATTCGCCTAGTATATATATATATATATATATATATATATATATATATATATATATATATGTGTGTGTGTGTGTGTGTGTGTGTATATGTATATATATATATATATATATATATATATATATATATATATATATATATATATATAAGGAAATACATAATTTTGTTAGAACGTGAGACCAAATTTTTTTTTAATGAAATATTCTAATATTCTATTGTTCGTAAAAATAGAATATGCAATATATATTCTAACATTATATGTTTTAGAATATTTCAATGTAAAATATGTTAAAATTATTGTTTTAGAATATTATAATATTACACATTTAATTTTTTGTGAGCACTAGAATATTAGAATATTTCACAAGAAAAAAGTGGTCTTACGGTCTCACAAAATTAGACCGTTTCACATGAACTTAACCATATATATATATATATATATATATATATATATATATATATATATATATATATATATATATATATATATATATATTGTTGGGATGGCAACAAAACAAGTTAAACACTTTCAAACAAATGTCAAATAAACTTCAGTCAAACTTGCGAAATAAAACTTCTAAAAAACTTAAATCAAAACTAAACACAATATTTAACGTGGTTCGGTCATAGTGACCTATGGGAGCTCTTAATTAAAATCACACACATAGGTTACACCTCACGTAAGCTCTCAAAACAAAAGAATCTCCCTTGCTTACTAACTGCTCCAAAGAATGTGCTCTCAGCCACATAATAATTGCTCTCTTGAATTTACTGCACACACACACACAGGTGCATACTTACAAAGAAGAATAATGAATTGGGATATGAACATGTTTATAAGCAAGCATGACAAACCCTAACTGTGATGGGCCAGACACATCCATGATTAGCCTATAAAGGGATGCCCTAGTTTCCAACCAATCATTGAATTCCAGGTGAGCGCTTCTATAACCTTCAACCTCATGAGCATCGTCTATAAGCATCATCGATGAGCATCGTCCATGAGCGTCATCGATAATCATTGACTACTAATGAGTGTCCTCCTTGAGCATTTTCAATCGATGGGCATCCTCGTTGAGCATCTTCAACTGTTGAGCATCCTCCTTGCGCATCTTCAACTAATGAGCATTCTCCTTGGGTATTTTTAACTGATAAATATACATGATGTTTATATGAGATTCATGATGCTCACCCATGATCCCTAATGCTCACTTGTGATCCCTGATGCTCACTCGTGATTCCTGATGCTCACTTGTGATCCTTAATGCTCACTCGTGATTCCTTATGCTCACGTGTGATCCATGATGCTCACTTGTGATCTTTGATGCTCACTCATGATTCCTAATGCTCAGTTGTGATTCCTGATGTTCACTTGAATTTGATCAAGTCTTTACACCCCAACAATCAGTAAAGAATCCATATTCATCATCTTTTTTTAATTATATATGGTGATTTGTTCTGCTTCCTGAAATACACACACACCAATCGAAAAACAAGTATGATTCTTCACATGCACCTATCTTTTTTCAACAGATTTGTAATTGAATGGCCCAATGAATAGCTTAACATACTCTTTTAATTAAGTACCAACATCTTCAATTGTTTCTGCTGTTTGGAATCAAATTTGGGAAAACTCAATTTCGATTAACCTGACTCCTAGTAGCCTACCGCTTCAATGTGAAACATGTTGAATGAGCCGACCTTTAATTCAAATCGCCAAAAAGAGAGGTAGGTTGTTTCAAATGTTTCAGAAGTTCATTTGTGCACAAGTGACTAAATGTGTTCTCAATATATCCTTCCTTTTATTGTTTGGTTTTCTACGATTACTTCTCCTTCTACTGCTATTGTCAATGACTAAATACGATAAAAAGTACAAAATTAGGAATCATTGGACCATTGTTATGGATTGTAAATATTCAAAACAAGATTATTATAGGTTTTATACGATAAATCCAATTCCCTCTTAAGATCTAATTACCTGATTTTATTACTCAAAACAAGATTATTGTATGTGTTTTGCAAATGAAAAAAATCATTTATTGTATTATTTCTTTGTGTTTTGGTTTTATTTGTCAATTGATTTTTAAATAATCATTGTACATTACCTTGATGAAAACAAGTTTGAAGATTGTTAAGATTCAATCTTCAGGAAAATGACCGAATGTGTAGGGTAAGTATTTCCTTTATGAATTTTTGTTTAAATTTCCAGATATTATAATGGGTTCAATAGCAATAGAAGGAAGGAACGGAGATGATATTCATAAGGTATTGGTGTCAAAATTGCAAGTTTTTTTTAACATGTATTAAACCAATGTTCACTAGTGAACATTTGATATTCATGTATGAAGAAGATTAATTTCCTCGATTTTTCAATAAATGTTTATTTATGAATAAGTGTTCATCTATGATGGTTCTAACTTTCATGCATGTTCGCCTATGAGCATGTAAGAACATGATTAATTTTCTTGATTTTTGTATAAATATTCAATTGTGAATATGTATGAACAAGTATTATTCTGTATCTATGTTCAGTTATAAACATATATGAACTAGGCGAATGCCCGCACGTTGCGCAGAAACACCTATATAGTTGAAGTCTTTACAAATATATGGTTTTTTAAATATAACAATAACGTTGTTGTTAAATTTGATATAATAATTTGTATATACTAAATTGATATAACATATTGATTATTTTGAATTATATGATAATATATACATTTATTATAACTTCATAATCTCAATTGTTTGAATGACTTCTACCCGCGAGTTACACATGAATAAAATTAAATATAATATATGATTTGATGTTATTTATAGTTGTTTTTATTGTTAATTGATTTTTTTTAAATTTATTTGCTTAATGTTTTAATTTCTATCATTACAATTATTTAAAACATCAAACATTGTTTTTTTATTTTAAAGCTAACAATATAATCATTTATATAGAGTTGTTTTTAACTATTTTTATTATAAGTTATTTTAAGCTACTTATTTGGAAACTTTTAACGATTATAAAAATATATTTAAGAAATATTTTAGTTAAATTGAGATTACAATTTAGTTTTTTTTCTTTTATCACTACAATTTATCACTTTTTCCTATTTACAAAATATTCTTTAGTTTTTTAAATGGAACTAAAATTTATATTTGAGTTGACATTGTAATGCGCAGAAACACTTATATAGTTGAAGTCTTTACAAATATATATATTTTAAAATATAACAGTAACGTTGTTGTTAAATTTGATATAATAATTCGTATATTAATTTGATATAATATATTGATTATTTTGAATTATATGATAATATATACATCTATTATAACATCATAATCTCAATCGTTTGAATGACTTCTACTCGCGAGTTACACATCAATAAAATTAAATATTATATATGATTTAATATTATTTATAGTTGTTGTTATTTTTAACTAATTTTTTAAAATTTATTTGCTTAATGTTTTAATTTCTATCATTATAGTTATTTAAAACATCAAACATTATTTTTTGATTTTAAAGCTAACAATATAATCATTTATATAGAGTTATTTTTAACTATTGTTATTATAAGTTATGTTAAGCTACTTATTTGAAAATTTTTAACGATTATATAAATATATTTAGGAAATATTTTAGTTAAACTGATATTACAATTTAGTTTTTGCATTTATCACTATAATTTATCACTTTTAACTATTTACAAAATATTATTTGGTTTTTTAGTGGAACTGAAATTTATATTTAAGTTGACACTGTAATGTTATAGTTAAATTAACAATTTAAGTATTTTGTCCAAACTGTTTAAAAGTTGTAGTTTTAAACTGATAATGGTATACATCCAACAATATTTTAAATCAAATAAATTAAGTATAATATGTTAAAATTTAAAGACATAACTTGATAAATAGAAGTAAAAATATTATTTTAAAATTGAAATTTAGTCTATTTATGATTACACTTTAGGTTTGATATTTATTTAACCTTATTAACCAACTTATAATCATTATTAGAAAGACACTACAATTTATCACTTTTAACTATTTATAAAATAATCTTTGGGTTGTTTAAGTTAAATAAAATTTATATTTAAGTTGAGCCTATAATGTTATATTTTAAATAATAATATAAGTATTTTATACAAATTGTTCAAAAACTATACCTTTAAAATGATAATAGTTTACATCCAACAATATATTAAAACTAATAAATTAAGTATAATATGTTAAAAGTTAAAAAACATAATTTTATAAGTAGAATTAAAGATATTATTTTAATATTTAAATTTAGTTTATATATGATTACACTTTAGATTTGATATTTATTTAACCTAATTAACAAATTATAATTATTATTATAAAGAAATTGAAAAGTAATGGAAGTTTCAAATGAATGTGGTGAAAGGAAAAAAGAATGGGGGTTTCAAATGCATGAGATTCAAGAAAAAAAAATTTGCTTTATAAGTATGTATGATATGAATATTCAATTATGAACATGTATGAATGTATCTTATTTATGAACATTTTAGAAAATGTCTATAAATGTTCATCAATGAACATTAATCTCGTGTGCATCAGTTCAATTAATGGGTTTTTATATAAATGTTCCCAACAGAACTTATATATGTAAATAAATGTTATAATTTAAGAACATTATTAAAACACTATTATTTCCTTTTAAAAATAATATAGTTATTTTACCATCAAACCTTTTTGGTATTAAATTGATCAAGTGGTCAAGAAGATGGTTCTATGGATCTATGAATAAATTTGGTTCTATGTTGAACCCACCCCTATATATATATATATATATATAAAAGCCAACCCTCATTCCTCAAAATCTTAGAAGGGTAGTTGAAGTCGTGCCCAACTTCAACTTTTCAGTGATATAGACCATAGTACCTTCATATGCTGAGTTCACCATACTAAATATTTCTTTAGCCTAGCATCCCCTTGGTTCACTATCTTGAACTCTCTAGTTAGCCACATCTTAATCTCATTGATCTCCTGCATGTATGAACCAACAATCAACACGACATCAACATTCAACACAAGGATGATATAGGTGGATCTTAACTTCTTTAGGTAAGATTCATGCTCAACCGCACGTCATCTGAACCCACTTCTCCTCATAAAGTTATCAAACTTTAAGTACCATTGCTTAGAAGTTTGTTTCTTTCCATAAAGGTTTTCCTTTTTCCTAAACACCAACTTTTGATTATAAGCTGTAAGAGCACTTCCTGGCTATGCCTTCCAGATGTCTCCTTCCACATTACCATCAAAGAGACCAATTATATTCATATCTACCTGCTCTAGATAGAGATTATCAAAGTCCACTACATTCAAGATGAAATAATTGTAGTTATCATTGAAACTGGAGAATCGTCCTCTCTCTTCTTTTATATTCCCTTGACCACCAATCTTGTCTTGCAAGTTTTTCCACTATCTATCCCATCCTTAAACCTAAATCATCTGAATGTTCTGCAGTCCTCTCAACTCGTCATCCGTAGCCTTCTCCCACTATATGGATTTTGTAACAACCCGTTATTCCAAATCAATGTAAGTCAAACTTGTTCAAATAAAAGGCTAAAATCTTAACCAAGTATGAATGAATTCTCAACATAACTTGAGGCAATAAAAGTCAACAAAGCTTACACTAGTTCAAATAAAGGCTTAATACTTAACTTAAACTATATATATATATATATATATATATATATATATATATATATATATATATATATAAGGTTTTCGGTTTAGGGAATCTAATCCCTAACCAAAACCGAAAACCCTTCCTTGAAATAAAGCAAAACCGAAAACACCCTCTTCTAGAAAGCATAGACCGAAATCACTTCTCTGTTTGACTAAAAAACCGAAATCCCTTTTTTCCATTTGACTTAGGATCGAAAACACTATCAAGCCCATCATATGGGACCGAAAACATAAGGTTTGATGCCCATTAGGACCAAAAAGCCCCACTTATATTTAGTTTCATCCGTAAACACAATTCATTTCTCAACTTTTCGACCGCAAACACCTTCAATTTGCTCTCAAATATCATTCGAAAACCTTCATATCTTCATAAGATATTGCTCAGATCTTCATCCAATCTTCAAATTTTCAACCGAAATCATCATCCTACCTTCAAATCTTCATAAGTTCTTTCATATCTTCAAGTTTTTCCTCAAGAACACCATGCACATCTTCAAATATTCATATTTCACCCAAGAACACCTTCAAATAATTACTAATAATTTTTGTAAGTATTTCTTACATAATTTAGTATTATCTAAAACTTTAAATTATTATTTAAATTATTTCATAAATTTTAATACGATATCGTGTATAATTATTATTAGGATACGACTACTTACGTGGGTTCTAACCCGAGGATCATCACTACTACTTCGTATCCAATTGAGAACGCATATTCGAGGTGAGTTCATACCCCTACGATTATTTTACAATGTTTTTTTTTTTTTTGGGGGGGGGGGGGGGGGGGTTGGTGGAATACAAGTAACACACAAAAAAAATCTCATGTTAACATTCAAACGATTTCAAACTGTTTCAAGCTAATCTGAATTATTTCAACTGTTTCATTTATTATTTTACTTAAACATAATTATATATATATCTATATATATATATATATATATATATATATATATATATATATATATGGTTCAACAGACTTAGGACTGGTGTTTTCGCCTTAACTCCTGTTCCTTGTTTGGTTGTGAGCTTAAGGTAAATTCACATGTCCAACTGGCTCTTTAATTACAATTATATATGTTTTATATATGCGAGTATAAATCTTTAACCATTTTGTAATACGCCGGGCAAAGGGGTATTTTCGTAAATATTTTCATTATCTTCAGAACATACATATAAACTATAATAGGTACAGTTTATGAAACATACATAGTATCTTACTAGTACAAGAACCATACAAGAACATACATGATAATTTATAATAGGTATAATTTATGGAACACTTACACTATTTTACTAAGTTCAAAGTGTCACACCCCCAAACCAAGGATGGCGGAAACGTCCGAGGGTGGAGGACTTCATGTAGAGTATCACAACAACGAGTATAATAGTGCTCAAAGTAAATCCAACCATCATAAATATAATTGAAAAAGTTACACCAAAGTATATGTTTACATGATTCGAATCAATTACATTATGATACAAAATGAACTGTTTGACGATTTATCGTCCCATCCTCAAAACGTTGTTGATTTCCTGTTTTCACTGAATTCCTGAGAATACAAGTAGTTTTGAAAAGTGTCAACACAAAGGTTGGTGAGTTCATAAGCTTTTGACGGTAAGAGTTTGAAAATCGATCTTTGTAAAGAGATATATGATACCAAGAAAAATCCAATATTTTCCTTACATAAGTTATGTGGTCCTAATACCAGGACCGAAATCGAACTAGTATTTGTCATACTTAAAGATATAAAAGTGGTTTCAAATTGGCGTAAAACCCTTTCTGATTTGAGAAAAACTCTCGTAATGAATGGTGTGTAGTCTTAAATACTAAGACTGAAAATATACAGCGATATTTGTAATTGATATAAAAAGTGATTTTAAATGAACATAAAACCCTTTTAATATGAAGACGTACAAGTATTTTTCCGTACTTAAAGTAATTTCTGAGAGCTAAATCGACATAACTCACTAATTTAAAGTTAGAACCCGTAAATCTTATGATTTGTTAATACCACATGTGAGCTATCATAACCATGCCACAGACCTGCCGGTCTAGCTGTTGCAAGCAACTCTAGTGTGGGTTTGTCAAACCCAATATAGATCTATACACAACTATCACGTTCTCCCTACAAGAGACTCTGGTTACAATTTATAGGATTTTTTGACTTTGTTACTTTGGAAGTAACCCGAAGGGAATGACTCACAAATTTATTCATTAACAGATTTACGTGAACTAAACTGAAAACCATTGGTAAATAAGTTTGAGAAGTAAATGATACATAAACTATACATATTATAGTTTATCCAAAACGTTTGTAATGTATAAGAATTCTTTTATGAATGCCTTAATGCTATGAATCCATAAACTATGCTCATTATAGCTTAATATACGTGTTCTAAATGAATGAATAATCTTATCATGAATGACTATGTTTCAGTTTATGATGATAAACTAACAAGGAAACACATTCAATATTTAGAACTTATCGTTATACACTTTGCTCAACATAATACAAAGTGTTATGAAAGTTATAAGCTGTTAACAAATTTTCAACCTTTCTACACTGTTTTTGAAAAGTCATAGAAAAATCATACGAAGTTGAAAACTAAATCCGTAAATTCTGATAGTTCCCAAAATGTGTCTAGTTTACTCATAATTTTTATCATGATTTTTAATGACCTCCAACTTGGGTGAAAAAGTCCATAATCACAGACTGCTCCGGATTGGTGTTTGAAATGATAGGCAGTTTTGTAAAAATCACCATAAATTGTAGAAAAATCGTATGGAGATGTGCTAGTAGTCATTTTAAATCTAAGAACTGGAACTACTTACACCTAAAACAGTTTTTCAAACAAAAATGTTTAAGTTGTCCAAAACAGTCCGTGAATGGAGTCCAACTTTTCTGATGAAAGCTGTTAGAAAAATTTAGTTATGTTCTTGGTGTTTTAACTTGTATTCCCCCCCTAAAAACTTAAGAAAACATAAAAATGTAGGGGTATGAACTCACCTTGAGTGATTTCAGTAGGTAAGTGTTGAAGAAGAGAAGTGTTCAACCCAAGAACACTTGAAGAATCACTTGAAGATTCGCAGATCTAACAAGAATGTGATGATGTTTGTGTAAGCAATCTATGATTTTGAGTAGGAGGGTGTGCAATAATCATAAGAAAGATGATGATACTTACTAATTGTAGGAGAAAAGTCTTGGAGTATGCCTTGAAATTCTCGAATTGGAGAGAAAGATGAGAGAGTTTGGAGTGTGGTTCTTGGTGAAAAATGAGAGAATGAATGAAGTGTGAGGAGAGAGGGTGGATGTTCCAGCCCTAAGAACGTGGGAATGGTTGAAAATAGTGAGAAAGGACTTATGAAGTGAGTAGGGATGGGCTGGTGGTGAATAGTGACATGGAGTGGGTATGGGAGTGGTTGCTTGTGTCATAGAATAAAGGAAAGTCAACACTCCACCTTTGTACTTCACCCACTCTTTTGGATAAGGTTTTATCCTAAAAAAAGTGATAATTTAATAATTATGGGTCCTTATATGTTAAAATAAAGTTTTGGGTGAAAATCTCGTGTTAAAATAATTAAAAACGGGCCTAAAACGCGAAATTAGTCGAAAACCGGGAAGAAAGGCATTCCCAGCGAGACCTCTCGGTCCTAGGCCGAGGTTCGGTCCTTGCTGGTGTCGAGCCGGAAGCGAAGTGCGAACCAGAAGAAGAGGCGAGGGCGAGGGCTCGGTCAAGGGCTCAGAAGCGAGGGTTCGGTAAGTCATCAGAAGCGAAGGCTCGGTAGGTCATCAGAAAAGGAAGTGGTCAGACCCGAAATGTGCCGAACGTTCGGGTTCGGGTGAGTCATGCAAGGTTCGGGCCCGCGAGGACCTTTCGGGTTCGGTTCAGCAGCCTTCGGCTCAGAAGGGTTCGGTTCCTAAGAGGACTTTCGGGTCCTAAGAGGGGTTTCGGGTCCTAAGAGGGGTTTCGGGTCCTAAGAGGGGTTTCGGCTCCTTAAGTCCGTTTTTCGCGTAGACTTCCGTTTTTGGGCTGTTTTCGCCAAATTCGAGGGTCGGGATGCCCTGAGTGATTATAGAAAGTTGAGAGAGATTTTGAGAGAGATTTGAGAGAGATTCCACATACTTAGAGAGATTTGGGAGAGATTTGACATTCTTGGAGAGATTTCACATACAAAGAGATATTTGGGAGAGATTTCACATACTTAGAGAGATTTGGGAGAGATTTGACATTCTTGGAGAGATTTCTCATACAAAGAGATATTTGGGAGAGATTTCACATTCGTAGAGAGATTTGGGAGAGATTTGACATTCTTGGAGAGATTTCTCATATAAAGAGAGATTTGGGAGAGATTTCACATACTTAGAGAGATTTGGGAGAGATTTGACATACTTGGAGAGATTTCACATACAAAGAGATATTTGGGAGAGATTTCACATACTTAGAGAGATTTGGGAGAGATTTGACATTCTTGGAGAGATTTAGGAGAGATTTCACATACTTAGAGCGATTTGGGAGAGATTTGACATTCTTGGAGAGATTTCTCATACAAAGAGATATTTGGGAGAGATTTCACATACTTAGAGAGATTTGGGAGAGATTTGACATTCTTGGAGAGATTTCTCATACAAAGAGAGATCTAGGAGAGATTTCACACACTTAGAGGGATTTGGGAGGGATTTCTGATAAGAAGAGATGGAGTGAAAATGATTGAGAGCGGTTTTGTGTGTGACGAATGTGAGTGTCCGGCTTCGCAGTGCAAGGTCCGTAAACCCCGTTAAGCCTTGTTTAAGGATCTTGCATACTCCCGATGAGTATGTAACATTGTTTTATCGGTTTGGCTCTCCACGTACGACCGTTTTAGGTTAAGGAGATCTAGATGTACGCACTTTTCGATTTATCATCTCTCATTAGAATAGAGAGTTGTTTAGAAATTACATAACGTAAACTCTAGTACCTATGGGCAAATTGAGTTGACCGGTTTGACTTGTTGACTTTAGTTGACTTTGACTTGACCGAAAATTGACGGTTGTCACACAAAGACACATTGCTAAAATAATTATTTGAGTATAAGTATTTTACACTACGAGTACACTACAAAAGAGTTATACATACATTTACAAGAACAAGAGAACATTTACACACTATATGTAAACAAGTTAACACAGGATTGTGAGCCACTACTTCATTGTACCTATTAGGGTATGCGTAAAGTCCTGATTATAACCTGAGTCTCCTGGAGGGAGAGCGTGAATTTGTGTATAGATCTATATGGGACTGACAATCCCGCACCTAAATTGTTAGCTACAGTTAGGCCGAAAGGCCTGGGGTGGCATATGTCATAACATTCTGACGCCTGAAGAACGTCGCGCAGGCCACTAGTCACTTTAGTATGGTTATAACATCATTCACAATAAGTATTAATTAAACCTTTTGGTTTACGAGATAAACATGAATTCAAGGGTTTTATTTTTATAATAGAATTACATTACAATACACTACTTTACAGGACAACTGGTGGATTCTAGGCACATACATACAAAAGGGTTTTCATATAAATACAATATAGTACCTTATCTTTCTAATACAGTACATCATACAATTTTGGGAAGCATTCATTTATATGGTTTTATTTATCAATAAGACTACATTATACTGTTTCAGAGTACAGTAACAAACATACATTTTGGTCTTAAGGCCTAAGACTACATTTCATTTATAATAGAAAATATTGCATTTTGAGGATTTGACAGAGTTCATCCGCAAGGGCTCTAGGTTTGACCCATTCTTGCACATCAACAAATCATTGGTTGATGGAGAATACCTCAATGGAGTACTTTCCTTAGTGGTCCTCTTGATAATGGGATGCTTGATCTTTGAAAGACCTACAACTTCACCCTCATAACTATTATCACCGAAGCTCACACTTTTTCAAGATTTATTAGAGCTCCTATTACTTCTTAAATATCTACCTATCATTTCACCACTGATAGGTCTTGCATGATTCTAGGATCCTCCCACTAAAGAACCTGAAGTGGGACTGTAAACACAAGAATGAACTGAATCCGGCTTCCCAAAGTTAGGCGGATTACTTATCTTTTCAAAACTTACTTTCTTTTATCTACTAATAGAACATGGCTTAAAAGCATCTGTCAAAATCATCGAATCTGGCATTCTCCCTTTAGATGCAAGCTTCTCCATCCCTTCTTACTCATGTGAACAATTTTTTGTTGGTATAGAGTAGATGTCCTAACTCATTCAACAAGTTATGCTTCATCTTCAAAAACTTCCACCATATACAATGTACCCTATGATGGGTTTCGGTCCTAAGAACATCCTATGTGCTCATACAAACCCTAATGTTTGGATCTAGGTTTCTCTATTGTACATGCAAATTATCCAAGACTATAAACCCTAATTCTAGCATTCAAGTAATCATATTAACATGAGAATAGGTTTAAGATGTTACCTTGATTGTTATGTAGCAATAATAATCCCAAATCTCCTTGTATTGACTTTAGAAAGCTTAGAGTCACAATTGTCACTCCTCTAATGGTTCACAAACACCATAAGCAAGAGGATGAAGAGGAGAGAGGATGGAGGCTGCCTAAAAATGTGTGAAACCCTAGAACAAATCTTAGCCACGTTTTTGGTCCTTAAGGGGTCTATATATAGTAGGCTATTAGGGTTATCTAACAAGGAAACCCTAATTTGGATGCTTAAGCCCTAAGCAACCCATGGACTCCTTTAATCAGGGCCTTGGACGATTCCCTTATGGGTTTCCCCATAGAATTCGTCCACTCCTTAATTTAAGACAATCCATAGCCCAAATTGCAATTATCCCATAATTACAATTCCAGTCCCTTAAGTTTAATTAATCTCTTTTAGTCACAAAACTAATTACTAATTAATTCTTGACTAATATTAATTAAACATTATGATTTCTCCTTTAATATATTATTCTCATAATATATTAATAAACCATATTTAATCCTTTATCTCCATAATTCATCTTATCAAGTTGCTTTGGTGAAGGCAACCCAAAAGGACCATGCACCATCTGGTCAAGTACATACCAAAACAGGTATGGACTTAGACACTAATCCAACACCCTATTCCTGACCCTTAACAATGATCAAGTTTCCATTCTTCACTTTCCACTTGTGATCACCAAATGTAACATGATGGTATTCATTATCAAGTTTCCCAACTAATATCAACCACTTAGGTCTGGAATGAACTTGATATTATTCAAAGTCTAATATATACTTAGATTCATCTTGGGAATCACATCTCTAACACCCTTGATATCCAGACACTTGTTATCTTCCAGTCTTACCTTTCCTTAGTAATGCCTGAAGTTCTGCATTACATATCAAGAATGAATAGTGTGAAATGACGCACCAAAATTCAAGACCTAGGATTCTATTGAGTTTTAAAATGAACAAATGAGAACATCTCCTTCAAAATCTTCTGCCATATTCATCTCCTTTTGGCCTTTATCTGGAATGAGCATTGGGCAATGACCTTTGACATGACCATTCTCTTTGTAGTTCAATTAAGTAACTCCCCTCCTATAGTTTTGTCAATCTCTCTTTCTCGACTCTGATCTTCCATTACCCCTACACCCTTTGTTGGACTCGATTCCTCTGTTTTCAGTACTCATAAGACTATGGAAGATTATCTAGTACTCGGTGTACATACATGCTCACCACGGATTAAATCAAGAATGCCTTCAAATGTTAACTTCGCACCCCTATCTGAGTTGATAACTAATGTCACGGTACCAGACCAACTATCAGGCAAAGATGATAATGGTAGCAATGTCATGACATCATCTTCAAATTTAATCTCAACCGACATCAGCCTTGATACGATTGAATTAAATTCATTGACATGATCAATCACCAAGCCACCCTCCTTCATCTCCAGATTTACCAATTGTATAATCAAGTGAACATTATTCGTTGTTAAAGGTTTTTTGTACATGTTAGATAGCGCCTTGATCAACCCATGATTAGTCTTCACATTGACAATCTTGTAAGCTACATTATTTTCTGAATATAATCTCACGACACCAAGTGCCTTCTGATCTAACAAATCCCAATCCTCCTAATTCATTTCTTTACTTTTACTCTCAGACATTAGTTCATGTAAGGTCTTCTGGTAGAGGTAGTCTTCAATTTGCATTTTCAAGAAATCAAAATCTTGACCGTTGAATTTATTGATCTTAACTCTCCATTCTTCGGCCATATCTCTAATACCAGTTTTTTAGGATGACAACGAAGAAAGTTAAGCAGTTTAGACAAACGTTTAACAAACTTCGATGAAACTTGTGGAATAAAACTTCTAAAAAACTTAAATAAAAACTTATCACAATATTTAACATGGTTCGGTCAAGGTGACCTACATCCACACGCGAGAGAGAGGATTTTGTTAAGCTTCCAAGAACAATTACAAATCACACACAAAAGTTACACCTCACTTGAGCTATCAAAACAAAAGAATCTCTCTTGTTTACTAACTTCTCCAAAGGATGTGCTCTCAACCTCATAATGATTGCTCTCTTGAAATTATTGTGCACACAAACGTAAGCGTACACTCGCAAAGAATAATTAATGGGGATATGAACCAATTTATAGGCAAGCATGGGAAACCCTAATTCTGATGGGTCAGTCACATCTATAATTAGCCCATAAAGGTGATGGGATTTATAGATAGCAAATATGTACAATGTGGAAAACAATTAACAATTAATAGGGCACATGCATCCTATAAATGATCTATGTCAGACACCTTGATAGCATCATACAATGAACAACTAAACTAGCCTAACCCTAGTGTAAATTGAAAAATTAAAAATTTTAGGTTACCTTTTGATTTGTTATAGCAAACAAATCAAACCAATTCTTGTAGTTGTGAAGCTTAGAAAGAATAGCACTAAAGAGATGATCCATCTAATGGTTTGTACCCAAACCTTAGCAACACGAACATAGGAGGAGAGGGAAAAGGAACAAAATTTCGAGCTTAGAAAGCATGGACGAAAATAATTGCCCTTGAGGTCCTGTTTATAGGTGATAAAGAATCCTTGGATAACACTTCATTGAATATAATAGTAATATCTCAAAATAGGCAGTTATCCAAACCCTTTATTTATCATCTAAGGCTTCCTAGATCTAGCATGTGATAATCGATATTAACATAAGAATAGGGTTTAGATCTTACCTTTGATTGTTATGTAGTAATAACAATCTATTCTTCCTTGTAATTGGCTTCTAAAAGATTAAAGTCACAAGTGTCACTCCTCTAATGGCTCACAAACACCAAGATCAAGAGGATGAAGAAGGAGAAGAGGAGAGGCACTCAAAAACGTCCAAGAAACCCTAAGGAACACTTAGCCCCGTTTTTGGTGCCCTAGGGGTCCTTAAATAGTGAGGCTATTAGGGTTATCTAACAAGGAAACCCTAATTTGACTGCTTAGGCCCTAAGCGGCCCATGGACTCCCTCCTTAGAGGCCTTGGACGAATTACCATGGGTTTCCCCATAGATTTCTTCCACTCCATCCTTTATGGAGTCCATTAGCCCAATATCCAACTATCACACAATTGACAGTTCTAGTCCCCTTTATTTAATTAATGTCTTTTAGCCATAAAATTAATTATCAATTAATTCTTGACAAATATTAATTAAACAATATGATTTCTCTTATAATATATTATTCACATAATATATTAATAAATCATAATTAATCTCTTTCTCCACAAATCATCCTATTAAGTTGCTTTGGTGAAGGCAACCCAAAAGGACCATGCTCACAATCGGGTCAAGTACATACCAAAATAGTTATGGACTTAGACACTAATCCAACAGTCTCCCACTTGGATAATTCTAATAACTATTTGCCTATAACTTCAAACTTGATCAACAATCGTAGCTTTCAAAAACACTGCTGTCAACTCTGATCTTATCAGATACGCGTCCTTTAGATTAGGGATCATATATTCCTCCATTCTTGATATCGTATAGACTGAGACATGGATTTTAATCATTCTCTCTGTCTATATAATGTTTCCCGACTTCCGATTTATGACGACTGACAACAGACTACAATTAAACACATCAACTTAGTCCCGGCTTGGCCAAGCGCTTAGGGTGTCATCACTAAATCATCTAGGGGCCCACAGATATTGCTTTTATCCCACTTTGGGTAAAAGGAACGGATAAAGTTCGATTCAATGCTCGTTTGCACTCACTTACTGAATCACACACAACAATACGTTTTATAACACCAAGTTACTGGTGCATTTACATATTATCAATGTGTAACCAACTCGCAAGATACAACTTACACATTTTGGTTTAAAGAATATAAGATATTATCGTCTCACCAATCACTCGTGATAAAATCCATGAAACGATCCAAGTGAGCGTGGGTTTAATCCAATGCTCAAATCATATTCATAAGCACTCATGAACGTTGCAACAAACATTTGCTATGTCTAATACACTTTAGGCAATCTACAAACCAATTCATGAAAATCTTCTTTCATACCTACTCCCAAAGTATGAGCGACTGTGGAACGTTCGAATAATCTTATTATTCAGGAAGTCAAAACATGCAAAGTGAAACACAAGAATAATCGAACCCAATATGGACACAAACTTTTGATTATAAATAAAACTCCTTTTATTTAATCACCATATTGATTACACATTATTCATTATATAATGATTCGGGTAATCAACTTATTACTTGAATTATAACAACAATTGTCCCATGCTCTTAGCATGCACTCTATGTTTACCTATGGTCCTCACTTTGTGAAATAGTATAATTGAATAACATTTTCAATCACACTCATTTCACAATTCCTAATCCATTAGTGTAACAATACAAAATTCTCGCCACTACTAGAATATGTTTGATTCTAATATTTTATGCAACAGTCCTTTCGTAATGTCATGGCGCCAAAGTCACCAAGAATTTGCCAATGAAATAACAAAGTGCTCTATTGGAGATTGTCACAAAACAATTTCATAGTCATGAAGTCTCATATTCAAAGTACATTCCTTTGAACATCCTTCTTGCATAAAAGTTTCTAATCTAGACATTGATTCTCGATATCCAACTCCCAATATGGAAACATTTCCAATTTCGCCATATGACAACTCAATCTAAATAGAATCTTATATGTTCATAATAATGTCAATATGGTCCATCCATGACTATACTTCTAACTGTCCACAAGCGACCAATCCTTGGCGAACCTTAGATTGTCCTTGGTAGTTGTTTAATTATTTTAGTCAAAACCGGTTCTATTTCCTTTTTTCCTCTAAATGCCCTAGGCATTTGGAAAATTTTAGAATGGTCGAATATTATAGCATATGCAATTGATACTATACCCGAAACGTATGGGATACAATTATAATGAAAAACGTGATACTTTACCAGTTTCCTACTATAATATCGTCATAATATTTCTATTTGTCGTGTTCTCAAAATTCGAACTATGAAGAAAGATGTCGTAATCATAATCGAACATTGAGAATGCAAATAATAAATATACCCTTGACTGAATTCAATTAAAATTTCTCGATCTAAGCTTTTAGATTGGAAACGAAGTATAACATTCTCTCTCTTAATTATAGCAAAAACAACTTTTCTACCCCTGCAACTTTGCAAAATGAAACTTTTGGTTTTTCTATAATTAATATTTCCAACTTGTAATACTTAAATAATCATGCTCCCACTAACATGATGATTATATCCATTTCAGCATAACATTTATGCTCCCACTAGCTTTGACACGTATTTAGAAACCAGCTAAACTTCTAGAAAACAATACTTATTGACTTCCAAAGTTCATTGTTTCTAATACGACATGCTTCGATAAGCCTTTATCTAAGCTTCTTTAAATCACACACCTTTCCTTAGATAGCTCATAATCGAATTTGAGAATGCAATTAACATAATCGCTATCTTCTTAAAACCTCTCTTAGTGAAAGCTTTTCCTTGATGGGTTTTAGCCATAAGAACATCCTATGTGCTCATGCAAACCCTAATGCTTGGATCTAGGTTTCTCTATTGTACATACAATGTATCCAAGACTTATAATCTTAGATCTAACATATTATAAACTGAAATTAAGGTTTAGAGAATTACCTATGATTGTTATGTATCAATAACAATCCCAAATCCTCCTTGTAATGACTTTAGAAAGCTTAGAGTCACAATTGTCACTCCTCTAATGGCTCACAAACACCAAGAGCAAGAGGATGAAGAATAAGGAAAGTAGAGGCTGCCCAAAATGTCCAGAAACCCTAGAGGAACTCTTAGCCACGTTTTTGGGGCTTAAGGGTACTATATATACATGTAGGCTACTAGGGTTTTCAACTAGGAAACCCTAATCTGACTGCTTAAGCCCTAAGCAACCCATGGATTCCTTTAGTATATCCCTTGGACGATTTCTAATGGGCTTCCCCATAGAATTCGTCCAACCTATATATTATTAAGTAATCCATAGCCCAATTTCAACTATCTTCTAATTATAGTTCCAGTCCCTTAAGTTTAATTAATCTCTTTTAGCCACAAAACTAATTATCAATTAATTCTTGACTAATATTAATTAAACAATATGAATTCTCCTTTAATATATTAATATATTAATAAATCATAATTAATCCTTTCTCTCCATAATTCATCCTATCAAGTTTCTTTGGTGAAGGCAACCCAAAAGGACCATGCACCATCGGGTCAAGTACATACCAAAATAGTTATGGACTTAGACACTAATCCAACATTCCTCACAATCATTTTCATGAAGGACAGAAACCTTATGACACATAGATTTTATGGTGTATGTGTTCCTATCCATGTGAATTTTCCATAAGCATAATCGAAAGATAATGTTTGTGACAAATTCAAACTCTTATGGACAGAACTTGTTCAGTCTTAATTTCTTGCCATCAAGGGTCCCACCATCGCTTCCAAGTTATCTAGTAGCTCTCTTATTCCAGTCAATGTACTTTCATTGAACAAGGTGTTTGCCCTTATGCAACCTATTGAGAACCTGTAGAACTCATATGCATAATCACTCAACTGGATTGGCACAGAAATAAAATTTTGTCAACACGATAGGTTACATTCCTCAAGTCGTGTGCTAGTGTTTAATCGGTTTACTTCTTGATTTGTTCTTGAATTTTTTCAAGTTTTTCAGACTCCCACTAACTTCTTGACATATTAGATTCTCTTATCAAGAAACATTTCTTAATAAACAAATATCCAAGAGTTAGTGTGTGTCTATATCAAGACAAAACATTACACACTTTTGGTCTTAGTTGGTCTTTGTCTTCTCCAAGACATCTCAATTTACCAATTTCAAACATGCAAGAGTAGGAAAAACAATTTTCTACTTCACATTCAATGAGTGTGAGTCACTCAATTCACAATTTTGGAGTACGATTCTAAGACTTGATTTTTGGAACGAAGTATGACGCATCCTTTTGATTTAACCATTTCAATAATTTCCGATTCCTCTTCTTAGCCATACTAGTGCACTAAGATGTGTTTTAGAGGATCATAAAACTGATATAATAGTATTCTCCCTTCTTCTTAGATTGGAGAAACTTTTATCTTTCTGCCTTCATTGATTCTTCTTATTCGTTCTACTATTCATTGAAACTTTTCAATGATTCAGAATTACACTTAATCTTGTAAGTATAACCACATTTACCAGACTTTTGGCAAATTATGACGAATAGTCTCATTGTTATTTGTGGTGGACTTGACTAGTTCACAACATTGTGTTCTAGTCCTTTAGTCCTTCACTTGAATCACATACTTGTGTGATCAAGGAATTAGTCTTAATTTCCTAAGTACTAAGATTTCCATACATCACATGATTCAAATCATAAGATTCCAAGTTTCTTTCCAATTGAAACTTGGGTGATGGGAATCTTTCCTTACTTAGAAATTTTTTGACAATAACATAACTAAGAATCACATCCATTTATAGAAATACACAAACAACGATTTTTCACAACGATTTCATTGCAGGGATATATATATATATATATATATATATAAAAGACAAATCAAAATTTATTTTATTCACAAAAGCAGCGGAAAACATATCCTTACAATGCAAAATCAATTGAAAAACTATGTAATCAAATATTCCTAGCAACTCTATCATAATTTTATAAGCTCAAAATATGATCTTCGAATCCATGCGATCGTGATCCAGTTCTTCGTGATCAGACTCATCTTGCTCTTCCATCAAGATTCCTCTCTTTTCTATGATCCTGCAAAACATTCAAATGTAATCTTATCACATTATGTATTAAGAATCAATGAATAGGAACTTAAAGGAGTTAAATAGTGGATATTACCTAAAGTAGAGCCATACTTCTTGACTCTCCCATCTTTTAGATTCTTTAGGTCCTCTGGGCAGCTTCGTAGCCAACGCCCCTTCTCTTGGCAGCAGAAACAGGTGGCTTCTCCTGGAGCGACCATGGAAGCATGGTTGGTTGAGTTACCAGACAAATATGCTCCACTACTTTGCCAAATCATTTCTGATTCAACAGCAACAAGCATGTAAGTTAGGTCAATGAGGGTCGCGTCAAGATCCATCATATAATACCCACTTATGAACTTATCATATGATTTAGGGAGTGACTGAAGAACCTAGTTTACAACCAACTTCTTTGGAAAAGATGCACCCAAACATTGTCAACCTATCGATGTGTGATTTCATCCCTAGGACGTGAGCACACACGGATTCATGTTTCATTGCCAACAGGGCTTGAGTGATTTTGAACTTTTCAATTCTTCAATCTTGTGGGTTTGGGAGAACAACAGGAGGAGGTGGAGGAAGTGAAACCACGTTAGTCCATAATGCATGGATCGATCTTTCACCTTCATTGTGTAACATACTTTCACTTTGAGTAGGAAAACCTTTTCCTTGGGATTCTAGAAGACCATAGTTAGATTCAAACATCTACAAAACGGGAGAAAAATCAAGAGTTGATTGATTGAGTCCTTAATAAATCACCCAAATGAGATATTAAGGCTAGGAGCCAACACAATATTCCACAACTTGGGAGAGGGATGTCGTAACCCAAATTGCAGCACATTTGAAGGTAAGTGAATGACGATTCACTAATTTTCCACCATGAAAAACAAAAAAGAGATTAGGTTTTAAATGTATTGAAAACCTCCAAGATCCTTTGAGATTCATTAAACTTTTCAATGGTATGTTTAAATCTCGATATGCCCCTCGATTTGTGACTGGGATGTCGAGGATCACAAAACAGGGTGTGAATAACCACGCAAACTTACATGGTGCCCCCAATGTTACAGTCACCTATTCGATGTGCCGGATAACCACACACGCTCCACCGAACTATGACAAACATTGAGTCACCCTTTTCTATCTTTGCTTAGAACCATTTAGTGTGCCGGTTAACCACACACGCTCCGCTAACGTCTTCGCAAGTGTACAAAGCGTAATTTCATGGAATTTCATCAATTCACTTTTACCTAAAGTAAATAGGATTGGGAATTTTGTAAAAACATTTATTAACTTTATACTTCATTGTACTTTTAGTGGAAAGGGTTTGCCCTATCCTACCCGTTCGGCTAACGACCCTCCACCAATCAAGGAAGCAGTGGGTGAGAGTGGACACCCATTAAACGGCCATTTTATAGGCCATAACCTTATACCCCCCCCCCCCCTTTATAGATCGGCTTCGTGAATGAGGCCTACTAACAGTAAGACTAGTAGTTTAAGTTATACATATATAATATTAGACATTTAATGTTATATATAGTATAAGGGTGTATTTTAAACTTTTAAAATACTAGATGGTCTAATTTAATAAATTATACTCTTAATTTAATTAAATGTAAACCATATCACTATGGATTTATTAATTCTCTTTTAATTATACACTTAATTAATTAATAAAACCATAAGGGTGCAATTTGAACTTTTTCAAAAATTAGGGTTTTAGAATTTAACATTTTAAAATTAAACTTTTAGTTAAAATTTAAATTCCAAAACCTGAGGGCAATTGTTCAAACATTTCAAATCATTAGGGTTTAGAATTTAAATATTTCAAAATTTTTAATCAAAATTTTAAATTCCAAAACTTGAGGGCAAGTTTTGAAACCTTTCAAAACTATTAGATCAAAATACAAATAAGGCAATTAAACAATTAATTGGTGATTATCTAATTATGACCTAATTCAATTTTCATGCAAGATAACGCTCAAATAATCCAAAAAATTAACATTTATCATATAAGGAAGTAAACATTTGACTAATTTGAAATTATCTTTTATTTTGGAAAGGATAATCATCCAATATCAATAAAATTCGTAATTTATCAATAAAAAACGGTTTGGCAATTATCCCACAGCAAAATAGGTATGAAATCCTGAGAATCCCTCTTTCTGACAGCATGACTCGCCGAGTTCCCATAGGAACTCACCGAGTTCATCCTACTCGACGAGTTCACTTTGGGACTCGACGAGTTTGTCAGTCAGAGGAGCAAAAAATCGATTTTCTAATCATGAATGAAACACAAAGCATCAATACAATAGAAACCAATCAAGGCTTTGATACCACTGATGGGTTTTATCCATAAGAACATCCTATGTGCTCATGCAAACCCTAATGCTTAGATCTAGGTTTCTCTATTGTACATGCATTCATCCAAGACTTTAAACCCTAGATCTAGCATGTGATAATTGATATTAGCATAAGAATAGGGTTTAGATCTTACCTTTTATTGTTATGTAGTAATAACAATCTATTCTTCCTTGTAATTGGCTTCTGAAACCTTTGAGTCACAAGTGTCACTCCTCCAATGGCTCACAAACACCAAGAGCAAGAGGATGAAGAAGGAGAAGAGGAGAGGCACTCAAAAACTTCCAAAAAACCCTAAGGAACACTTAGCCCCATTTTTGGTGCCCTAGGGGTCCTTAAATAGTGAGGCTATTAGGGTTATCTAACAAGGAAACCCTAATTTGACTGCTTAGGCCCTAAGCAGCCCATGGACTCCCTCCTTAGAGGCCTTGGACGAATTCCCATGGGTTTCCCCATAGATTTCGTTCACTCCATCCTTTATGGAGTCCATTAGCCCAATATCCAACTATCACACAATTGACAGTTCTAATCCCCTTTATTTAATTAATGTCTTTTAGCCACAAAATTAATTATCAATTAGTTCTTGACTAATATTAATTAAACAATATGATTTCTCTTATAATATATTATTCACATAATATATTAATAAATCATAATTAATCTCTTTCTCCACAAATCATCCTATGAAGTTGCTTTGGTGAAGGCAACCCAAAAGGACCATGCTCACAATCGGGTCAAGTACATACCAAAATAGTTATGGAGTTACACACTAATCCAACAGTATGGACACGAGACATGGATCAGAATCAGTCTCATTGTCTAAGATTATTTTTCTTGATCTCCCAATTTGTAAAGAATTTATTAGACACCAATTAAACAAATCAATTAGTCCTGGTTGGGCCCAACACTATATATAGTCAACATTAAATCATCAAGGGGCCCAAAGATATCGTTTTTCCTGCTAGGTCAAAATGAATGAATAAAATTTCACTGTATAATTGTAACCTTTACTCACCAAATCATATATGATACTACGCTTTATAACATCAAGTTACTAATGTGTTTACATGACACCAATACATAACCGATTTGTAAATTACAACTTATATATCTCTGTTTGATAAATAATAGATACTATCATCTTAGAATTAATCATGGCTAGATCCGTGAAGTAATATCCAAGCATGAGTTTATCCAATATTTAAAATCTCTATGTTCAAAGTACTCATGAATGACTATAGGGTTTGAATAATTCAAATTACTCAGTAAGTATAAACATGCAAAAAGAAACACAAGAATAAATAATTTAATAAGGCAGTATGATACTCATAAATAATTCTCTATTATTCATTCACCAATTCGATTACATTGATTTTGTTATACGTTTCGAAATATCACCTAACTACTAAAACTAATGTCATCTCTTAGACCAATGCTCCTAGCATGATGGTAGTGTTTGACTATACTCAAAGCTTTTGTGAAAGGATCTTCAAAATCATATTCTGATGATACTTTCTTCACCAGAAGGTTTCCTTCTTCTACCTGATGTCGAATATAATGGTACTTTCTGTCGATATGTTTGGATCTTCCATGATCCTTTGCTTTTTTTGTCAAAGCAACTACACCTTCATTACCACAGAACAGTTCCATCGGTTCCTGAATAGTTGGAACAACTCCAAGATATCCAATAAAGTTCTCTATCCAAACCGCTTTGTTCGATGCTTTGCTCACTACAATGTACTCTGACTTACAGGTGGAATCAACCTCTATTTCTTGCTTGTAACTTTTCCAAGTAATCGCTCCCCTATTCAGTAAGCACACTCAGCCAGACTGCGAACAAAAGTTCTCTCAATCTGTTTGAAAGTTGGCGGCGTCACTGTAACCCGTCACTCTTAATGTATCACTGCAACCAAGAATTAGGAACATGTCTTTTTTCTTTGCATATACTTAAGAATATTCTTCATCGCAATCCAATGGGCTCTTCCAAGATTTCCCTAAAATCGACTAACTATGCTTAAAGCATAAGACACATCAGGGCGAGTACATGACATTGCATACATGATCGATCCTGTAGCTGAATCATTCATGAATCGACTCATGTCAGCTATCTCTTCATCAGTATTGGGACTTTGAGCCTTACTCAACTTGATGGTACTATGAATATGCAATTCTCCTTTCTTGCACGATGCAAGTTAGTATCCAACAAAAAAATATGGTTTTAACCCGTTGACAACTTTGACTTTTTATTTTAAGTAATACAATCCTCATTTTAGCTCTAGAACACATCTAGAAATGTGTGTTCTTGGTGTGATTTATGTGTGTGTTTGTGTGAATGTACTTTTGAATGTTAATTCAAGTGTTATTATCAAGGATTACAACAGTCTAGCTCAAATTCAAGTATGTGTTCATAATCCATCTTTTACCTACAATCTTGATTCTAAAGTGGTTTTCCAAAAGAATTATCATCATCAAAAATATTTTT
Source organism: Lactuca serriola (assembly GCF_051521515.1). Lineage (NCBI taxonomy): Eukaryota > Viridiplantae > Streptophyta > Magnoliopsida > Asterales > Asteraceae > Lactuca > Lactuca serriola. Next base: position 11,839,897 of record NC_136410.1, read on the forward strand.
CATAAAAAGAAGTTTTCTATGTGAAGATATAGTCTAAAAATAATATAAAAGACTCTTAAACCAATAAAATATTAGAAAATTTACATGGTTGTGACTCAATTACATTCAACAACATATATATAACAATATTTTACCATGAAATTTTATCCTTGCACCACCATTACCTCACCACCAAAAGAAATAATGTATGTGCCTCCCTTATGAATGTTTATTTTCCTTTGTTCCCCCAAAACATCAAAACCCCAAAAAATAAATCGTTTACATACTATAATAGATAATTATTACACTATGTGCCACTTAGAGCAAGAAATGAGAAATTACAAAGTTGGTAACAATTGTTACTATTTTCCATTCCAACCCTATCTTAAATCATTCTGATTAATTTTCTCACCATCAGTAACGGCCTTAATCACATGAAAACAATGTAATTAATTTAGCATGAAGACCTAAATGAGAAATCGGAGTCCATAATGTTAGATTTTGGGTCTTGAGAATATCAATACACTTGGATAATTTCTACTATCAGGATTGCAATCACTTTCAAAAATCTGTAATTTCAACCCTATAGCTTGGGGTATCACGAAATTAGGTTTGGGATAATTCAAGAAGGAAAATTTAGAAGTCATGCCACTTCTAAATCTGAAACACAAAAAGTACCTTGTTGTTTTGCTTTTGATGAGATAGAGACTTGTTTATGATCAATTTCATGTATATCATAGTTCAACCCTCTTCCAGGAACATTTACATTCGGAAGAAAGTGGTTAAAATTCGGTTACACCCCGCTAGGGGAGCTACCCCTTGAAACCCCATAAGTGCCCCCAGACCCTCATATTCCTGAGTTGAAATTTATCATTTCGAGTGTACACCCCGCACCTCTTGTCTAGGTGAGTAAATATAACTCAACCTATCTTAATATTAATAATAACTACATTAAAATATGTTGATAACACTAAAATCACCGACATTCCTATCCATTTTAGTGTAATCCTTAATTTACTAAAAGCAAAAAAAAAAATCAAAATCATGCATAAATGAAAATATCTTAAAGATTAAATTTTGACATTAGTCTAATACACATTTCAAATAGTTGAGAATCAAGGTGCCTTAAGGATTGAACCCTTTAACTCATTTGAGTAACTGAAGATAATATACACATAAGTTAAGCACGAAATCTAATGTTTCATACTTGACACTATTAAATCCATGTGTCCTATCCATTCCTAAGTGCATAAAAGCCTAGCCCAAGCTTTTTGAAGCGTTAAAACTTCACACTCACGTAGGTAGTCCTTCTATATCATGCACCTGTTAATGCACTTTTTCAAAAGAACTATTAAGAACTTAATCAACTTACTTTAACTCTATAGTTTATAAGCACATACCTTGGGATGTAAACATAATTGTGCTCCAATATCCATAAGTAAGAATTCCATATTGAATTTAACTTCTAACATTATATTAGAAGGGAATTAGGTATCTCACCCATAGAGATATAAGGTGGGCCTTAAACCCATCCCTACAATAGACTTTCTTACCAATTCTCTAGCTAACCCCTTCGTCAAGTGATAAGCTAAATTATGTTGAGATTGAACAAACTCTACAGAAATGATACCATGATTGATGAGCTCACGTTCCATATTGTTCCTAACACCTAAATGTCACACCTTTACATTATACTGTTGACTATATGCTTTTGACACGGTGGAAACACTATCATAGTATATAGAAATAGGTGATATATGCTTTGGGCACAAACGAATTGCATAGATCAAATTCCTTAACCAATATGCATCTTTAACATCATCTGTAAGGGCTACAAATTCAAATTCCATAGTTGAATTTGTGATACATGTTTGTTTCTTAGAAGCCCATGAAATAGCACATGCACCAAGAAGAAACACCCAACCACTTGTAGAAGATTGGTCCTCAATATTTGTAATCCAACTAGCATCTAAATCTTTTATGACAGAAGAAAACCTTACATAAGTCAATCCAAAATCCATGCTTTTCGTAAGATACTTCAACACCATCCTTACTGCTTTCCAGTTATGAGTAATAGGTTTACTAGTAAACCTACTTCTCTTTCCTATAACAAATTCAATATCAGGCCTTGTGCTAGTCATAACATACATCAAACACCAAATGACCTTTTAATACTCAAGTTTTGAAACTGCTTGACCAATACTTTGCATAAGTTTTATAATTGGATCAAAAATAATAGTCATATGAGAACAATCTAAAAATTGAAATTCTAAGGTACTATCTCACTGTAATGAGATTGCGAAATTGAAATTCCTTGATGTTCACGTTTGTTTCTTATTCCAATAATCACTTCTGCCTCCCCCATATCCTTTATAGAGATTTGATATGATAAAAACTTTTTGGTCATGTCAACTTGCCTTTGATCAGTACGAAAGATCAATATATCATCTACATATAAGCATATGATCACTCCTTTACCAGACTCATCAAATTTACTATATACACACTTTTCTGATTGATTCAACTTGAAATCATGTGATAAGACAACATCATCAAACTTTTTATGCCACTGTTTAGTTGCTTGTTTCATCCCATACAACGATTTAATGAACTTACACACTTTATGCTCATTTCCAGGAACAACAAAACCCTATGGTTATTTCATATATACCTCTTCCTCCAGATCATCATTCAATGATGTTTCTTTAACATCCATTTGGTGAATGACCAAATTATAAATTGTTGCTAAGAAATCAACAATCTTATGTTAGATATACGAGAAACAAGAGCATATGTATCAAAGTAGTCAATGCCATGTTTTTCTCTAAGGCCTTGAATAACCAATTAGGCATTACACTTGTCATTTAATCCATCAACTTTCATATTCCTTTTGAAAATCCACTTGCAACCCAAAGGTTTAAATCTATGATGTAGATCAGATAATACCCAAGTATTATTTTTTATATTAGAATCCATCTCATCATTTATTTCTTCTTTCCAAAAACCAACATCTTGAGATTTCATTGCATTATCATATGTTTTAGGATATTCTTCAATACTAAAACAATTTGAATATTGACATGCAATCTCATCTTTAGAACCAACAACTAGATAAAGATAGAAATCATTACCAAATGATTTTTATTGTCTTTTGCTTCTTCTAAGCTCAGGTGATTTATTTGAATATGGTACAACTTCCTTCATAGTTTCACTAGAACTAGGAACTATATCCTTCGGTCTAGGAATAGATGAAAACCAATTTTCATCAAATATTGCATCTCTTGATTCTATAATAGTGTTAACTGAAACAAAAGCATTAGGTTCTATAACATAATACCTATAAGCCTTGGAATGCTCAGCATATCCAATAAGGATACAATCAATACCTCTTTCACCCAAAGTCATCATCTTTGCTTCAGTCAGTCTTACACCTACTTGACAATCCTAAACTTTAAAATATCCTTAGTTTGGTTTCTTTTTATACCAAAGTCCATAGGGAGTTATCTTGATCCTTTTTTATGCAACTCTATTCAGAACATAACAAGTTATTAACTTAGCTTCTCCCCAGAATCCAACACTCAAATAAGAATATGTCAGCATAGAATTCACCATTTCCTTTAGAACTCTATTTTTCCTTTTAGAAGTTCAACTTTGTTGATAAGTATATGGAGCTGTTGTTTCATGTATGATTCCAACAGTTTGGAAATAACTAGGATCATAATACTCCCCACCTTGATCAGTGAGAAAGTCTTTTGATTAAATCATTTTGTTGCAATCAACTTCATTTTTATAAATTTTGAATTTATCAATGGCTAAATCCTTCAAATTCAATAAGTACACATAGAAAAAACAAAAATAATCATCTTTAAAAAGTAACTATGTATTTCTTATTTCCTAAGGATGGAGTTGAATGCAAATCACATAGATCACTATGAATTAATTCAAGAATAATATAGTTCCTTTTAACATAAGGAAAAGGTTGTCTAGTAATCTTAGTTAACATGAAAATTTTACACTTTTCTTTGCTAATATCAAAGGATGGTATTAATCCATTTTTAGACATTTCAAACATTCTTTTGTAATGTACATGTCCTAAACGACCATGCCATAAAGAAGAATCATCAATCCTAGAACAACTTATATATATATATATATATATATATATATATGTAAGAGAGAGAGAGAGAGAGAGAGAATCTACAAACTTGTCATTCACATTTTATCTAAACATGCCATCATAATAATATCCAAACCCAAAAAAATGTTCCATATCTACTCTAATAAATAAAGATCTTTTTGCCACATGTCACATTCTTATTTTTTTATCATATTTAATTTTATGGTTATTTTAAATTAATTTTTATTCCACATGTCATTTTATGGTTTTTCTGTTTTATTAAATTTCATATATTATTTAAATCTAATGATAAATTCATATCAATTTCATTAGTGGCTTTCCTTCTAATTTCAAGACTACTAAATTAAAGTTTCATTAATTTTTATTATTTATTTATCTAAATTATTTGTTTAAATTTAAAAGAGAAAAAAAACACTTTAATTTTTATAATTCAATATTTTTCTCAGTTTTCTTATATATTGAAACTTCTCAAATATTTTGAATTTTACATTTAAATTTTCGTTTAAATAAACTCATGTAATACATGGGTCTTAAACCTAGTTTTGATAAGATGTAATTATCATATTCATAGATTTGTTTTTAACCACACTTATTAATTACATCATCAAAAACCAACTCCTTCCTAATCTTAGGAACATGTATAACATTCTTAAGAAGAATAATTTTTCCAGAACTAAATCTTGAAGACACACAACCATGACCAAAAACAGGTGCTTTGTTATGGCCTCCCAAGTACAACACTGATCCATCATCTACTACTTCATAATCCTTGACCTAGAGTGATATTTACATATATGACTCATTGCCCCTGCGTCTATCCACCATGCATGATCATCATCCTGAACATAAAATGATTCAGGAATAAGTGTTACATGATATATAACAACAATAGTATTTTCAAAAATAAAATTATGACCTTGTAGTTTTGGACCTTGATCATTAGATCCTTGTCTAGAAGTTCTTGCACCATTCTTGTTCTTCCTTGAACGACAATCCCGTTTCAAGTGACCATGTTTGTTACAATTCCAACACACAAGTTTTTTTTTCTTGTTTTAACCTTTGTGATCATCTTTCTTTTTCCTCTTTCCTTTGTTATTTTTTTTGATGTTTGTCACCTTCCACCTTGTTCACATAAGATCCAAGAAATGCCTTTTCCTTTCCATTGCCACTTTATTGAGCTTGAAGATCTTCTTCAATTCTCAAGTGACTACCAAGGTGTCCCAGAGACAACTCTTTATTTTAGTGTTTCAAAGTGTACTTAAAGTCTTTCCAGGATGTGGAAATTTGTCAATGAAACTTGAGAAAAAAATGGATTCATCCATTTGCATCTTGTATTGTTTAAATTGTCCCAAAATCCTCATGCATTCATTGTACTGTTCTATGATAGGCCTTGCATCCACCATTTTGTAATTTTTGAAATTACTTACAAGGAATTTCTTACTTGAAGCTTCCTCTGCCATGTATTTGGATTCAAGTGCATCCCACAGATCCTTTGCAGATTTATGATTTTGATAAAGATCAAAGAGAGAGTCAAACATACCATTTAGAATGTGCCCACACCATATGTAATCATCATTTCCTACTTGTAACTTCTTTTGGCATGTTCAGGGGTTTCATCCTCCATTGGTTCGGGGGCATGAGTGCCTAAAATGTGAAAAACCTTCAAAGCGGTGAGAAGGAAATTCATCTTCTTTTGACAACAATTAAAATTACTTCCCTCAAACTTCTCCAATTTTTGTGAATTTGGAACTCATGTCCCTGATAGATTCTGCCATTGATATTCTTCATAAAATCGTAGATTTTGAATGTTTGATTTTGGGTCTTGAGAATATCAATACACTTGGATAATTTCTAGGATCGTGATTGCAATCACTTTCTAAAGTCTGTGATTTCGACCCTATAGCTTGGGGTATCACGAAATCAAATATGGGATAATCCAAGAATGACAGTTTAGAAGTCAGGCCACTTCTAAATATGAAACACTAAAAGTATCTTGTTATTTTATGTTTGATGAGATAGAGAATTACTTATGACCAATTTTGTGTATATCAAAGTTCAACCTTCTTCCATGAACATTTACATTCCATGTATACAAGGAAGGAAGTGGTTAAAAATTGGTTACTCTAAGATTGGCTCCAAAAAAATAGTAGTTTTTGGACATAACTGATGGATACATCATCATCATGTCATTAGTAAGTTTTGGTGGGTAAATGCATGGTTAAAAATCGGTTATGCCAAGATTTAAAAATTGTAACCACCGCCAAGGGATCCGTCCTTTGATCCCGCTAGGAGCGCTACCCTTAGACATTTCCAGGGGCGCTGTCCCATGGAACCTCATACCCACGGGCTTAGACCCTTGTATTCCTAGATTGACATTTATCACTCCGAGCATGCACCCCGCACCTCCAGTCTCGGTGAGTAAATAAAACTCAGTCTATCTCAATATTAATAATAACTACACTAAAATATGTTGATAACACTAAAATCATCATCACATAAGAAGTGAAAGAGACAAAAATGTTGGATAAAGGAGATGGTTTCCAAACAATATGCATCAAAGTAGCACATGAACAAAAGAGACTCAACTATATTAAATTAAATCCACCATCACCCTCACCCATATGTTCATCTTCGTTTCATTACATTTATAGGATTTCTTGATATGAATTATTTGAAGGTTTGCTAGGGTTGGTAAACACCATTTTATAGAAAATGAAATGGGATGGAAAGAAGGGTTGGGATGTTTGTTGACGGGGTTGCGATCCACCAAAGTGGGAGTAAGGGAAGTGTAGCGACACAGGTGGGAATAGGGTTAAGGTTTAGGTTAGTTTCTTTCTAAAAATGGAAAAATAAATTAAAATGATATAATATATATTTAACACGGGTCAATGACCTATGCTAGAAAATAGAAACACAAGGACCATATGTTTCAAGCAAAATTATTAGGGAGTAAATATATGAAATTTTGTAAACTACAAAGGACATTTATGTAATTTAGTGTAGTTTTAAGAACAATTTGATTTGACATGCAGAATTGTAAAGAACACAATGAATATGGTGATTTGGGTGTCTAAGAAATGTGTTTGATTATGAAAGTTGTTACAAAAAGTATAAGATAGATCTAGAAAAATAAATAGCTCACACTAACACTCTTAATGTTACATCTCTTAAACACACTCTACTAGTGGTATGTAACCTACTATATATAGAGGTGCTAACAAGTCTCTTTCTCTCTCTCTATCTCTCTCTCTCTCTCATGTCACAAGGCTCCAATCCTATATCTATATTGGGTGTTCTCAAGTCAATTTATCACAAATTCAATCCATGTATAACTTTCCATCCAAACATTCTCCCCCTAAAAGTTAGGAATGGATGACTCAGCTTCAACCTCCATAAAGATCACCTTCATGAACGAAACCTGAAGCGTGACATATAAAAATGAGCATCAAATATTCAAGTCTTCAATGATTTTCCAATCTGGGTTCTAGAGGGTGAGACATTACAATCCAAGCATCAAAACGGTAATTCGGAGAATCCAAAACTCCACAAATCAATTACCCAATTTTGAGCATAAAAACACACCCCAAAAAATCTTCATTATGTTCAAACCCTTCATGAAACTGGGAAAAACCCAAATCACTTCATAAATTCCAATTCGAATAACTTCATAAACTTTTCCTTCTTAAGGTCACATCGGTCTTCAAATTCGGCTAATATGAAAAAATCCAAAACTTTCGAATTCTCATATTCAAATCTCTCCCCCTTTTTTATAATCAAAATATGATTATAAAACCTAAATGGGAATGAAAAAGCTTTCAATGTGGAATATGCAATACAATCCTCCCCCTTGAAATGTGGCATAAACGTTTCACACAAATCCGAAAAATCCAAAAAATGACAATTTTTAAATTCTTCATTTCCCGGACCGCCTTTGACTCGAAAATGAACAAAATCGTTCATATTGTTGAAATATACTTGCAAAAATAACCACTTTTTGAAAATCCCAAAAAATCTTCAGTTTTGACAAGATTGTGATTTCTGAGTAAAAAGAGTCATTTTACTGAAACTTCTAGGACCAATTGTGAAACTCCTATTATCTCCTTCCCCAAATATGTTCCAGTTGCAAGATCTTGTGAGTCGGGGTGAAATTTGATAAATCACTGAAATTATAGGGATATGAAATGAAATATCGAATCTTCTTCTTCCGCCAAGTCGTTCCAGATGCGAAAGAACGTTTACAATCATCAATCGAAACCACCTTTGACTCTCAAATTGAATTTCATTTCCAAGCGATTTGACTATCAAAAACTTTCGATACTCACGCCGAACATTGACAAAACTGCACAAATGGTCGTTGTGTTTGGTTGGAAATTGTCACTTTGGTCTAAAAAAGTTTGGACTAGCACTAGAGGTCCAAATTTTCATTTTGTTGCAAGCTTGATCCAATGTGCTTTGAAATTTTTTATAATGACGATTTTACCCTAACCTTCTATTTTTTCAATTTTATTTATTTATTTAAATATTTGACTAATTAAAAAAATAAAAAAAGAATTTTAAAGAAAAGACAAAACATTCGATTGATCGATTGAAAAAAATTGCATTCATCTGAATTAGAGATACACCCGCAAAAATTGACCACCCATCTTCTGCTACCTTTCATCTTCATTACCTTCATAAGCATATTTCTAAAATCCAAAATCAAGCCTAAGAAATTGAGTTTAAGCCCTCATACCTTAAACAAAGCGATTGATGTATCATCAGTCCGCATACCTTAAACAAATCTTTCATACTTCACCTTCTACCTCCTCCTTTCTAATGTCACTTCTACATTGTCCCTTTCTATTTTGTGTTAGGTTAAAACCCAAATTAGATATAACACAACCCAAAGTTATGAAGTCAAAATCATTTCAAGCCCTAATTAACTCGTAGTGAGACTCATAATAAGATTGAAGGTGATTGTGGACGTGAGGTTTGGGCGGAGGAAAGATGAAAGAAATGAGCAATAGTATGGAGAGGGTGAAGATTGTGGCATGATCTCCATTTGTGAAGGGGACCGATGTCGGAGGAGAGAGTACCAGTGAGATTGTGGATCTGCTGAAAACATTGGGTTTCTTGAAAACTTCATGAATATAAAATTGGATCTTGAAAGGATGTACATGATGCATACGTTTAGGTTAGATGTTCTACATTTATCTTGCTTATTAATTTTCTGTAAATTTCTGGGTACGTAAACTCATAACCAAATCTTCGAATGTGTGGTATGTGTGTGTGTGTGTTTATCATCGACGAAGCTGGTTTTACTGGCTCTAAACATGACTTTGATTATTTTCTGGAAAACCAATTATAAGACCACTGAGGAGGATCTTAAGTCATTTGATGTCGTTCATTCGATCATAACACTTGAAATTTTAGCTTCAATTTGGGTTTTGACGTATCCTGATGAAGATGTTCTTGATTTACAATGCATTATGAGGATGATGTTCTAGATTTACAGTGTGCGTCAAACTTCATTGATTATCAAGATGACAAACAAATCCTTTGAAAAGATCTGCCAGAAAAACAACAGATATGGACGATGGCGACAAGATCAGAGCAAGGGTTTACAGATGGTCGGTGGTGGTGGAGACAATAGGGACTGAAGGTAGAGCTGAAGGCGATGGTGGCTGACGATGACGACGGTGGTGGAGTCGACGATGAGGGGTTCTTGAGAACCATGAAGAACAAATAAATGAGAGGGAGAGAGACTTTTTATTTTTTATTTTTTTAAATCTGAAAATCAGAAAAACAATTAAGAAAAAAAGAGAAAATCATATTACCAGGGGCAAATCCGTCATTTTGAAAAAAATCAGAATAAATTCGACCAAACAAGCAACAAAATGAAAACTTTAGACCTCTAGTGCTAGTACAAACTTTTTAACTTTTTTGGACCAAAGTGTCAATTTTGAGCAAACCACAGAGATCATTTGTGCAGTTTAGTCCCGAACTTTCTGCGATCAGCCAAAAATGTTACTTACTTTTGTTTCCAGACTTTCCAATAGAAAATTGATACCCAAACCATCGATGTTGAATTCAACCTTGATAACGAATCTTCACAATCAATCATTCGTTCTCAAAGAAAATTTCACATCGAACTTTCAACAATGAATCAACCTCTTCGTTATCAACTGCTCATTCCATTCTCAATGAACGCACGCCGTCAAAATCATCAAAGCTTCATTATCAAATTTATCACCAAGCTTTGATACACAAGTATCAAACAACATCAAGTTTCGACTATTTAATCATTGACCATTGACATGAACCAAATTTATGAAGTCATCTACGATACTTGCAAGATCCAATCAATACACAAAATTGCGAGATGTATATAAGAATTAAAACACTTGCAAGTCCATTGCAATAGAACATTAGGTGTGGGCAACAAGATGAAATATCATGTTGTACCACCTCACATGCCACATAAGCAAATGGTGTTACAACACCAAATGGGGAAATGGGCAACAAGATGCAATACCAACTTTTTTGAAAATAAATATGTTTTATTTTTTATTTTGTTTTTCGAATTTGTTTTTTTTTCTTTTTTTTTTCTTTTTCGTTTTTTTCCTTGCTAGTCTTTTTTTTCCGTTTATGTTTTTTTAATCACTAAAATGAATATATTTTTATAAAACATAAAATTTTAAAAACAAAAAAGACATAATATTTACATTCTAAAATTACGATTACAATTAAAAAATAATTTTAAACCTAAAATCATAACTAAAATTTCATTTAAATTACTTCTAAAACAACACAACAATCCTAATTAACTAAAATATTTCTTCCTAATTTGTTCCTTCATTGCTTGTAGCACCGCTAGATCCTTAGGTGCCAAGTCATCCTCGCTCGTCCGAAGAATTGACAATTGATGTGTCATTAGTTCCCTCTCTTTTTGCTCCTGCTTCTCCCGTGTCTGCCTTTCTAAGAACTCTAAATGACGACGTTTCAAGTCATTTTTTTATTTTATTAATAAATTGTGCTCGTCGAATTTCGCTCTTATTTCTTTCGCCTCTTTGCTTTCGCCTCAACCTCCTCTGCATGCCTTGTAGCGCGCCTCGCTTTGTCGCATCCGGGCGGTCGTCGTGGTAGGGATATCTCCTCGATATCAACCGGGATGTCATTGGTGTCAGCGTTTAGGTCGATGTAAGTCCCCACGTCAACCGAGCTCGAATTGCAAGACCTTTTGGATTGAAACTCCGACGATGTAGGCGTTTTATTCCACCTTGGATCCACTCGCACCAACTCCCATGATTTTTCAAAGTCGAAAACATGTCCCATTTCGACCCGATATTGTTCCTTAGCAGATTTGAACAAATCGAAGTCGTTGGTTCCGCTTTGCTGTTGCGCCTCAAGCCAGTTGTAAATATCACTGAATTTGCTGCACCGCTTAGTTATTTGACCCCATTTGTTGCTCAACATGTGGATCTATATTAAATCTTCAGTCATTGGTTTTGAGTGCACCTGAATAAGATTTAAATGAACAGTATGCAAGTATAAACGGTCACTTTTTTTTACTAAATTAACTGTTTATAATGTGAGTAGATGACATTTATACTTTTTTCGACTGAATGAACTATATGAAATGAGTACAAATAGTCACTTTGTTGGAGTAATCCAACTGTGTAAATGTGAGAAAAACACCATTTTAGCCTTTTTAGATTAAACATTTGTACAAACAGTCGCTTTTTTGCACAGTGTGAATGTGAGTAACCAACCCTTTAACATTTTTGGATTAAATGTGAGTAAAAATGGTCATTTTTTGGACCTGAAGAATAATATGAATGAGTAAATGACCATTTTACCCTTTTGGAGTAAATATGATACAAACTGTCAATTTTTTATACTAAATGAGTAGTCTAAATATACTTTGCAAACTATATCATCAATGTAACAGCACAACAATATGAAATTTCAAAAAAAAAAAGGTAGACTTCCATTAAATTCTACTCATAATTGCAATGAACAGTAACTTTTAGTATGATATCATCGGCTATTTTAAGTGATAGTTTGGAGCTAATGGTCTATTTATCTTTTTTTGGCATATTTTGGGATGATTGTAGCACACTGAAAGAGATTGGTAACTAATGTACTTCATATATTTTATAAGTTGTGGTTGTAATGAGTTTTCTTGTGCAAGAAGAAACAAAATATATTTTGAAAGCATTTAGTAGAAAAACAGCAAATTATATAAACTTGTGAAAAAAATTTGATCATTTATCCCTTTTTCAGACCGCAAATTGTCCCAAGACAGAACAAACAATTGAACAATGAACGGAAATTTCACATATTTTTAGGAGGAATAAAAAGGAAATGATCAAAACATTTTAGCTCTATTGGGAGAGATCACAGCAACAACTCGCCAGTTTATCAGATGCAAGTGATTTCTTTGATTAATTATGCAACATCAGCAACATGGAATCCCCTCTAGACAAGATGCATACAAATAATGTACAATTGACATGAAACTTACTAACGAAGGATTTCAAGTTTGGGTTGTATTATATGTGATTTAAGAATCCAACAACATAGAATAGTTTCAGTTTTTTATTTGTAAAATTCAAATGAAAACTAATGTAGTTTGTAATGAAAAGTGTATATTAACAACATCACAATTGAATCTTTAGTAAGGATTAAATGGGTTCCCACAAAGAGAATTACATATGATTACAAGATCTTAAAAATAGTCTCTAGAGCTATTTCTGAGTCTAACTATTTTATTTCTCCATTGTTATTATCATTTAGGCTTATATATCATACACGCTCATAAATTAATGATTGAAATCATGAAATAAACTGAAAAATAAAAGATGAGAGTAAACCTGTAGTAATAATATTAAAAAACGCTTACCAATTCATCTACTCGGTTTATGGCAATGTTTTTGAATATCCTATGGGAAAACCTCACCTCATTTGAAGGGGAATAATACAGCATAATATTTCTTCCTTCCCTTCAATAATCACATGCCAAAAATCACAGGAATATATCCAAGTTCAGAAAAACGCAAAAAATGAAAAGAAACTGAAATAAATATCTTTGAATACATTCAAAACTAAGGAGGACAAATTGTTGATATTCAAAAACTTTGTAAATAAGTAGATTTAGCTCTGTTGAAATAATATATCTCTGGTATCAAACTTCACATTAATTCACATTAATTCTCAAAGGTATATTGTGTATATTTGTATTTGTGTTGGGTGTATTGTGAAACTCTTATGCAGGTTTCCGGGTTAATGAGCGGGTTTATGGGCTGCTCCATGGAGCTAAGTATCCGAGATATTTAAAGTGTTGTATCATCTCATTTGAACAGGTGTGATAGATATTTTCTCTGTATTCACTCTCTCTACTCTCGTATTAGGGTTTCTCTCATTTTAGGGTTTCTTATATAGAAATTATTAGAGGCTTATATAATCGTTTGAGTGTGAGTGTATATGTAGAGAGGTTTCTGATGTAAGTACATGTTTGATCGAACTGGTTTATAGTGAATAAACTGTTCAAGTAGGGAATTGTTTGGTGTTTTTACTTTCTTGACATGGTATCAGAGCTTCAGGCTTCGTTTTCTTCTTCTTGATGTTCATCGTGGATTTTATTCTTTCCAGAACGTCATCATAAATGGTTGTTTCTAACTCCTTTTTGCTTCTTCACAGTTTTGTTTTGATTTAGAGTATAGTTCAGAAAACATCTAGATCTTGTACATAAACTGTTGTTTGATCATTTTTGAATTAGTTTTTTTTAGATCCTGGTACTGTGAGTTCTCTTTGGATTCTTGCAGGTTCGTTCTCTTTTCGTGTTGTGTTGGATGCATGCGTAACTTTCATCGATTAATCTATTTGTCTGAAATAACTCTCTAGGGGTCAGATTTCATCACCGATAAACCCTAAGTAGGGAATGGACAAATAGAGTCGATCCTTCTCAGCTTCGTCTCAATAGCACTGTGAGGGTTTTCTTGTTCTCTTCTTGACTCGTTTCATAATTTGTCTAGGAGATCTTGGATGTCTTGAGTACTCTAGTTATTGGTTGTTTTTTTGTTGTTTATGTGGTTTTCCTGACTCAGTATTGATTGTCTTGGGCCCCAATAAATGTGGTGACCATCTGGACTTTATGTCAATACTTGAGTCTGTTTTCTTTTGTTGGTTGGTTGTTTGATTATCTGCTATTTTTGTTTTGGTTAATTTGTTCTTATGGTCGGCTCTACTAATCCTCCTAGTGGAAGTGGAAAGGATGATCAAATTAATTTTGATGATCCTCTTTTTTTCCATCCTTCTGATAATGTTGTTACAACTATTATTACAATTAAACTAACTGGTAATGAAAATTTTAGATTGTGGAGAAGTTCTATGTCTAGAGATCTTAGGGGTAGGAATAAACTTGGTTTTGTTGATGGAACTTGTAAGCGAACTGGTGTTGATGTAACTAAACAATCTAAATGGGATATGGCCAATGTTGTTGTTTGTTCTTGGCTCTTGTCGTCTATTTCTGATTCCATTTATCAGAGTCAAGCTTATTCAGATGTAGCTGAGGACATTTGGAAAAGTCTTTTTGAAACTTATAATAATTCAGATGGTTCTGTTGTTTTTAATATTCATCAACAAATAAATACTCTTAAACAAAATGGAATTTCACTTTCAGACTACTTTAATAAGCTTGACTCTCTTTGGAAGGAATTTGATGGTCTTACTAGTCTCACTGAGTGTACTTGTGAAGCTGCAGTTAAACAAAAGGATCATTCTAATCTCATGAAACTTATGCAGTTTCTCAGTGGTCTTGATGACACATATAGTCAAGTCAAGAGTCATATTTTACTTATGGAACCTTTAACTACTATTAAAACTGCATTTTCTATTTTGTATAGAGAAGAGTCTCTCCAAAGAAATGGTTCTTTGTCTTTTCTCCAGCCCTCTCAATCTTCTTCTAAGTCTCAGTCTACTGCTTTCAATAGTAGATTTAATAATAGGTTTAACTCCAACAGTTCAAATAAAAGTAAAAGTCAAGTTGTTCAATGAAATAATTATGGTATTAAAGGTCATTCAGTTGATAAGTGTTACAAACTAATAGGGTATCCAAAAGATTTTAAGCAGAAAAGTGAGTTTAATAATCAAAAATCTTTTTCTGTTAATTCTGTTACCACTTCTTCTGGGAGTTCTAGTGCTCCTATCTTAACTGATTCTGTTGGAGATTCTGAGTTTCATCAGCTTACCAAGTAACAATACATTAAGTTTTTACAACTTATAAATAATAAGCAAGGTAATGAGGAAGCTTCTGCCAGTGCAAATATGGCAGGTACTTGCTTATTCCAAGCTTTTAATTGTTCTATTAATTCTCAAAAGTGGATTGTTGATTCAGGGGAAAATCAACATATGATTGCTTCTGAATCACTTTTACATGACACTGTGGATGTGTCTAATTTGAATCTTCTTATCAGTCATCCTAATGGTACTTCTGCTAAAATAGAGAAGATTGGTAACATGAATATATCTAATTCCTTAACTTTGTTTGATGTTTTTGTTGTTCCTGACTTTAATGTAAACTTGTTGTCGGTTCATAAAGTATGTAAGGACAGTAATTGTGAGGTTGTTTTTAATGAACATAGTTGTAAAATTCAGGGTTTACAATCAAAGGAGATGGTGGGGAATGGTAGAGATTCTGGAGGTCTCTATTACATTAATAGTGAACCTTCAGGTAATTCTTGTAGGGTTAATAATTCCTCATCCTTTTGTTGTGTTTCTAAATTTACTTGGCATAATAGGCTTGGTCATCCTTCTTATCAAGCTTTGTGTTCTTTAAAACAAAAACTTAATTTTGAAAATGATATTCTTCCTCCTTGTGATGTTTGTCATAAATCAAAACAAACTAGAGAGTCTTTTCCTGTTAGTCAACATGTAACTTCACATCTTGGTGAGTTAATTCATTTAGATGTGTGGGGCCCTTATAGAGTGACCACTGTAGAAGGATTTAGATATTTCTTGACCATTGTGGATGATTTTACTAGAGCTACTTGGGTATATTTGCTAAAATCAAAGGATGAAGTTTATGATTGTGTTCTATTGTTTTTCAATATTCTGTTAAATCAGTTTGAAGTTAAAATTAAAACAGTTAGATCTGATAATGGGACTGAATTTTTAAATAATAAAATGAAACAATTGTTTGATTCTAAAGGGGTTGTGCATCAAACTTCTTGTGTTCACACTCCACAACAGAATGGAGTTGTGGATAGGAAGCACAAGCACATTTTAAATGTTGCTAGGTCTTTGGTTTTTCAATATTCTGTTAAATCGGTTTGAAGTTAAAATTAAAACAGATAGATCTGATAATGGGACTGAATTTTTAAATAATAAAATGAAACAATTGTTTGATTCTAAAGGGGTTGTGCATCAAACTTCTTGTGTTCACACTCCACAAAAAAATGGAGTTGTGGATAGGAAGCACAAGCACATTTTAAATGTTGCTAGGTCTTTGGTTTTTCAATCAGGTGTACCTCTTAAGTATTGGGGAGAAGCTGTTTTAACTTCTGTTTTCTTAATTAATATAACTCCTACTTCTGTTTTAAAAGGTGCTTCTCCTTATGAACTGGTTTACAAATCTTCTCCTAGTTTTGGATGCTTATGTTTTGCAACAAAGTTGAAGAATTTAGATAAATTTTCTGAAAGAGCTGATAAATGTGTATTTCTTGGTTATTCATCTGATAAAAAGGGATATAAAGTTCTTAGTCTTGACTCAAATCTTATTTTTATTTCCAGGGATGTAAAATTTTATGAGTCTGTATTTCCTTTCAAGCTCAAATCTTCTTCTGAGACAAATAAATCCAATTTTCCTTTGAGCTCTAGTGATCCTTTTTCCTATGATGAATCTTTGTTCTCTAGTTCTTTACTTGATAGTTCTAGAGTAGATAGCTTGGGAGATGTCCATCAGTTAGATGGTGCTAGTACAGCCCAGTTTCTGGATGAGACTAATAGTTTTGATGTCAGCAACCAAACTGGAGAGGCACATGTGCCTTCTTCAGATGAGATGTTTCCTAGTTCTTCTACAATGTCTGAGGAAAGTGGTCAATTTAATTCTGATTCTCTTGAGAGTGGTCAATCTGTTAGGGCTACTAGGTCAGGTCGTACTATTCATTTTCCTGCTAGGTTTAGTGATTATGTTGTTGAAGGGAAACATAAGTATGGAATTGAACGAACAGTTAACTATTCTTCTCTTAATAGTGAAAATCTATGCTTTGTTTCAAATCTTAATAAAACCGTTGAACCAAAAACTTATAGTGAGGCTGCTGTGGATCCTAATTGGATAATGGCAATGAATGAGGAAATGGAAGCTCTTTATAGGAATAATACTTGGGAAATTACTTATCTTCCTAAAGGGAGAAAAGCTATAGGCTGTCGTTGGATTTATAAAATTAAATATAAGTCTAATGGAGAAATTGAAAGATTTAAAGCCAGATTAGTAGCAAAGGATATAGTCAACGCGAAGGGATTGACTATGAGGAGACTTTTTCTCCTGTTGCTAAGATGGTTTCTGTAAGAATAGTTTTGTCACTTGTTGTGCATCATTCTTGGCCTTTATTTCAGCTTGACATTAATAATGCTTTTTTATATGGTGATTTGTCTGAAGATGTTTATATGATTCAACCTGAAGGATATCACTCTAAAGGTGATGTCAAGGTTTGTAAGCTAATAAAGTCTTTGTATGGTCTTAAACAAGCACATAGGAAATGTAATGAAAAATTGTGTCATTCTCATTCAATTTTTGGTTTTAAACAAAGCATTAATGATTATTCTGTATTTGTGAGAAATCATGGAAATACTGTTGTAATTTTGCTGGTATATGTTGATGATATTATAATTACAGGAAATTGTAATGATGAGTTGGAAAAGGTTAAAGATTTTCTAAAATCACACTTCTTTATTAAAGATCTAGGAGAGTTAAAATATTTTTTAGGAATTGAGGTAATTAAAACTGATAAAGGGATTTGTTTAAACTAAAGGAAATATTGTATAGAATTGTTGCATGAATTTGGTATGCTTGCTTGTAAACCTGTGAAGACTCCTCTTGAAACAAATTTGGTTTTGAAGAGGGAATCTGATTTGGATAGTAATGATTTTGTTGTAAACATAACAGAGTTTCAAAAATTAATTGGGAAATTGATTTATCTAACTATGACACGACCAAATATTTCATATGTTGTTCAAATTTTAAGTTAATACATGCATAAACCTTATAAGTCACATTTGAATGTTGCTTTTAGACTGCTAAGGTATTTAAAGAATTGTCCAAGTAAAGGTATTCATATTACAAAGGATAATTCGTTAAGCATTACTGCATTTGTTGATGCTGATTGGGCTAAATGCTTATTCAGTCGCAGGTCTGTTACTGGTTTTCTAGTTTATTTTGGAAACTCTCTTGTATCTTGGAAAAGCAAGAAACAAAATATTGTTTCTCGTTCGTCAACTGAATCTGAATATAGAGCTTTAGGCTTTGTAGCTTGTGAAATAATTTGGGTACTAAAATTATTGTTTGATTTTGGTATTGCTGGTCTAACTCCTGTGAATGTTTTTTGTGATAATGAGTCAGCTCTTAAATTAGCTCTAAATCCGGTATTTCATGAAAAAACTAAGCATTTTGAAATAGATCTTCATTTCATTCGTGAAAAAATTGAAAAGGGTATTTTGAAAATTAATAAAATAGATTCTTTAAATCAAAATGCAGATATTTTAACAAAGTCATTGACTACTTCTCAACATGAATATATTTCTGGTCGTCTTGGTATGGTTGATGTTTTTAAAATTAACAAAAGTTTTTGAATCAATGTTAAGTTTGTGGGGGGTGTTGAAATAATATATCTCTGGTATCAAACTTCACATTAATTCTCAAAGGTATATTGTGTATATTTGTATTTGTGTTGGGTGTATTGTGAAACTCTTATGCAGGTTTCCGGGTTAATGTGCGGGTTTATGGGCTGCTCCATGGAGCTAAGTATCCGAGATATTTAAAGTGATGTATCATCTCATTTGAACAGATGTGATAGATATTTTCTCTGTATTCACTCTCTCTACTCTCGTATTAGGGTTTCTCTCATTTTAGGGTTTCTTGTATAGAAACTAGGTGTGATACCCATGTATTACATGGGTTTTTTTTAAAAAAAATGTGAAATTTTAAAAATTTGAAAATTTTGAATTTGTAAGAAAAATGAGAAATTTTTTGAATTATTAAAATTAATGAGATTTTAATGTATTGAATACATTACATATATATACTATTTTTAATAAATACCTTACATATATATATATTACCTTACATATTAAATGTGAAATTTTAATTTAATAAAATGAAAAATCCAATAAAATGACAAGTGGAAAATAGAAAATTTAAAAATTCTACAAAATGACATGTGTCCAAATAAATGAGAAGAGGACATGTGGCAAAAAAAACTTTCATTTATTAGAGTAGACTAGGTGTGAGACCCGTGTATTACACGGGTTGATTTAAAAAAAATGAAATATTAAAGTAAAGTGTAAACACAAAATATTTTTTAATGTACTACTTTAAAATAAGAAAGGAATAAACGTATTTATTTCAATTTAATATACTATATATGATATTTAATACTTTACATATATATATATATATATATATATATATGATTTTAATTTTAAAAATTGAAACAAATCAAAAATTGACAAGTGGATAATATATATTTCAAAAATACTACAAAATGACAAGTGTCAAAACTAATGAGAGATTGACATGTGGCAAAAAAAACCTTCATTTATTAAGGAGGATTGTTAGAGGCTTATATAATCGTTTGAGTGTGAGTGTATATGTAGAGAGGTTTCTGATGTAAGTACATGTTTGATCGAACTGGTTTATAGTGAATAAACTGTTCAAGTTGGGAATCGTTTGGTGTTTTTACTTTCTTGAGAAGCTCTTTGTTTTTTCAGAACTCCCCAACAGATTTACAAATTGAAATGAACTTCCTAATACAATAATTCACAATTTACAAAAGATAAATAATCAAAGAGATGGGAAATGAAAAAATTACACATTAACCTTTGGCAACAAAATAGTTGTTCATAAACTAAAAAGCACCAACTTAAGAAAAGAAATAAAGGATGATGAGGTTCAATTAAAAGCCCTAGAAAATTCTCAACACCAAATAAAAAAATAAAAAAATAAAAGCATCATCGCCTAAGTTGCGATTGGAAGGAGATTGACAACATTCTATGCAAACCTATCGCAATGAATCTTGAAAATTGAATGGATTTCAAACAAATTACACATACCAACAAAGCTATGATTTCAAATGAACGATAAACTAGAAATTAAAGATTACAAGTAAGGGTGATTTCTTACTTGACAATTGATTTTTTCAGTGATTTCTACAAATCAAACAAAATGCAGCAATTGTTCGGGTAACAAAAAAACCCTAGAGATCATGCAATCCAAAGAAAAATCTTCATCTTTGGGCCTGAATTGCTCCCACTTAGGGCATCTCCATTAAGACCCTGAAAAACTAAAAATTAACAATGATAAAAAAACGATGAAAAAGAGAAAAATCGTATGGCAAACCGGAAACCAATTGAAACAGACTGAAACGAGCTTATCTTGAATAAAGAGAAGATGGCATATATATATATATATATATATATATATATATATATATATATATATATATATATATATATATATACCCTTTGTCTTCAACAAACGTATGAGAGGTTGATTCGATGCATCGTTTTCCAGAAGCGGTGGAAAAAAACAATGTATCGTTTCATCTCAATCCTTTTGCGTCCAATTTTATTGGCGTCGTTCCAATGTTGGATGACGTGGCGTCATTGGAATTGTACAAATGGGGTGTAGCGGCACCAGAAAAAAAGGTTGTTTATGGGATGGCCCGATAATGGAAGACAAAGAGAGAGGAGGGGTGGGGGAAGGACGATTTCAAGGGATGTGAAGGTCCCGGGAAACAATGCATCGTTTCTAGAAGCGGTGAAAATGTTGGGAAACAGTGTATATGCAAAGACGCGTTCTTTTACAAACCCATCTAACGCGCGCTACGCGCTTCGAAAAAAACAGGGTTTTTATATATAATAATGATATAGGTAAAAAGGTAATGTTTGTTTAATTTGAATATCGATCGTTGCAAACGGTCATTTGTTCCAACAGTCTCATTTTTTCTCGTTTCAATTCGTCGCAACACCTACGAGACTTGCTCGACGAGATGCAACGATTTTGGGGGGGGGGGGGGGGGGGGGGTGTTCCCTTGTTATGACGGTGTTGTGGGCATCCACGTCAGCGACTTCGTTTTTCATTATGGCCCATGCCTACTCGTCTTAACAGCATCCTCAATTCCTTTGATTATCAAAATCAAATAGGTGTTTAACTTTCGTTGCTTCCATTTTAGATTCGAAAACAACTTCTTATCCACTATCGAAGCTTCATCCAACAACGAATTAGATGAGGAGAAATTAAATTGATTCCTACATTTTATGCATACAAATATTTCTACCCACTAACATTATTACAAGCGTCAACATTTCATATTTTTTTTAACTATATCATTAAGAATATATTATAAATATATCAAATCAAATTAAATTGAATGATGGAATAATAACAGGTTTCACTATATCATATGAGTAGATACAAATATTTGTAGGCATAAAAAAAACAAAAAACAGGGAGGGCTATTTAATTTCTCTTGGACGAGATATCGAACCAGGAAACATCAAAATTCAATTTTGACTTTGTCGCAGTTTGACTTTTCTTTTGAATTTGAATCACATTCAATCATTAAAACTACTTTCACTTCGTCCATCTTCACCACTTCGATAATCACCAAATCGCTGATTTCCGATTCATTAAAAACAATGACTTTGACTCTTTTTGGACCATGGAAATCCAATTCAACCATGGTTATCCGTTTGACTTCATCGAGAGCTCTCTTAAATCTTTATACAATCTGAGGTCTTTTGGATTATTTAAAATTCTCGATTAACACAAACTCATGTGTCGAGCAAACAATCCCCCAAAAAAAAAACGAATTCAGATCAAAAAAATCAGCAATTGATCAATAAATTTCTATCTGATCGATATTGCCATCGATTTCATCAAATTTATCCATACGCAGAATTAATCGATTGAATCAACAAAATTAGATGAAATAGAAGTGAAATAGAAATTGATCAACATGATTTAAACGATGATGAATCTATGACCTGAATCATGAAGAAAATTGATTAAAAGAATTTTGCGTCTTGATGAAGAAGAAACAAACGATTTATCTGAGTAAAATCATGAATCGGTGAATGATTTGAACGCACATATGATTCAGATAAAAAACATGATTTACAGATCGAATAAGGATTCCGATTCACAATCAAATTAATCAAGAAACATGAAAAAATCAAGATACAAGTAGAATGAGAAATACGATCAAAAAGAAAGTCGGCACAAAATTGATTCAAATCGTGGAAAGTAAACAGATTTATGTTTGGGCTCAAAATTTGGATCGGATGAAAAGTAGCAAGATTGCATTGAAGTGGATTGGGCTTTCGTTAGATTTGGACTTATAAAAGAATTTGGGCTTGAAATCGAATGAAATTAACAAAAGATGAACTGAAATAAAATTAACTGGATGATAACAATTGAGTTTGAAACAAATTTGATCCAATCAGTCAAAATATCAAAAATCAATAATGAAAACATGATTTTAAGAGATTCCGAGAGATTAAGAGAGACTCACCATAATTGTTCAAACTGTACTGATTGTTGTCAAATCGAGGACAGTTTCTTCAAAAATCACATCAATCTTCAAAGACCCAATACCAATTGTAGTATTAAGAACAATTTGATTTGACATGCGGAATTTGTAAAGAACACAATGAACATGGTGATTTGGGTGTCTAGGAGATATATTTTATTATGAAAGGTGTTACAAAAAAGTATAAGCTAGATCTAGACAAATAAATAGCTCACACTAGCACTTTCAATGTTACATCTCTCAAGCGCATTCTACTAGTGGTATGCAACCCACTATTTATAGAGGTGCTACCAAGTCTCTCTCTCTCTCTCTCTCTATCTCTCTCTTTCATGTCACAAGGCTCCAATCTCATACATGCAAGTGGGCCTTCTCAAGTCAAGTCATCACAAAGTTAATCCTTTTGGATTAGTGTCTAAGCCCGTAACCATATTTGGTAAGTACTTGACCCGGTTGTGCATGGTCCTTTTGGGTTGCCTTCACCAAAGCAACTTGACTGGAGAAATGATAGAGAAAGAGGTTATTATGGTTTATTAATATATTATAAGAATAATATATTAAAAGAGAAATCATATTTATTTAGTTGACATTAGTCAAGAATTAAATAAGAATTAATTTTGTGATTAAAAGAAGTTAACTAAACTAGGGGGCCGAATTGTAATTATGTGATAGTTGCAAAATAGGGCAATGGATGTCCTATGGATAGGGTGGACGAATTCAAGGAGATAAGGCCCTAGAATTCGTCCATGATAAGGTTTCTAGGGTTATCCTTTGGACTGCTTGGTGGGCAAGTAATCAGATAAGGATAAGGACTGAAACCTTAATCCCTACACCTATATAAGGACCCCTTGGCTTAGGAAAATTGACCACTTGATCCGAGAATCTCCTAGAGCCGATTTTCTACCTCTCCTCTCTCTCTCTCTCTCTCTTGCCTCTCCATTTGCTCTTGCTGTTTGTGAGCCATTAGAGGTACTACACTTGTGGTACTTGCTTTCAAAGACAAGAAGATTGAAGATTTGTGTTGTTATTACAATATAACAACAAGAGGTATGTAATCCCTTCTACTATCTAAATTTCGAAATACATAGGAGCATGTTAGGGTTCTTCTTGTGTTCATAATGTTGTGTATCTAATAATGAAAACATAGATCCAAATCTAGGGTTGCATGCACACATAAGATTGTTTGTATAAAACCCATCAGTGGTATCAGAGTGTATGGTTTTTTTTTGTTTTCAATTAGAATTATACAATTGTATGAATTTGACACTTTAGGGTTTATGGCCAATAAACCCTAGGAGGCAAGGATTTCGAAAATAAGGTTCTTGAACCCTGTTTTTCGAAAATTTGATAAGGATTTTCAAACCCTTTTCTTAGCCCCCAAGATTTCGAAATCTAGGGTTTGCAAACCCTAGAGTTTTTCGAAATATGCCTCCTCCCCAAGATAAGATCCTAAATTTTAGGGATTTGGATAATCTCATATCTTTTAATTATCTTTTAATGGTTTAAATATGGTAATTAAAGATTTTGAATTATCCCATCTCATATTTTCGAATTTCAGGGGATTTAAGGGATTAGGTTAAATTAATTGTTTAATTTAAAAGATAATGCTTCTAGATTTGATAATTTAAATTATTTGTGTAATTTAAGGATAATTATTAAATCAAGAGCTTTAATACTTAAAATTTTAAAATTGAAATTAAAACCCTAGTATTTTGAAATGTTTAAAATACACCCTATACTATTATATTATTACAAGATTAATATATGTATATATATATATATGTGTGTGTGTGTGTGTGTGTGTATGTATGTATGTATGTATGCATAACTAAAATGCTAGTCTTATCGTTAGTAGGCCTCATTCACGAAGCCAATCTATAAGGGGGGTATAAGGTTATGGCCTATAAAATGGTCATTTAATGGGTGTCCACTCTCACCCACCGTTTCCTTGATTGGTGGAGGGTCGTTAGCCGAACGGGTACGATAGGGAAACCCCTTCTCATTAATAAGTATAATGAATATATATAAAGTAACTAAATGTTTTTACAAAATTCTCAATCTTAGTTACTTTAGGAAAGGTGAATTGATGCAATCCCATGAAATTACACTTTCTACCCTTGCTAAGAAGTTAGTGGAGCGTGTGTGGTTAACCGGCACACTAATTGGTTCTAAGCAAAGGAGGCAAAGGGTAACTCATTGTTTGTCATAGTTCGATGGAGCATGTGTGGTTAAACGACACATCGAATAGGTGACTGTAACAATGAGGGCACCATGTACATTTGCATGGTTATTCACACCCGCTTTGTGATCCTCGGCATCCCAATCACAAACTAAAGGGACATATCGAGATTTAAACATGCCATTGAAAAGTTTAATGAATCTCAAAGGAATCTAGGAATTTTCAATACATTTAAAACTTAAGCCTTTTATGTTTTTCATGGTGGAGAATTAGTGAATCGCCATTCACTTACCTTCAAATTATTTGCATGTTAGATTACGACATCCCTTTTCTAATGTGTAAATAATGTTGTTTGATCCTAGCCCTAATTTATCATTTTGGGTGTTTAATTAGGGATTCATTTCTAATCAACTTTGTTCTTTTCTATTTCAGATGTCGAACTCAAACAACAACAATGCTTCCAGCTCGAACTCCTCCAGCTTGTTCTCACTCATGAATTTGTGTGGGAGAGTGATCTTTGACGGGTCCAATTTCAATGATTGGATCCGTAACATCCGAATGATCACTCGTTACGATGACAAAGAGTATGTCTTCGATAAGGAGCTGAAGGAGGTGAACATCAACACTGCGATTCCAAAAGAAATCGCTGCCTTTGAGGTCCATGAGTGTGATGCCATGAAAGTCCATTGCATCATGCTAGCGACCATGACTACTGAACTGCAAAAGTCCTATGAGGACTACTATCCCTACGAGATGCATCAAGACTTGGTAGACCATTACCACCAAAGTGCAAGGCAAGAAAGGTATGAGATCATCACTTCGATGATCACTGCCAAAATGGGTAGTGGAGAGTCCCTTACCGCTCATCTGCAAAAGATGCAGAGATATGTTGATCGCCTGCTGAAGTTGAATGTTAACTTCGATGAAGAGCTGGCAATTGACATTATCCTTCACTCCTTGCCTCCCTGCTACAACCAGTTATGCATGACCTACCACTTGAATAAGGAAGATAGCTTCAAGGATTGCTTAGGACTGCTGAAAGCAATCTTAAGGATAAGTTTGTTGCATCAACTCCCACTCCAACCGATGTGCCTGTCTTTGCAATAGGTCAAGGGAAGGGCAAGAAGAGGAAGGCTCCCTCAAAGAGCTACCACAAGGGAAAGTCCCAAGATGGCACCTCTTCTAATGGAACCAAAGTTGGTTCTGCTAAGCCCAACTCCAACCCTAAGGAGGCAGAGTGCCAACACTGCCACAAGATAGGGCATTGGAAGAGAAGTTGCCCAGAATACCTGCAAGCCATCAAGGAAGGGAAGATCAAGCCATCTTTCACAGGTATTTACACAATTAAATCTAATGATTCATCGCATGCTATTTCTTGGGTTCTTGATACAGGATGTGGTTTTCACATATGTTCTGATTTACATGGACTAAAATGAAATAGGGATGTGGAGCATGGACGAATAAATCTAATCATGGGGAATAAAAGATCGTCGCCTGTCACCAAGATTGGAGTGTATTCTTTACCGCTTAGTAATGGATTAGGATTAGATTTAATTAATTGTTGCTATTCGCCATATATGGCAAGAAACATCATTTCATTTCATGGTTTGCTTAGACAAGGATTTAAATATTCATTTAATAATGAGAAAGGTTCTATTTATGCTTATCTAAATGGTGTTTTATATTTTGAAGCATTGCCTTGTAATGGAATTTATGAAACTGTGATGGTTGTAGATAACCTAGGAAATGATGTGTTGTGTATCGATTCTTCCAATAGTATGGATAAAGCATGCTTGTGGCATTGTCGTCTTGGAGATGTCAACAAGAAACGCATAGCCCAACTCCAAAAGGATGGAGTGTTGGAGTCATTCGACCTTAGGGACGATGACATGTGCGAGTCTTGTTTACTTGGAAAGATGACCAAGTCACCCTTCATTGGAACTTGTGAGAGGGGTGAGGGTCTATTGGATCTCATACACACCAATGTGTGTGGGCCCATTAGATCCACCACAAGAGATGCAAACCGCTTCTATGTGACTTTCACCGATGATTATAGCAGATATGGGTATATCTACTTAATCAAGCACAAGTCATAAACCTTTGAAAAGTTCAAAGAGTTCAAACAAGAAGTGGAGAATCAATTGGGAAGGAAAATCAAGATGCTTCGATCCGATCAAGGAGGATAGTACCTAAGTCTTGAATTCCACGACTACCTGAAGGAATGCGGAATAGATTCGCAATTGACGCCACCTAGGACACCACAGTTGAATGGTGTGGCTGAGAGGCGTAATTGAACCTTGCTCGAAATGGTTCGTTCCATGATGAGTTGTGCTTCACTACCTATCTCATTATGGGGGTATGCCTTAGAGACTGCCGCCAATATTCTTAACTTAGTCCCTATGAAGAAGGTTGCCAAAACACCTCACAAGATGTGGACAAGGAAGGCTCCCTCGTTAGCACATATCAAGGTCTGGGGTTATGAGGCTTTCGTAAGACGAGAGACTCACGACAAGCTCGAACCTCGTAGTGAGAGATGTATTTTCGATGGCTACCCACAAAATTCCTTTGGATATCTCTTCTATAGACCGAGTGACAATGTTGTCTTCGTTGTGAGGAGAGGGGTTTTCCGATAGAGAGAGAGAGAGAGAGGGGGAGAGAAAGAAAGAGAGAGAGAGAGAGAGAGAGAGAGAGAGAGAACTCATAAGCCAAGTGGATAGTGGGAGGCAAATCAATCTTGAAGAGATTCAAGAGTCGAGCGATAAAGGAACCTCTAACGCTGGCACTCAACCCGAGGAGGAAACTCTGGTTGAGCCAATTAATGAGTCCTTACCTCTTAGATGTTCCGATAGAGTTAGGGCTCAACCCCAGTTTTATGGTTTTCATATTACTATGGAAGGGGATACATTCATTAGTGATAGTACACTAGTGAATTTAGACGAACCTAACAGCTATAAGGAAGCTATGGTAGGCCCAAACTCTGCGAAATGGAAAGAGGCTATGGACAGCGAGATTCAGTCCATGTACGATAACCAAGTTTGGAGCTTGGTTGATTATGTACCGAGTCGTAAGATGGTCGGGTGCAAATGGATCTTCAAAAAGAAGACCGGCATGGATGGGAATGTGCACACTTATAAGGCGCAATTGGTTGAGAAGGGCTTTACTCAAACTCCCGGAGTTGACTACGATGAGACCTTCTCACCAGTTGTGAAAATAAAGTATATTAGAGTAATGTTGGTCATTGCTGCATTTCATGATTATGAAATATGGCAAATAGATGTCAAAACCGCTTTCCTTAATGGGAAGTTGGTTGAGGATGTTTACATGGATCAGCCAGAGGGTTTTGTTAATGAAAAGCATCCTAATAGAGTGTGTAATCTTAAGAAGTCCATTTATGGACTTAAGCAAGCGTCTCGCAGATGGAATCTTTGTTTCGACGAGAAAGTCAAAGAGTTTGGATTTCTGCGAAGCGAAGATGAATCATGTGTATATGTCAAAGCTAGTGGGAGTATAGCGAGCTTCGTCGTATTGTATGTCGATGACATACTACTCATAGGAAACGACATCCTGACACTGTAGGAAGTTAAATCCTGGCTCGGGAACTGTTTCGCTATGAAGGACCTCGGAGAAGTTGCATATATTCTGGGAATAAGGATAGTGAGAAACATGAGTAAAAGACTAATAGGACTTAGTCAGAATACTTACTTGGACAAGGTACTAAAACGTTTTAGTATGGAGAATTCCAAGAAAAGGGACTTACCAATCCAAAGTAATGCCAAGTTGAGTAAGACTCAAAGTCCGAGTACCGAAACCGAGATAGCAGAGATGAGCCGAGTACCTTACGCTTCCGCAGTTGGCTCGATCATGTATGCTATGAATTGTAATCGCCCTGATGTGGCCTTCGCTTTGAGCATAGTCATCAGATATCAAAGGAACCCTGGAAAAGCACATTGGACCGCAGTCAAGAATATTCTTAAGTACCTTCGGAGGAACAAGGAATGGTTTCTAGTCCTCGGTGGGAGTGATGACTTAAAGGTGCGAGGGTATAGTGACTCGAGTTTTCAAACCGACAGGGACAACTACCGTTCACAGTCGGGCTGGGTCTTTACCCTTAATGGAGGAGCAGTAACTTGGAAAAGTTCAAAGCAAGAAACCGTAGTTGATTCAACGTGCGAATCAGAGTACATTGCAGCGAGCAAAGCATCAAAAAAGGCAATATGGCTGAAGAATTTCATTGGAGACCTTGGAGTTTTACCAGCCATACAGGAGCCCATGGAAATTTTTTGTGATAATAAAGGAGCGGTTGCCTTCACCAAGGAACCGAGGGATCATGGTAGATCTCGACATATCGACATAAAATATCACTTTATTCGACATCAGGTAGAAGAAAGACTCCTCGTAGTGAAGAGGGTATCGTCAGAGGATAACCCAGCAGATCCACTTACGAAGGGACTGAGTAGGGTTAAGCACTTGCAGCACGCTAGGAGCATTGGGCTGAAGGACGATATTAGGTTAGATTAGATAGTTTAGAAACGTGTAATAGATAAATGTAATTGACATTTGATGATTAAATAAAGAAGTATTATTTATAAGTAAAGTAGGGATGAGCATTAGAACCGTCGGAACCGGAACCGGAACCGGAATTGGTAATAGGTCCGGTTACCGGTTCTCCAATTTTATGAAAATCGGTCTCGGTTCTAAGAACCGGAACCGGTTTGACATTTTTTTTATTTTTTAAAATGCACATAACTCGCTCATATGAAGTCGAAATTATTTGATTTTTTTTCCAACATGTAATTTGGAGTTTGTAATTCATTTTTTACGGTACAAACATATGTTTTGGTTAGATATTGAATCAGACATATGCCCCGAAAGAAAGCATATCGATGTTGCGTTTTTTTATTTCAACATTATTTTTTTGTTTTTTTGAATATGTCCCATTTTTTAAATGTGTATAACTCATTCATATGACGTCGGAATTACTTAATTTTTTTTCCAGCATGTAATTTGATGTTTGTAGTTCATTTTAGACTATAAAAACACATATTTTTGTTAGATATTGAATCAGTTATAGACCCCAGAAGACAACATATCAATGTTGCGCTTTTTCTGTTTCAGCATTTATTATTTTTTTGGAATCTGTCCCCGCTTTTAAAATGCGCATAACTCACTCATATGAAGTCGGAATTACTTGATTCTTTTTTCATCATGTAATTTAGTGTTTGTACTTCAATTTAGAATGTAAAAAGTCATAATTTGGTTAAATAATGAATCATTTACAAGTTCTAGAAGATAGCATATAATCTATAGTATTTCAACCGGTTCTACTTTGAAAAATAACCGAAAAACCGGGACGGGAACCGGAACCGACGCTAGAACCGGCGTTCCGGTTCCCGGTTCTTATAATATACGAAAACCGGTTCCGGTTCCGAACCGGTCCGGTTCCAAAGCTCATCCCTAAAGTAAAGTTACTGTCTTATGTTAGTTGTTTAACTATTGTTTCACTTTGCATGTTTTGACTTCCTGAATAATCGAATTATTTGAACGGTCCACAGTCGTTCATATGTTGGAAGTAGGTATGAATGAAGACTGTCATGAATTGGTGTGTAGATTGTCTGAAAGGTATTAGACATAGCAAAGGCTTGCAACAACGCTCATGAGTACTTATGAACAAGTTTTGAGCATTGGAATAAACACACGCTTGCTGGAATCACTTCATGGAATTTATCACGAGTGATCGCAAGACGATAATATCATATGGTCTTAAAACCTATATATATGGTTTATTGTTTGCTAATTGGTTGTACATTGATAATGCGAAAACACATTAGTAACTTGATGTTATAAAACGCATTGTTGTGTATGATTTGATTGGTGGGAGATTGTTGGATTAGTGTCTAAGCCCGTAACCATATTTGGTAAGTACTTGATTCGGTTATGCATGGTCCTTTTGGGTTGCCTTCACCAAAGCAACTTGACTGGAGAAATGATAGAGAAAGAGGTTATTATGGTTTATTAATATATTATAAGAATAATATATTAAAAGAGAAATCATATTTATTTAGTTGACATTGGTCAAGAATTAATTTTATGATTAAAATAAGTTCACTAAACTAGGGGGCTAAATTGTAATTATGTGATAGTTGCAAAATAGGGTAATGGATGTCCTACAGATAGGGTGGACGAATTCAAGGAGATAAGGCCCTAGAATTCGTCCATGATAAGGTTTCTAGGGTTATCCTTTGGACTGCTTGGTGGGCAAGTAATCAGATAAGGATAAGGACTGAAACTCGAATCCCTACACCTATATAAGGACCCCTTGGCTTAGGAAAATCGGCCACTTGATCCGAGAATCTCCTAGAGCCGATTTTCTACCTCTTCCCTCTCTCTCTCTCTCTCTTGCCTCTCTATTTTCTCTTGGTGTTTGTGATCCATTAGAGGTACTACAATTGTGGTACTTGCTTTCAAAGACAAGAAGATTGAAGATTTGTGTTGTTATTACAATATAACAACAAGAGGTATGTAATCCCTTCTACTATCTAACTTTCGAAATACATAGGAGCATGCTAGGGTTCTTCTTGTGTTCATAATGTTGTGTATCTAATAGTGAAAACATAGATCTAAATCTAGGGTTTCCTGCACACATAGGATTTTTTGTATAAAACCCATCAAATCCATATATAACTTTGCATCCTAACATTTAGTTTTATATTAAACACGAGCATTTAGACATGAGTTTTTTTTCGAGTCCATCGGTTCAAGAGTTTCCAACTCATTCGTGTGCCTCCTTTCCATTTGTCTTTTATGTTGTTTGTTTCAGTGGAAAAACTTGAACTTTTTTTATTTGGAGGGGCCAAAAGTATAATGTGTATAGAAAGGAGAACATGAGGGGCCAAAAGCCAAAATTTTATATTGTTAGGCCTAATATGTATAAAATTTAATAGGTATTGACTACTTATAACAAAAAAACAGGGAGAGGGGGCATAGTCCCTTCTAGCCCTCAAGAAGCTCCGCCCCTTGTATGCTTTTTAAGAGGTAAAATGTTTGCAATCTTTTTTCCATGTCCGAAGAAGAAAATTTGTACTAGAAGTCTATAGTATACAAAATGAAGATTGTTTTTTTTTAAACATGATATTATACTTCAATACATACTTAAAATTGAGGCAAGATGGATATAATTGGTAATATTATGGCCTTTACAAAACCTAAATTGAAAAATTAATGTAACACCCAATTCACAGTATGTATTTTAGTTATTCGGGAATTTGGATTTTAAGCTGAAGCACATCGTGACATTGGATGGTCATGGTGCGTCGAACACGTGGAAATTTGGATTTCGAGTTGAAGTGCGTCATAACATTGGATGGTCATGGTGCGTCGAACACGTGGCTAGGCGCAGAGCACCTAAGTCAGGGCGTGACGCACCCATCTGGCAAAGGAAAACCTAATTTTCTTAGGCATTGGCCCCTATTTAAAGGCACTAACTTCTAGGGTTGCTTCCATTCTCTGCCTCTAATATCCCAAACCTCTTATACTCAAAACCCTAGACCCTATTGTTGTATTTTGGAGCCTTAGTGCCTATTGGTGTGTTGGTTGAAGGTAAAGGGGTAGTATTGCTACAAGTGAAGAAAGATCCAACCAAGTTTATGTTCTCTTATCATCTTCTGGACCTTGGGAAGGTATAAAGTTTCTCCCTTTATGTAATTCATTCATTGATTTATAATAGAAAAGTCTTAGAACACTTTTGGACAAGTTTGGGTCCTTTTTGCTTGGAGTTTGAAAAACTCAGTGTAACGGCCCAAATTTTCTAACATAATATCTAAGAGAACTGTAAGAGTTTTATCTACTAAATGCGAAATTCTACTAAAATTAAAATACTTTACATCCCAGGTTTAATCACGGGTTTATAATAAAATCTCACATACAAATTTGAAACAACAAGGAAATGAAATTTATCCTAGGTCCTTGTACTCCTGTCTTCTCACGTACCACAGTTACTAACTGAACTTGCAAAACATGAAACATATCTACTACATCAGACCACATGTCTGGTGAGTTATATTCTTATATGTTTTCATTTTTCATCTACTCTTACTTTCTTATCTCTTATTTCTCTTACTCTGTAATTTAATCTCTTTCTTTCGTAGCATATAATGTTATTCTTTCTCATCTCATCACATCTATCACTTCTACTATTTTCTCTTTACTCTTATCTAATCTCAATCTTTCTTTTCTTTTCTTCCTCTATTTTTTCTATACTTTACTCTTATTTTCTACTCTTCTCTTCTCATCCCATACTCTTTCTTCTCTAATATTTTCTTTTCATCTCTTCTCTCTCTTAGCTTCTTCTCAGGCTCATATCTTACCTTCTCTTAGCCCTTTCTTGGTTTCATCTTAGACTCTAAACATATTTTATCTTCTCTTTCTTTCTTTCACATACTCTATATTGTTTAATCTTTCTTTGTTCTTCTCTATATTCTATGTATGCTTTTCTCTATCTATTACTCTGTTATAATTATATCTCTGAATCCTAGCATGCCTTCTCATACTCTACTTACTCTTCATCTCTTTATTCTCAACTCTAATGCCTCAATATTTTGTTCTTATGTTGACCCAACGTTCTCATCTCATACTAAAATCTTCTCTATCTTCTAAGGGAAACAACATCCCACTATATTATTGGGTGCATTCATACGGTCTTACTCCCCTTTCTTATGATCCCTAATGTATCCTTAATCATTCTTATTCTCTTGAATCCCTCACGGAATCCTTACTCTTAATCCATCACGACTACCGAGGTGTTAATCATGAGTCTTCGTTCCTAATGGGGGTGATGACAAGAGCGATTTGGCATCGTAATCCAAGTAGTTGGATAGTATCATGATGTGTCGTGAGCATGTGTAAGAACAAATTGATCGAGCAGTAGTTATACCTTGATACATATAAAGGAGTTAGAGCCTTGAGAGAAGGCTATTGGTGACCTAGTTTTCATTATAAGCTAGTAGGTTGGAAGATAAGCAAACTATATAACAAGTCTATCACCAGTACCAGAGTATTGTTTCCAGAGTTTTCGAACCAGTAAACCTGTTATAGTAGTTTTGGTTAAGTTTCAGGATGTTAGAAACACCTGAACTAGGTAGATAAAACTGCTTGCAATCTATTTTCATAGTTTTTTAAGGGTATCTTGTAGAAAGCTATTGTAGGATACAAAGTCGGAACGATATACCATAAGCCTTTTTAGAGGCATGTTTCGGAAAGTGGATTCCGTTAGGATGTCAGAGATAAATTTCCCTAGTTAATCACCTTATAATGAGTTGACTATGCTCTTAGTCAAGGGAACAATTCGATATTTTATGTCTGAAGGCGATCGTGATTCGTAGAGTATAAATTCTGGAAGTCCAGATCGATGAGTTCCCGGTTTTGGAAGACTTCACGAGGAGTTCATAAGTACATCTAAGGTAGAGAATGAAGTTCTACGGGGAATATCTATGCGAAAATGTCGGCTAGATCACGAGTTGATCTTGATAACTCCAATCCAACGACGTGTAGGATTGGTCTTAAGGTGCTCTAGGGATAGGATTTTAGGGACGAAATCTTTGTAAGTGGGGGGAGAATTGTAACACCCCACTTTCACTATACATTATAACTCAATATAATTCGTTTGTTTATAAAATTATAATTAAAAATATATTACTTTTTATCCAAAATAATCATCATAAACGTCAATACAATTTCCGTAGATATATAGAACACTTAAGTCTAAATTCGTATGAAGAAGTTATGATTCTTCGAAGTTTCGTGTTCATCCCTATACGGCAAAGTGTGTCGTAAAAATTGAATCTGAGATATGTTGTTTATTAGCCTAATTAATCTAAACAAAAGTCTTAGTAATTGTAAAAGCAAAAGCATATATATAAAGAACATCCAAATTTGACTTCGTATGAGGAAGTTATGATTTTTCGAAGTTTCGATGCGACACAGTACAATAGGTGCGAGACATAAATCGGAATTGAGATTGGTTGATTATTAGCCAAAACAATGAAAATGAGAGTTGAATATCTCATAAAAATGAACTCGTCGATATAGAGACATCCAAGAACGGGGTTCGTATGAAGGAGTTATGACTTTCGCACGGACTTTAACAGTCTAATCTCTATAAAAATATGAATTTAAAATAGAGTGAGATATAGATGTTTATTCCTAAAGGAAAGCTGGAGTGCTTGTCGAGAGCATTTCGGGTATATAAAGATCATAAAAAACGGAGCTAGTACGTAAAATTTATGGTTGTTCGAAGATGTGCAAAGATACTGATGTGATGACGTGCCTACACCAGAGTGCACTAAGTGTCCAAATGAGAGTCGGGTCTTCCAACGGACACGATGACATGGTATAATGAGAGCATGACACATGACACCGCAAAGTGTTGACACGTGGCAAGGTCGGATAAGGTATTCGACACATCGACATGGACCAGAGCAAAGGCAACATGTGGCACCATAAGCATCCGGACACGCCAGCTAAGGGCACGACACATATCTATAACGTGCATGGTGTGCCTCATCTGCATTCCATAAAAGGACTCGTTTTCTGCTCATTTCTCACTTATTTCCTTCCAAACACTCTCAAATTCTCCCAAACTTTCAACATCCGACTTTAGGGGATAAGTTGAAGCTCAAACATCAAAGATCCCATAGAAATAGAATTTTTCAAGTTGAAGTTCTGCCCGCGACTTTCTGTCTTTTCGCTAGAAATTTCTATTGTTTAAAAGGGATAAGTTGAAGCATTAACCTAGAAGCTAGCTTCCCGGGAATCTTCCACCTCAGTCAGATGAGTTACCTTACTATATTATGTATTACAATATATATATATATATATATATATATATATATATATATATATATATATATATATATATATCCATGTATGTTAGGATATGAGAGCTATTAGAGTAGAGCCAATAGTATAATATCTATGTGCCTAATGTTATTGTACTAAAGTTATTTGGGTGTGGTTAGGGTGTAATATGCTATCAGGTTTTGATTTTCTATAAGACTAATAGATTTGGTAGGTTGTTGCTTGTAATTCTATTTGTTTAGATGATCTGTTAAAGGTAGAGGCATTCCCAGTTTGTGCGGAAGGCCAAGATGCAGGCAACTTTATGTTGAAGTCTAAGGGTAAGTTGATGTCAATAGAAACTTAAGCGATTGTGAGCCTAAATAAATGCAATAGCAACTTAAACGATTGTAATTCTAGACACTCAAAAGGCAAGGTGATGGCAATAGCAACTTAAGTGATTGTGAGCCTAGATAATGTCAATAACAACTTAAGCGATTATGAGCCTAGATATTCGATATACGTATGTATATGTATTGTGATAGATGGTATTTTGAGGAACTCACTAAGCTTCGTGTTTATGCAGTTGATTACAAATGTTTTTCAATTACTTCCTCATATCGTGATGAGGGCAAGGCTTGACTGTACACACACGCATTGAAATCATGTTTTCCATATAATTGAAGTATACTATTATTTAATTGAATAAATAAAAATGAAAAAAATGCTATAAAAATTGGTACGTTACATTCATGAAGTCACAAATTCATAATCTCACTAAATTCTCATCATTAATGACAATTTTTCCCTTTTGGTCAATATTTGACTAAAAGTCAAATTTCTCTAAATTTCAGGTTCTTACACTGGCTTCTAAGTGGTTGTTGTTCACTTCTGGACCTTTGCGAGTTTAAAGTCTTCATCTTTATGATTAATCTCCATAGATCTAGTCTTTAGGTGAGATATTGGTCTTTTTTGGTCCATTTTTATGATATTCTTGGAGGTTGGAGAACTCTAGATCAATATGTTTGGATTAGAAGGACTTACAGACATTTTAAATGTAGAAATATGAGAGTCTGTGCACTCTCTTTGATCCATGCATGAGATTTTGACCGTAATGATCACATTTTGAGTTATGGTTAGAGTTTCTGGTTGATTAAGCCATAGATCTAGCTTGGAAACTTTATCCATTAAGACCATCAGGAGATTTATATCTAAAAGATTTAGTCCTTGGTTGAAGGGATTAAGTACTTGCTAAGAAGATGATTTTAATACATAGGGTGTGCCATGCCATTGGGAGGCCACGTTTTGAAGAATCAAGCCTTCATCCTGAGACTAAGATAGTGTTAGGACGAGTCAATTTCTCTTCGTAAAATAACAATCATTGCAGTCGAATCCGCCTTCATTCTGAGACTAAGATAGTGTCTTTAATTTACATATTAGGTGGTTATTATTGTTTGTAATGGAATAGTGTCATACATGGTGGTGGTGATGTTCATTGGTGGGGAATGGAGTAGTTACGGTTCACTGGTGAAAGGTAATTGGCAGAGTGAGTGATGGTTATAGACTGTGATGATTTACCTATCGAGGGCTAGGGGATTGAGGATGAGAGACGAGAAAAGAAAAAAGATAGAGGTCTATGGTGGTAATTGAATAGGGAGTTCGTCGGTGGTGTTTTTGGTAGTTGTCGCTAGAAAAATGAGAGTTGATCGCTGAAAACCAATGGGGATGGTTGGCAATTAGAAAGATGAAGAAGAGAAGGGAGAGAAGAGAGATGAGAAAACATGGGGAGGGAAGGGAGAGAACCTTGGGGATTAGAGGGTTAGAAGACGTCATCCAAAAAATAAAAGTTATCTTTTTCTTGTCTTCTACAAAAAAAAGTCAAACAAATATTTTGATGCCTTTTCTCTTATAAAAAAAAAAAAAAAAAAAAAAAAAAAAAAACTACTTTTGTTGTAATGTTAAGGACATAAAAACTACTTCAAAAAAAACTACTTTTCTTGTCTCCTAACCGCCGAGTTCCGGTTTATTTTTACATATACACCTAAGATTTTTCTTAATTTCCTATTTGGCATCATTTTTGGATAATGAATTACATTTTGGTCATTCAGGATTCTTGAAGTAACACTCTTTTTTATGTCCGTGAAGATATCTAAAGAAATAATAACGAATCTTAGTAACCATTTAGGAGATGTTGTGTCGTGTGTTTTTAAAGTTATCAATTCGGTATTTAAGAATCCAAATGAAGTAACTATAACAAACTGATTAAAGTTATTTATATTTAAATATACTTTATGTCCTAAAAGATTAATCAAGCCACTAAAACCAACCCTAATCTCAATTCAATTATTAGTTTACACATGCTTAAAATGGAATAATTCTTGATACTATCAACGAAAGATTTGTCGGGGATTACTTCCAAAAACCAACTCATAAGCATCAAAAGTTGTCCGGCACACGATTTAGGGTGCATTTGGTTGTGGAAAATTTTTCATCTAGTTTTCTAGGAAAATTTTCCAAGAAAAACAGAAATTTTGAAAACGCGTTTATTTCGTTCAGTTTTTCAAAGTTTTCTAAGAAATTGAAAATTTTTTGTTTTTCAAATTATATGTAAATTAGAAAAATGATTTTTACAATTTTCCAAAGTTTTTCAAATTTCTAAGACGGAATATGAAAACTCCATCGGTTCCAACCAAACGCGTTTTCTAAAACTTTTATTGAAAACTGAAAATGAAAACTCAACTCTATTTTTTTAAAAACATTTTCTTAGAAAATTAAAATAGTTGTCCACAACCAAACGCACGTTTATATTCTCATTGAAAACATACCGATTACTACAACATTTGAGGAAGCTTGGTGTATAATAAGAATCACATTAAATCATTAATAAATGAACATAAAAGTTTAACTTTTTTGTATCAAATTTTGTTATGTTATTTTAGAGTAGTCACCATGCAATATATTGTTTTGTTCACATTACAAGCATATGTCATTTAGATAGAATATGTTAAATTTTTTTAATTAAAACAACTATATATTTTATAAACAAATATTTCATTAATTAAATAGAAAATTACAACACTTTAAAGATATGACTACGCCTTAAAAGTTAAAACTTGACTTAACACACCACATAAAACATGACTTAAAACATAAGATAAACATAACTCCTATTAATCTTCCAAATTATATTTCTTCGTAAATCTTGCCTTCACTTTCATCGCAATTTGAGGTTCATTCTTGGGCAACTTAGACATTGTCATTGATTAAAAGTTTAAATTGTGATGTTCTATTTCATGCACAAATTTCAACATTTTATTGATATTCTCATTCAAACCATCGAACGCTGACAAAGCTAATAATTTTTTTAGGGTGTTTCTCACAGATTAACTAAAAATTATATATATATATATATATATATATATATATATATATATATATATATATATATATATATACTAGTAGTTTATCCGCGCCAAACGATAATATATTGTTTTTATAAAAACACTTTTGAAAAACTTTTATATTAAATTATGGTCACATCATTAAGGGGGTGTTTGGGAATCCATTTTAGACTCAAAAAGACTTTTGGCAATAAAGACTTATTAACTTATGACTTTTCTAATTAATGGGTGTTTGGGATTCTATTTTAAACTCAAAAGGACTTTTGGCAATAAGGACTTATTAACTTATGACTTTTCTAAAATAAGTTTTTTAAAAATTGTTTGTATTAGATTCGTGGTGCAAAAAGTCAATACGTTAATAAATTAAAAAGTATTTGGTTAGCTTATACATGTAAAATGACCATTTTTACAAATTCCGACTTTTTAAAAACTCATTTT
The DNA here is from genome assembly GCF_051521515.1 of Lactuca serriola. NCBI lineage: Eukaryota > Viridiplantae > Streptophyta > Magnoliopsida > Asterales > Asteraceae > Lactuca > Lactuca serriola. Next base: position 11,879,647 of record NC_136410.1, read on the forward strand.
TTAAGATTTAGGTAGAAGTTGTTTTAAAATGTTTTTTTTTCATTTCCAAACAATTTTTAAAACTTATTAACTTCTCAAAAAGTCAATAAGTTAATAAAAAGTTTTTAGATGAACAACTAAACATGCTCTAAATACCAAAGAAACTAACAAAAACATCAAAAACTAAATCAAAAAAGTTTTAAATTAACGGAAACGTCAAGCTTCCATATCACAACACATAAAACCATCAAGTATTAAACTAATAATTGGTTTGCAAGTTTAATTCTTTCACTTATTATCAACAATTTACAAAAACCCAGCAATAGGTATGCAAGTTCGGATGCCACATCTAAACAATAAATAACCACAGTATATCATCAAGTTTCCACTTTTTATTAATGTTTTTAAAACCCACTTTCAATTAGGAATGACAACGGGGCGGGTTCGGGGCGGGGCGGCATATCCCATACCCGAACCCGATATTTATATTTGTCCCCGAAATCCGACGGGTTTTTTATCGGGGCTAAAAATATCCCCGAACCCGACCCGAAACCCGATATAGACCCGAAACGAAAGTGGTGGCAGAAAAAATTAGGAAAACTACAATGAAACAATTGAGAAATTAAAACCTTACAAATGCTTAAAATACAAATAAGTTCTTAACATAAGTGAACCAAATAGAAATTACTAAAGTCTAATATCGTAACTAAATTCATCACAATAGTGAGAAATTGAGAATACGTGATGGGATTGAAGGTTAGAGTCTTCGAGTGGCTGAAATGGGTTAGAGGGATGAAATCTCATTTTATATATATATATATATATATATATATATATATATATATATATATATATATATATATATAATTTTTCGGGTCGGGGCGGGTCGGGGCATGCATACCCCACTCCCTGACCCGAACCCGAACTAAAAACCCGATAATGACCCGAAACCCGACTCGAAACCCGATAAGAGTGACCCGACCCGACCCAAAATCTTCGGGGTTCGGGTTTTCTCGTCGGGTTCGGGTTCTTTTTGCCATCCCTACTTTCAATTTAATTACATCCTACAAAATGGGAAAAAAATCAATCTAATCCACTATAAGCAATGCATATATAGTGCTACATTACAAAATATGATATTTCCTTCCATTTTGCCCCATCACCTTACCAACCAACTAATTATTCACAAATGAAGTTAACCTAAAGCAAAAAGATCCCAAATAAATCTAGAAAAAGAATACATATATCCTTTGAAACAACCATTTCACCAGTAGAGAAATGCACTTGTTATAAATGTGCGCATCAAGATTCCATAATGGGAAATGTAGTAGGCATTATGTGTCGAAAATCCTAATAGATGCCTCAAACCAAGAAATCCAAGCTTAATACCCAAATATGATGCAAAATTTATAATGAGTTCAGATCTTTACCTTGTAAATGGACGTTCGATTTATGCAGAATACTTGTTTCAATTTGCTCTAAAGAATATATATATACCAGGAAGCCACAAAAAAAAAACAAACGACAACCAAAACCAAAGAATAAACTTTTAGTATCCTTATAGTTATGTACCAAGCAGCCGCCAAAACCAAAAGGCCAGATTTCTATAACATCCTACATTCTAATTTAGATCTATTATAACATCTTGGTTTTCAATCCATTTTCTTGCACAACATCCTACATCCAAAGCAGGACATCTTCTGTACTCATGTTCATTATAGATACAACACGCTCATTTTTGTTCTCTAAAAAAATAATTTAATCAATCATTTATATGAATATGATTGCAATCTAAGATAATAATATATTAGACGGTAACAATGTAAGGGTCTTACTATATGATCCCTTCAAAAATGGATGTTGACCACGGTTGAGCAGGATTGCTTTCGTTAAATGCTCTCAACAAAGACTCCATAAATCTCCAACATAATAAACAGAATTATAAACTAAAACCAGAATGCCATAAAAGTAAAGTACATTAATTATTTATGGGAAAATAGACTGCATACCTAATCCCCCTATACACCCAATGTAATTACGTTAGCTCACTGTTAATTTTTTAAGCTGCCATACACCTCGAAGTGACATCTGCCATGCAAAAAATCAAGTATATTCATATTACTCATGGGTTGGACTTAGAGATATATCAATTATCATATTATTTTAGGAAGCTAGAGTTGTAGTTGGCATACATATTACATCTAAAAGCTATCAACATCCAGTTTAACAAACATACATACATATATCCCAATAAGTCATCTAAACGTATCAAAAAGTGGTACTAAACCAAACATTTAGATGTAAATGATCATTTTTTAATGTTATAATCCTTTTTCGTTATAATATTAAGGAAAGAGAGCTATGACTAATAATATATCAAAGCTCATTTTTCTCAAACAACTTGGGACTTAGGCATGGAATCTATATATTTTTCATTGATGAGAGCATTTTAATTTAAATCTTTAACCTTTATCATCTACACCATGTGAAATGAACAATTAAGTCTGTTAAAAATAATACAGATAGAAGTTATATATCGTGAGAGAGAAGTTTATTCAGCTACAAATATATACGAAGGATTGGGTCGATTAAAAACTAACATACAATTATTATGAGTCTAAGATTATTTGGATATGAAGTATTGAGTCTCTTACAAACCCGCGAGTCCAACCAGCCCATAACCAATGTGTTGTACTTGAAAGTCACCATAACATCAACTTAAAAGTCACAAACCAAACCTGATGAATGTAAGAAGATTTTAATGGCACCAAATGAGAAAAAACTAAAAATCCAAAATTAATCTGACTTCATTGAGAAAGAAAAAAAAAATGTGGTTGATCTTTATAATTCTGGCATTATCCCCTTAAATCATCATGAATGAATGTCCTTGTGCCCCATTTTTCCAATCGATACCTCTTTTCCAAATCTAAACGCATACATGAGCCTACAAACCAGAATGGGGTAAAAACCCCAAACCAATGCCAAAGCAAAACAGAGCCCATATCTAACCTTGAAACACAAACGTAGTTAAACTCACTAGTAGTTTTTCGAAGCCGGAATATTTGGGAATTTTAGGATTCAAGGTTGAATTATACCTCCTTAATTTGTGATATTAATTAATCTTCACCAAGTTGACCAAGTCGATGCTGCCACCAGAATGCCTCTGGTACCTCCATCTCCACTTTACCTAATTTTCCTGAAAATACAGAAATCAACATTAAGATTTTTGAATCAAAGGCAGTTTAATATGATTTTAAAAATAGTAATTTTGGGGGACTACGTGCTGTGAAGCTTAAAAATAAACAACATGAATGAAATAATCACACTTTGTCAATGCCTCTAGGGCTTCGTTGTTGGTCCAGAAAGAGGTAGTATGTCACACCCCCGAACCGAGAAGGTAGAAACGTCCGGGGGCGCGTGACTTCATCTTGAAATATCATAACAATTGAATATGAATGAAACATATCAACCATCATCATCATACATTACAATATCAACATACATAGTTTACATCATTGTGTTTGTTTACGAATTACATCCAAAATAACATAATGTGTGATAAATCAAAAATACATCAAATAGCCAAAATTCCATAGTTGCCAACCTGCTTAGTGAGTTCCTGAGAATACAAGTCGTTTTGAAAAAACCGTCAACATAGAATGTTGGTGAGTTCATAAGCATGTTTGTATGAAAACTTTGTAATAGTTTGTAAACCTCCAGAAAATCTAATATTTTCTTGTAAAAATAGTTTGTAAGTCTTATTTCAAATCATGTATAATTGCATGTGTATTCTTTGTTTATCTTGTTTGAAAATGTATAGAGAGTGATTCCTAGAAAAACCTGTATTTTCTTTTATACGAAAAATTGTGGTCTTAAACCCTAAGACCCGAGTGGTGAAAATAGTCGACGCATAGTTTCATACTTTGTAAAATGAGTAGAGTATATGTATTGCGTAAATTTTAATATAATATTGTTATTCTCTATGTGAGTCGTTAAAACCATACTAATATGACGAGAGTGCTTGTCTTGACGTTCTTCAGGCGTCGGTTTCTAAAGATAATTGTCACCCTAGAATGGTTTGTCTAGCTATAGCGAGCAACTCAGATGTGGGGGTGTCAACCCCGTATAGATCTATACACAATATCCTACTCTCCCTCCAGGAGACTCTGGTTATAACCACATGACTTACTATGTACACTAGGTAGGTACGAGTGAAGGAGTGCCTCACAAGAGTCTTAACAGAAATTTATGCGAATATTGAATTCCATTATTTAAAGTTATAAATAATGTCACTAGAGTGTATTTTCGACCTATAAATTATAGACAAAAATAATCCATTTTTATCATTATAGTAAAAAATAGCCCTATTTTACCAAAATTGTCAACAAAGGCCCAAATTTTACTAAAATGCCAAAGGTGGCCCAATATTATCTAAAATGTTATTAATGGCCCATTAATACCCAAAAATGTCGAAAATGGCACAATAATACCGAAATTATCGAAAATGGCCCATTAATACCGAAATTGTCGAAAATGGCCCATTTTTACTAAAGTTGTAAAAAATAGTCCATTTTTACAAAAATATACATTTAAGGCCTAATTTTACAAAAGTGTTCAAAAATGGCCCATGTTTGCTAAATAGTCCATTTTCGGCCCATTTTTATTAAAAAGTTCAAAAATGGCCCATTCTTACCTTTATGGCTGAAAACAGTCCATTTTTAGTGAAACTTCAATATTTTATCATTTTTCATGTTTTCATGCCCAAAAATTTGGTTAAACATATTCTTGGACTAATCCTTGTGATATTACCATGCATCAAGTGAAACATATTTCATTTAGAAACTAGATTTCATTTATTCTACAACATATCAAGTTAACTAAGTCCAACAACTTGAGATTCAACCAAAAATCTCGAGTTCATGGACTCTTAGCATGAATTTCACAACATTTAACACACGTATCATACAACACATGCACATACAAACAAATATACAAAGATTTATACAAGACTATGACTTGTATCCTCCCACCAAAAGAAAGAAAACTTGAAAAATAGGGGTATAAAGCTCACCTTGGGGCTTTTTGGTTTTGAAGAGGAAGAGGAAAGAGGTTTTCGGCCCTAGCTTGCTTCTTTGAAGAGATTTGTGGAGTTTTGGTTTTCTAAGAGCATAATCACAATAATGGAGTTACATGAGGAGGGAATTTTAGTGTAATATTGAAATAAGACCATAGAGTTTAACAACAACTTACCAAGTTATGAAGGCTTGGAAGGAACTCCATGAAAAACCACCCACAACTCATGATTTTTAGAGAAGGAAGGAAAAGAGTTTGTAGGAATTTTTGAGAGAGAGATAAGATGATTGTGTGGGTTTGAAATGAAAAGTGGAGGGGGGGGGGGTAAGGGGGTGGTTTGGCCGATGAAGGGGATGGAAGGGGGAGAGTAGTAGAGGTTGACTCTAGCTTAGTATTGATGTTAGGGACTTGGTTATTTGTTGGACAACCACCTAGATGTATGAAAGATTATATTGAGGTGGCACCATTTTGTCCCAAGTAGTTTTTTTATTAGATGGGCTAACCGATCGGCCCAAAGGAGAAAGAGAAAGAAGGATTTTCGGGCTTGAAAGGCAATCGCGAAAATACATTGGACCCAATAAGAACTTTGACCCATTAAGGCCCATATATGGGTTTTCGGCCCAATGATGTGACAACCCGATATTTCAAGTCAATGTAATGATCTAAGTCAAGTATTGTAATCTGTTTTTGAATTAATAAATAAATAAAAATAGCGTCATAAATGAAATGTTCAAAAGTTTCAATTGGGATACATAAAATGATAGACATTGTTTCAAGGTTTTCAGAAATATAAAGAACACTCAAATCCGAGTTATAACGAAGAAGTTATGACCAATCAAAGATCTGCATCAAAACCGAAAAAACACTGTTAAGCATAAAACGGGAAATTTCAATAAAATACTTTTTAGCCTTAGGTATCTAAATAAAATTCGTAGATATCATTAAACCGTGAACGTACATAAAAAGAACGTCCAAATCTGACTTTGTGTGAGGAAGTTATAATTTTTCTAAGTTTCGGAATAGTGGTAGACAGCTAAAAACTCAAAATAGAGATCGAACGATATTTAGCCGACACAACCTAAACAAGAATTGAAGATCTCGACAATAGTAGTACCACGGTAAAAAGACAGATGAAAACGGACGTCGGATGAAGAAGTTATGAATTTTTAATGGTCTTTTCATGTCCCGGCATATTAAAAATATATAATTAAAAATAAATTCAAAATTGCGAATGAAGACTAAATGAAAGTTGTAGATTATGTTCTCACCTACGCGTGGATATAAAGAACGTCAAAAATGAAGCTTGTATGCGAAAGTTACATATTTTAGAAGATTAGGGCACACAAACCGAGGGGAGTGCGCTATAACGTACGAGGGTACGCCTAGCGTACTCAGTGCACGACCTCAGATCGACCACGTCCCCGGCTACCCTCTAGCCTGTCCCATCCAAAGTCTAGAGTCCGAAGAGTGTGTCATGCATGACGTACGCCCAGCGTACGAGGGCCAGTTCCACCCCTATATAAAGGGTGCGAGGCTTCCGACTTCTTTTGCTAATTCACAACATTTCTCCCATATTTTCTCACTCTCGAGCCTCCCGAAACTATCCCGATGCCCCGGTTACATATCCAAGCTATGACGAAGGTCCGAAGGTCCAAAAATCTGAGAAATCTTCCACTTTCCATTCGAAGTGTTGCCTGAGAAAAGTCTCGTTTTCTTCAAATCATCACACTTACCAGGTGAGTTCATACCCCTGTATTTCACGTTTTTACTATATTTTAGGTGGAAAAATACAAGTGAAACACAAGAAAAACTTATGTTAAAATGCAAATCATTACATACAGTTTCTAATGTTTTATCTACATTTTGCGTATAAATGTTAAATAAGTAAAATAACATTATTACAAATGTTATACTTTACATGCAAAGTTGGTAATACATTAAGGTTTGTAATTCAAATGAAACACACTTTTGAAAAACAATAACAGGTATAGTTTACGAGATATTCATGATATTTTACACTCTATGAACAATATAGAAAGGAAATACTTACATTTACAAGAAAAATGGACTTTTCATACGTAAACCTATTTGATACAAACTTTTGTGAGACATTTGACTTCACGTACACATTTTAAGTCTTGTATTATAAACCATAATCTCTTGTAGGGAGAGTGTGATACTTGTGTATAGATCTATATGAGATTGACAATCCCGCACATAAACTGTTAGCTATAGTTGGATCGGCAGGTCTGGGGTGACAAACGTCATATCATTCCAATGCCTGAAGAACTTTGTGACAGGCAGTTTGGGTCTATAGTACGATTATAAAACTCACATGAAGTATTAAAACAATTGATTTATGGGGCTATCAAATGCCTTAGTGATTATATATACATATATAAATCTACTTACACTATTTTAGGTATGGAAAATACTTATGCATTCCGGTTTTTGGAACTTCTAAAAACTACCATTCATTTATAGAAAATATTGGATTTTCTAGAAACAAACTCGGTTACTTTATACAAAAAGGCATATAATTCTTATACAAAAACGCTTATGAACTCACCAGCTTAATTGTTGACACTTTTTTTTTTAAAAGTGCTTGTATTTCTCAGGGATTCAGTAATACAGGTAAACAACAGCTTTTGGGAAGTGATGCTAAGGCGTCAATTTCAAACATATTATATCATCATAATGTAATTTCTTTTGAAACATGTATTACAATCAACAATGTAACTTTTTAAATTATATTTATGATGGTTGTGTTTGCTTTCTTTACTATTTATTCACCTGTTATGATACTACATGAAGTCATCCGCCCTCGAACGATTCCGCCGTTCTGGTTTGGGGGTGTGACAGATTGGTATCAGAGCATTGTTTATAGTGAACTAAGTATATCGAACCACATAAGATATACAAACTATAAATGCAAAGGGACTAAAACTCTCTGACAAAACGCATTCACTCCAACTATACTTCAATAAATTAAAATGTTAGTTTCATAAAGGTACAAATGCATGCATGCAACAGTTTAATGTCATAGTTAGAACTATACAAAAGTATTAAGACAAGTTGGACACTATGACTAAGCCTCAGAATATGTAGTCAAGTCTAGGATGAATATAACCTGATCAACTATATTTATCCGAGATATGACCAATGTATGTCGGGGAATAGTCATAGTGAGCAACAAGTCAAAAACTTACCAAAGTAACACTAGAATCAAAATTTCAAATTTAAATGCTATAGGAGTATTTATGACACAATAAAAACTATAACAAGCGAGTAAACCCCGACATTTCATTAGGACTAGGATCGTCAATTAAATAAAAATTAAGCTTATAAAATCTAAAAACCTTCACTGATAGGTCTATAATTGCAAAGTGCATACTTTAAGGTTACACATGAGTGAGGTTGCATGGGCTTAGGATTTATGATTTCGCTTTAGGTCCTTTTCTTTGTTTGGATGGGGGCTTAGAGTGAAGCTATTTATCCAATGGTCCATTCGGTCCCAATTGTATGTAATTTGTATACACTAATTAATTATAGGAGGACTCAGTGTAGGCCTTATCATAGATTTTTTTTTACACTCAACTTTTATATATAATTCTTTTATCTCTATTCTCGATCAGACAAAATGGCAGGATTTCATATCCCCGGGGATCCCTACTACCCAAACCAGGGCAATGGGGGTTGGATTGAGGAGGATCCAGAAGAGGATCCCGAAGAGGTTTTTGAGGAAGATCCAGAAGAGGATCCCGAAGAGGTTTTCGAGGAAGATCCAGAAGAGGATCCCAAAGAAGGGGAAGAGGAAGTAGATAATGAGGGAACTGACTCAGAACCCGAGGTCTACAATCCTCCCCATGTAGTACCAAATCTCCGACGGGACTTCCAGGGCCCGGCGCCCCTTTGGGTTGTAGATCTGAAACGATGGAGCAGGGAACAAGGACAGCGTCCACCCTACGGCATGGGACAAGGCTTTTGTAACCTTAGTAATAGAGGTTCGGCTGACAGAGCACTCCCTGTCATGGTTCGTCGCATCGCCAATCAAGGCGAGCAAGCAAGGGTAAACGCCAACCAAATCATGGACGTTGATGCCACTGCCCAAATCACGGCGGTACGTCTTCGTCGCCTGGACGAAGAACACGATCAAATAATAGAGCACACCTTTTCCCTTCAGAAATACATTACCGCTGCTAGAGCCGAGGTAAGGGAGTTCCGAAAAAACCAAGCCGCAATGGAGAGGAGCGTCATTGAGGCTGAACGTCAAGTAACTCGAGCTCGGATTTCCACGACAACATACCATGGTCCGCAGCATACCACCCGCTCGGAGTAGAGCGCATACTTCTTGCGCTATGTATATACTTATCGAGTGAGTGTTGGTGCTACTCTTTCCTTTATGTATGTAAACCCAACAAACTGTGAGTCCACAATTCGAGGGCCTGAATGCTGTCAACTTTTCCCATTTTCATTGATGTACTCTAGACCTGTGTTAAGGTCAAATTTTCCTGATCGATGTATCAAATATTAATATCAATGAGATTGACACGGGTTTATTATTTCATTAGGTATTTCATTAAATTCTTAAAATACTAATGAAATCATGCACTTATTATTATAAGTTTCCATTTCGCGATTAACTTACAAATTCGGTAATGTTCGGAACGTAAAGCATATAATACTAAGACTTTCCATAATCATTTCTGAAGACTTATCAAGAGTTCGTTTTTTAACATATGGCAGAATCATGCTGCCAAGAAGGAATCCCCGACACTTCAATACTACAGGAACACCAACACCACCTCCACCACCACCCCCATCAATGGACAGTGTTGTTTTCCAAGTTGCCATAACAGCTGCAGTTACAGCAGCAATGGCCCAAATGAGTAACAACGGGTCGGGAGGAGGAATAAATAGCTCTACTAATGGCCAACACCAAGGTCGTTCCGAGGAATGCACATACAAGAACTTCACCGACAGCAAACCCATATCCTTTAATGGGACTGGAGGAGTTATGGCTCTATCCCAATGGATAGAGAAAACGGAAGCAGTATTCGAGATCTGCTCATGCCAAGAAGGGAGCAAAGTAAAATTTGTTTTCTGTACTTTCTCCGAACGAGCCCTAATGTGGTGGAATGGCCACGTCAAGTCATTAACTCTGGTAGTGACTAACTCCATAGGATGGGAAAACCTGAAACAAATGCGCATGCAAGAGTACGGCCCGAGAGGCAAAGTACAGAAGCTCGAACAAGAGCTTTGGGGCCTTACAATGGTAGGCTCGAACATCACAACCTATACCAATAGGTTCAGTGACATGACAATACTTTGCCCGTGAATGGTTGCTCTAGAGAGCAAGAAGATCGAGAGATATATCTGGGGACTGTCACCCCAGATTCAAGGAAGTGTACTAGCTTCCAAGCCAGTTACTTTTGATAGTGCCAAACAGCTGGCACAGTCCCTCGTTGACCATGGCGTCTGCCAAGGATTCATGACTGCTTTTCCGAAGCAACCCATAGAGAGGAAGAAGAAGAAGTTTTGGAATAAAAGGAAGGGTCAATCTTCGCAGGAACCTTCCAAGAAACAACAAATAGTGGCAGTTCATGCCACTACTACTCCCACCACTATTCCTGTCACCCCTACCACTAGCAAAGCAATATGTTGGAAACCTACCAAAGTGCAGCAAATGCAATTTCCATCACAACAGAAATTGTAGGGTAAAGCAGTGTAATAACTGCAACAGGAAAGGGCACACTGTCCGTTTCTGTAAGGCACCGGCACAACCAATCACCCAAGTTCCTGGAGTCGGTGTGGGTCAGGCGTGTTATGGGTGTGGTGAAGTTGGGCACTACAAGAGAGATTGCCCTAAGTCAGGGAATGCTGGCGGCATAGGAAGAGTGTTGGCAATAGGGCAGAACGAAGCAATAGCTGATCCTACGGTGGTTACGGGTACGTTTCTCCTCAATAACACTTATGCATGCATACTTTTTTATTGTGGTGTGGAGAGGAGTTTCGTGAGCCATGAATCCAAACACTTACGTAAACAAAACCCCCAATCACTTAATAAGATATTTACAGTAGAAATGGAAAACGATAAAACAGAAAGCACAAACGATATGTACATAAGCTGCACGCTGGATTTAAATGAACACTCGTTCCAAATCGATTTAATGCCAATCACTATAAGAAGCTTTGATGTCATCATCGGTATGGATTGGTTAAGCCGTCATCATGCCGATACACTTTGTCACGAAAGGGTCGTTCACCTTAATCTGCCAAATGGCAATACTCTTATCATTTATGGTGATAAACCCGGTACCAATTTACAAATCATCTCTTGCATCAAAGCCCAAAAATACCTGCGCAAAGAATACCATGATTTCCTAGCCCACATGGTAGATAAGGAAAAAGAAATGAAAGATATCAAAGACATTCCAGAAGTCTGTGATTTCCCCGACATCTTCCCTGAAGATCTTCCAGGAGTTCCACCATAATGTCAAGTCGAGTTCAGAATCGACTTGATTCCCGGAGCTACCCTAGTAGAAAAGTTCTTGTACCATCTAGCCCCGACAGAGATGCAAGAATTATCCAGCCAACTAAACAAGTTACTCAATAAAGGATTCATCAGGCCGAGCTTCTTACCTTGGGCAGCACTAGTTCTATTCCTAAAGAAGAAGGATGGATCATTTCGCATGTGCATCGACTACCGAGAACTAAACAAGCTCACAATCAAGAACCGATATCCCCTACCGCGCATAGACGATCTATTCGACCAACTCCAAGGAGCAAGCTACTTCTCAAAGGTTGATTTAAGATCCGGGTACCATCAGCAGCGAGTCCTGGAAGGAGATGTTCCCAAGACAGACTTCTGAACTCGTTATGGTCACTACGAGTTTGTAGTGATGCCCTTTGGATTAACAAATGCACCGGCGGTGTTCATGGACTTAATGAACCGAGTATGTCGTTCTTTCCTAGACAAATTTGTGATTGTGTTCATAGATGATATACTCATCTATTCGAAGAGCAAAGAAGAACATAGTCAACACCTCCGGCAGGTCTTAGAGACATTAAGGGTTGAGAAGTTATACGCAAAATTCTCAAAGTGCGAATTTTGGATTCGGAAAGTAGATTTCCTTGGTCATGTGGTCAGCAAAGAAGGGATACACGTGGACCCTTCCAAAATCAAGGCAATCGAGAACTGGTCAGCTCTAAGAACTCCAAAGGAAATCCAACAATTATTGGGCCTTGCTGGCTATTACCAAAGATTCATACAAAACTTCTCAAAGATTGCCAAACCACTTACCGCCCTGACTCAAAAGGGTGTAACCTACAACTAGGGAGAAAAACAAGACGTTGCGTTCCAAACACTGAAACAAGCCCTATGCAACGCATCTATATTATCCTTGCCAAAAGGAACAGAAGACTTTGTGGTCTATTGCGATGCATCAAACCAAGGTTTGGGATGTGTTCTAATACAACGAGGAAAGTTCATCGCATACGTCTCGAGACAACTAAAAACGCACGAAGTCAACTACACTACCCACGACCTCGAACTGGGAGTAGTCGTTTTCGCCCTAAAGATCTGGAGGCACTATCTCTACGGCACGAAATGCACAATATTCACCAATTATAAGAGCCTTCAACACATTCTCAACCAAAAAGAACTCAACATGAGACAGAGACAATGGGTTGAACTAGTGAGCGGTTACGAATGCGAAATTCGTTATCATCCGGGAAAAGCTAATGTAGTAGTTGATGCTCTCAGTCGAAAGCAGTACTCGGGCCGTCGAGTGAAGTCCTTAACCATGACAATCCATTCACGCATGTCCACGCAAATCAAGGAAGCTCAAATGGAATCCTTAAAAATAGAAAATGTGGTTGGCAAAGCCTTAAGAGGAATGGATAAAAATCTTGAAGTCAAGGGTGACAGAGCTCGTTACTTCCTGAATCGAATCTGGACACCGAATTTTGGTGGATTCAAAGACGTTGTCATGAATGAGGCTCATAAGACTCGATACGCCGTGCATCCCGGTTCAGACAAGATGTATCTGGACCTCAAGAAATGGTATTGGTGGCCGAACATGAAAGCCAAAATTGTTGCCTATGTAGGCAAGTGTCTGACTTGCGCCAAAGTCAAAGTAGAGTACCAAAAGCCCTCGGGATTGTTACAACAACCTGAAATACCTGAGTGGAAGTGGGAGCGGATAACCATGGATTTCAAAACCAAGTTACCCAAAACAGTGGGCGGACTTGACACCATCTGGTTGATCGTCGACAGATTAACCAATTCCGCGTACTTCCTACCAATAAAGGAAACTGACAAGATGGAGAAACTAGGTTGAACATACATCAGAGAGATTGTGCGACTGTATGGTGTACCAATATCCATTATCTCCGACAGAGATAGTAGATTCACCTCACGGTTCTGACAATCACTACAAAAATCTCTAGGGACGGGACTAGACATGAGTACCGCTTACCATCCACAAACCGACGGTCAGAGTGAAAGGACCATTCAAACTTTGGAAGATATGATAAGAGCTTGTGTGATCGATTTTGGTAAAGCATAGGATACCCATTTACCACTAGTCGAGTTCTCGTACAACAATAGCTATCACACTAGCATCAAGGTTGCTCCATTCAAAGCCCTTTATGGCCACAAGTACAGATCACCTCTATGTTGGGCTGAAGTGGGTGACACACAACTAGCTAGAGGACAAATACCCGACAATACTCTCACAGGCCCAGAAATCATAAGAGAAACGACCGAGAGGATTGTCCAAATCCAGGAACGACTAAAAGCTTCAAGAGACAGACAAAAGAGTTATGCGGACAAAAGATGGAAGCCCTTGGAATTTCAGGTTGGGGACCGAGTGCTATTGAAGGTCTCACCCTGGAAGGGATTAATACGTTTTGGAAAACGTAGGAAACTAAATCCAAGGTATGTCAGACCATTTGAGATCCTTGCCAGGATCGTCCTTGTAGCATACAAGATTCGAATATCGTAGGAACTCAATAATATACACCCTACATTTCATGTGTCAAACTTAAAGAAGTGTTTGTCTGATGAGACCCTCGTCGTCCCTCTGGACGAAATCGAAATCAATGAGAGTATCCACTTTGTAGAGGAACCAGTAGAAATCATGGGTAGGGAAATTAAAAGAACAAAACAAAGTCGCATACCCATTGTAAAGGTCCGTTGGAATGCAAAGCGAGGACCTGAATACACCTGGGAGCGCGAAGACCAGATGAAACAAAAATACCTGCATCTTTTCCCAAGTCCATAAGTACTTACCTTAGAATAAATTTCAGGACGAAATTCTCTCTCCCGGGGGGATGATGTGACAACCCGATATTTCAAGTCAATGTAATGACCTAAGTCAAGTATTATAATCTATTTTTGAATTAATATATAAATAAAAATAGCGTCAGAAATGAAATGTTCAAAAGTATCAATTGGGATACATAAAATGATAGATATCGTGTCAAGGTTTTCAGAAATATAAAGAACACACAAATCCGAGTTATAACGAAGAAGTTATGACCAACCAAAGATCCGCGTCAAAACCGGTAAAACACTGTTAAGCATAAAATGCGAAATTTCAATAAAATACTTTTAGCCTTAGGTATCTAAATGAAAGTCGTAGATAACATTAAACCGTGAGTGTACATAAAAAGAACGTCCAAATCTGACTTCGTGTGACGAAGTTATGATTTTTCTAAGTTTCGGAGTAGCGGTAGACAGCTAAAAACTCGAAATAGAGATCTAGCGATATTTAGCCGACACAACCTAAACGAGAATTGAATATCTCGACAATAGTAGTACCACGGTAAAAAAAAACAGACAAAAACGGACATCGGATGAAGAAGTTATGAATTTTTAACGGTCTTTTCATGTCCCGACCTACTAAAAATATATAATTAAAAATAAAGTCAAATTTTGCCAACGAAGTCAAAATGAAAGTTATAGATTATATTCTTACCTACGCTTGGATATAAATAACGTCAAAAACGGATCTCGTATGCGAAAGTTACACATTTTAGAAGATTGGGGCACACAAACCGAGGGGAGTACGCTATAGCGTACGAGGGTACGCCTAGCGTACTCAGTGCACGGCCTCGAATCGACCACGTCTCCCGCTACCCTCTAGCCTATCCCATCCGAAGTCCTGAGTCCGAAGAGTACATCATGCATGACATACGTCGAGCGTACGCGAGTATTCCCAGCGTACGAAGGCCAGTTCCACCCCTATATTAAGGGTGCGAGGCTTCCGACTTCTTTTGCTAATTCACAACATTTCTCCCATATTTTCTCACTCTCGAGCCTCCCGAAACTATCCTGATGCCCCGGTTGCATATCCAAGCTACGAAGAACGTCCGAAGGTCCAAAACTCCAGAGAAATCTTCCACTTTCCAGTCGAAGTGTTGCCCGAGAAAAGTCTCATTTTCTTCAAATCATCACACTTACCAGCTGAGTTCATACCCCTACATTTTCACGTTTTTACTATATTTTAGGGGGGGAAAATACAAGTGAAACGCAAGAAAAACTTATGTTAAAATGCAAATCGTTACATACAGTTTCTAATGTTTTATCTACATTTTGCGTATAAATGTTAAATAAGTAAAATAACGTTATTACAAATGTTATACTTTACATGCAAAGTTGGTAATAAACTAAGGTTTGTCATTCAAATGAAACACACTTTTGAAAAACTATAATAGGTATAATTTACAAGATATTCATGATATTTTACACTCTATGAACAATATAGAAAGGAAATACTTACATTTACAAGAAAAATGGACTTTTCATATGTAAACCTATTTGATACAAACTTTTGTGAGACATTTGACTTCACGTACTTTCAAGTACGCATTTTAAGTCCTGTATTATAAACCATAATCTCTTGTAGGGAGAGCGTGATACTTGTGTATAGATCTATACGGGATTGACAATCCCGGACCTAAACTGTTAGCTATAGTTGGACCAGTAGGTCTGGGGTGACAAACGTCATATCATTCCAATGCCTGAAGAACGTTGTGACAGGCAGTCTGGGTCTATAGTACGGTTATAAAAGGCACATGAAGTATTAAAACAACTGATTTATGGGGCTATCAAATGCCTCAGTGATTATATATACATATATAAATCTACTTACACTATTTTAGGTATGGAAAATACTTATGCATTCCGGTTTTTGGAACTTTTAAAAACTACCATTCATTTATAGAAAATATTGGATTTTCTAGAAACAAACTCGGTTACTTTATAGAAAAAGTCATATAATTCTTATACAAAAATGCTTATGAACTCACCAACTTAATTGTTGACAGTTTTTTTTAAAAGTACTTGTATTTCTCAGGGATTCAGTAATACAGGTAAACAATAGCTTTTCGGAAGGGACGCTAAGACGTCAATTTCAAACTTATTATATCATCATAATGTAATTTCTTTTGAAACATGTATTACAATCAACAATGTAAATTTTTAAATTATATTTATGATGGTTGTGTTTTCTTTCTTTACTATTTATTCAACTGTTATGATACTACATGAAGTCATCCACCCTCGAACGATTCCGCCATTCTGGTTTGGGGGTTTGACAAATGAGGTTAAATGGAAAGGTTTTCGGCCCACTATGAGGCCAACATTGGTTTTCGGTTTGATGAGCCCAAAATAATGATTTTTGGACCAACAATGATTTAAATATGGGTCATTGGCCCATATAAAAGTTAAGTTGGGTGTTTGGCCCAAAAAGGGCCCAATAGTGGTTTTTCGGTCTTGGAAGGCCTACTAGAGAGTTTTCTAACCCAAAATAATACTTAATAAAGGTATCTGGCCCACTATGGTCTAAGAAAGATATTCACAGACCAATAAGGCCCAATAAGAGTCTTACGGCCCAACACAATGTTAAATACAAGTTTTCAGCCCATAAGGATCATGTTGAGGGGTTATTGGCCCATTAACGCCCAATAGGAGAGTCTTGGTCCATTAAGAGGTTTGGACTGAGAAGGCTTGGGTTGAGGCCCAAAATTGAGTGAACATAGCTTATTGGGTTAGAATTTGGGCTTACACGAGGAAATTTCGACTTGAAACAAAATTTTGGGTGTATAAACTTGTATAGTATTGAAATCTGGTCAATGTCAAACGTAGGGTTACAAGATTAGACAAGAAATTATCGTGCACCAATATAAAAAATATTAACCCTAATTTGCTAGTTGTGACATAGTAATCGATCAATTATTCTTCTTTATCATCTTCCATTACTATTCAAGACGACTGCTTTGTGGAGTTGATTTGATCAGGTAAGAACCGAAGAGAATCAAAACTAAAAAAGAGACAATGTTCAAATCAAAACCAAAGATTAACACAAGAAAAAGGAAGTTCCTAACTTATCACTCCGTTAGGATTTTCTTCGAAAATACCTATATTAGGTTGTAGAGGATATCAAACCTGCTCACGTAGATCAAGCTGGTGAGCAACTGTAGGAGAAATGGATGGTTGCGGGGGTAGGATGCCTTTCCCTGCATCTCGATGGGTTTATAAAGATGATGAGAGATCAGAACTTGAAATGAGTTTTTAGGTATGAGAGCGTCTTTGAAAAGTTTTGAATTTGATTTGCAAATGGGTAGCCGGGGAAGGTGGGCCGAGTCGGCTCGTTTTTCGTAGGTATCCGGATTCAATGTTGACTTTGACTACTTCAATTTAAAGATGAAAACGTGAGACCTATTCAAAACGTTAATTCAATAACCCGTTGACTAGTATTTTTAGTGCATAAAATGGTTGTATATGTTGCAATAAGCCTTGTACTAATTAAAATTCAGCCTTTGAGCAAATTTGCATAATAAGGAGTGTGTGTGTGTATATATATATATATATATATATATATATATATATAATAAAATTTAAGAAGTTGAGGGTGTGTCCAGGCTTACCTTGGCTCTCATGTGGCTCCGCGCTTGCTTGTATCCTCACTATGACTTGAAGAACCTTGGACACCCTTTTGCTTTCTCTTCGCCTAATCTCTTCCCAGAGGACAACTCGGACTTGCTACTTCATAGGGTTCGTCTTTGTTGAGGTCTAACCTAATACAGCCATCACAAAATTGGCTATGAATGTGTTCAAATGTTTTGAATATTTTTGAACGACCTTTGAAATTTTACAGTGTTTGAAGTTGAAGCCATTTTTTGTATCCTTCACAACTAACCAAAATGCAATATTTTTTAATAGCTTCTTCATTTCTTTGCGGTAACATTTTTGAGCTTCGGCTAGGATTTCTGCATTATTGGCACCACTCGGCCAAGAGCGCTTCACGTTGATGAACACATCATTGAACTCCATTGCAACGTTGTTCGTGTTTCTCCATTACGAATAAATTTGATCTTTTTTGCAGTATTTGCATCACTTCATTCAGCCAAGAAAAAATTACCACACTTTTATATAAAAAAACGTCTCCATCTTGGTTGTCTCCAATCACAAGGTCCTCTGACATGTCAAGCCATGCTTCCGCTAACACATTCTCTTCTTTCCAAGTCCAGGCTATATGTGGGACCTTTTTTCTTTGGATTGTTGGATGCACTTTCAGAATCAGTTGACAAATCAATTTCGAAATAGAGTTGGGATTGGAATTCAGTTTCTTGAATTGTTTCAAATAGATCAAATTCAGGTTGAGATTAGGATTGAAATTGAGATTGACATTGGGATTTGAATTGAGCTTGGTTTGCTCCATATGAATTATAATATGGATCATTTTCAGGATAGTGATACATTGGTGGTTAAAAGATGGGTGGATCAAGTTGAGGTCGGTAGAACATAGGTGGGAAATTGTTTGATAAAGGGTTTGAAGCTTTTTTTATATTTATTCTTGGAGTTTCTTATTGTCTTGGTTTGGAAATGGAATCGGGATTGGAATTAAGTTCTAGAATTGTTTCCTATAGATCAAATTTAGGTTAGGATTGAAATTGAGATTGGTATTGGGATTTGAATTGGACTTGACTTGCTCCATATGAATTAAAATATCAAGACTTTTCGGGATAGTGATACATTGGTGGTTAAAAGATGGGAGGATCAAGTTGAGGCCGGTAGAATAAAGGTGAAAAATTGTTTTATGAAGGGTTTGACGTTTTTTTTTTATTTCTTCTTATAGTTTTTTGTTGTCTTGGAGAAGACATCTTTTGAGAAGTTTTTGATAGGTAATTGAGATTGTAAAAGTTATCATGCAGTAAAAAATGGAGGTTAGTATGTATATATAGTGGTTGAAATAAAGTAAAAAAATGATTTTTTTTAAACGACTATATTTTTTAAAAAATTTGGTCAAAATGTACAAGTCTTTCTCTCTCTCCCTCTCTTTGTCTCCTCTCTCTCTCCTCGATAATCCATTGTCGGAGAACTTCTATTTCTTCGACATCCCACCCTCGTTGGGTGGTGTTTATCATTGGTGTTGAGAATTTTTCGTCCCACTCCCTTAATCCTAAGAAAGATAATGTAGTCATTGTAGTACTTGCTTAGCTACCAATAAAAGATTTGAAATTTGAAAAGATTGCCTTATTAATTATCTTTATAAAATTATTGAATAATAGGAAAATATACGTATTAAGCTAAGTTTTAAGTTATTGTAGATTACACTTTTGGTCCATATGGTTTACATAAATATGCAATTTTATTTCAACTTTTGAATTTTTAACATGGCTAATCTTTGGTTTCCAATAGCTTCACTCATGGTCCTTGAGGCTATATCGTTTACGTTGCTTTGTTAAATGATGATTATACCCCTATTTAAAAAAAACCCTAAAAGCTTTCGGACCATCCACGGAAGCTTCACGCTTTCTCTTTCTCTCTACTTTTGGTAGCTCTAAATGACAACAACTCCACACGTCAATGCTTCTTTTAATCTGTCGATGTCGATTCCCTCCCTCCGGAGACCACTTGTAACACCCTAAAAATTTCCAGGATCAAATTTCATTTTTAATTCATTTCAGAACATCCATTAATCATATCAAAACAACCAAAAGTGTATCATAGTAAAATAATATTAGAGTGCAAATCCCAAAATCATATAAGGCGGAAAATATGGGCAGATGTAATGCGATCAAGCCATACCCTTCCCTTTCGAGTCGGAGGTAGCTGAAACATAAAGTGGAAACTGTAAGCATAAAGCTTAGATATCTCCCCTAAAATACCTCATACTATACATACATAAATCAAGCATAATTGGGTCTATTTCACCCCCTTCGGTATCTTTCAACCGGTACAGGGTGTATTTCACCCCCTTCGGTATCTTTCAACCGGTACTGGGTCTATTTTACCCTCTTTGATATCTTTCAATCGGTATTGGGTCTATTTCACCCGTACAACTAAGCATACAATCAAATCAGTGAATGTAATGAAGGCAACAAGTACAAACATACATAACATGGAATTGTCTTGAAGATAACTATCATCCTACTACCATAATCTAGTGGGCCGGCAATGGTGCCTTCGACCCTTGAGTATAGTGGAGGAAACTCAGCTCGATCAAAAGATAGCAAATCCTACACCTGAGTCTGCTGCCCAACAGCTCCTCACATTGAACATAATCAATACCAACCCGAGTTACTATCTCAGGTTAAGCTCATAGTCATAAGGCCTAACAATGGCCCAAGCCCAACTAAAGGATCTTAAGGCCCAACATAGACCCAAGAGCTATAAGATGGCCTAAGACCCATAAATGAACCAATACCATAAAAAGGTCTAAGGCCCAAACCCAACAAAGCAAGATCCTAACTAAACCTGAGCCCAAAAACTCCAAAATCCCATAAACGGACGTATGCACGACATACCTAGTTCGTATGCTCGATGTACGCGGCTGATCCAGAATCGGGGTGTTGGCCATGTACATGCAATATACTAAGGAGTACGCCCAATGTACTGGTCAGACAGCCAAACCCACTCCGAATTACTTAAATCATTAAGCTTATAATGTCGAAACTTCAATTCAACATCAAAACAATGTCTTAAATCATAAAGTTGAAGAATTTAAGCTTTTACATGGCTTAAAAAGGTCAAATCTTGGATTTTTAACATACTAAATTCATGAAACAACCCTTAACCCTTGCATGGTCGAGCTTAAGCCATCAAGACACCATTTTTATGCACAAGGGACATCAGAAACACTAAGATCTATCACCATAACCTTATGGAGTATCTTATACTCTCAAGAACACCTCAATGGATGAAAACAAGCCAATAACCCAAACTATCTAGATCTAAGAGATGGATCAAAAAGGTAGGGACTTGATACCTTCTGAAGAATGATCAAAGTGGCTAAGTTCTGGATCCACAATCCTTAACACCACAAGAGCAACTTCCAAGAGGTCCTTCCATCTTAAATATCACCAAAAACACAAAGAAATGTGACTTTATAAGCTCAAAACACTCAAATGGCAGTTAGGGTTTCGTGGGAAGGCTGATGAGGGTAGGAGGCTGATGAGGGGGCAGCCTCAAGCCTCATAATGGGATTATATATGGGCTAAACCCTAAAAATTAGGGTTCGTTGATTCACAGCGTATGAGGGTGCCTCCCTTGTCCAACTCAGGTGAGTACACCGTGTGTACTCACATCCCCTTACATATTACGCCCTACATAATATGCCCCTTCTCTTCTTCATAAAAACCAAAAATGACAATAAAAAATAGTATGTGAAAAAATTGATGTTACAATTCCCCCCCCCCCCACTTGAATCAAACTTCATCCTCGAAGTCCTTTGCCTCAAATAACTCTGGGTAATGCTCCCTCATCTTGTCCTTAGGCTCCCATATCCACTAAGAACCCCTTCGGTGCAGCCGCTGCACCTTCACCAATCCCACAACCTTGTTCCTCAAGGTTTTTGTCTTCCGGTTAAGGATCGTCACCGGTCTTTCTATTTAATTAAAGCAGTCATCCACTTGAATGTCCTCCAAAGGAACCACTGCGGAATCATTAACCAAATACCCAAATACTTTCGCAACTGAGAGACATGAAAAGTGTTGTGAATCTGACTGAACTCCTCCATCAGATCCAAACGATACGCTACCCTCCCCACTCAGGCTAAAACACTGAAAGGACCAATATACTTGGGGCCCAACTTACTCCGCTTCCTGAATAAGATGACACATTTCCAAGGTGATACCTTCAGGAGTACCATATCTCCAACCTGAAATTCCAAGTCTGAACGGTGTCTGTTTGTGTAGCACTTATGTCGACTATGTGCTATCTAAAGTCTGTCGCAAACCTGCTGAATAAATTTCGTCATCTTGAGTACCACCTCGGTACTCCCGATGACCCACTGACTGACCCCCCAAAATATCAGGGTCCTACACTTCCTCCTGTAGAGTATCTCAAAAAGAGGTCGATCAATGCTGACGTGATAACTGTTGTTATACGAAAATTCCACCAAAGAAAGATATGTATCCTAACTACCGCCAAAATCCAGAACACATGCCCGCAACATGTCCTCCAAAGTTTGGATAGTCCGCTCACTCTAACCATCAGTATGCGGGCGGAAAATTCGTGCTGAAATGCAGAAGGGTACCCAAATCCTCATGGAATCACTTACAGAACCTGGAAGTAAACCGAACATCCCTATCAAAGACCACAGAAACCAGCACCCCATGTCGTGCCACCACTTCCCGGATATAGATATCGGCCAACTTCTCTGCCAAAATGGTCTACTGAATCGGAATAAAATACGCGCTCTTGGTCAATCGCTCCACGATGACCCATATCAAGTCCACTATGCACATCTTCCTAGGAAATTTGGTAATGAAATCCATTGTAATCTCCTCCCATTTACAAACGGGAACTTCCAACGGCTCCATTTTGCCATGGGGTCACTGACGCTTGGCCTTGACATTTCTACAAGTCAAGCACCTCTCCACATACCAGGCCACATCTCTCTTTATGCACGGCCACCAATAATCAGATCAATGATCTCTATACATCTTCGTTGCTCTGGGATGAATAGATACTCTCAACTTATGTGCCTCCTCCATTAAAACCTGATGCGCATCATCCCAATAAGGAACCCACACCCTTCGATGAAGGGTCAATAACCCTCGGCTATCATAATCGAAGGAACCCACCTGACCCACTATGCGCTCACTCTTCCGGTGCTCTTCCTTCATAGCCTCAACCTGAGCCACTCAAATCTACTCTAAGAGTAAAGTAATCACTATCATCCTTAAACACACATCCCTGATCAGAGCAGCGACCGCCTTTCTGTTGAGAGCATCGACCACCATGTTGACCTTTCTTGAGTGATAAAGGATCTCACAATAATAGTCCTTCACCACATCCAACCATCTACATTGCCTCATATTCAGATTTAGCTGATCCATCAAACAAGCCAAGACCTTATGATGCATGTAGATAGTACAGCGGACCCCTTATAGATCATGTCACCAAATCATGAGGGAAAACACCACATCCCCAAAATCCAAACATACGTAGGATAATTCGCCTCATGAGGCTTCAATTGCCTCGAAGCGTAGGCGATCATATGACCCCACTGCATTAGTACTGCACCCAAATCCATGATCAATGCATCACAATACACCACAAAATCCTTAACACCCTCTGGTAGGGTCAGAATTGGCGCTTCACACAATCTCTGGCTTAGATGTAACGCCCGTAGATCCGGGCTAGTCAATTCATAGACAATGAGCATCAAAAATGAGTTTTTGATGAAAGATTATTTAGAAGGATTAATCTTAACCAAGTTGTATCATATGTTACAAGGGTTCCGTACATATAAAGAACACCGAAATCCGAGTTATAACGAAGAAGTTATGGTCCGTCGAAGTTTCGCGGAAAAACCGGCACGGCACCGGGAAACGTAAAAAGTGAATTTACTATAGAGGAATTTTTGGCCTTAGTAAACTAAATGGAAGTCGTAAAATATGTTAAACCGAAACTGTCCATAAAAAGAACGCCCAAATCTGACTTCGTATGAGGAAGTTATGAATTTTCTAAGATTTGGCTTAGTAGTGCACAACCT
Source organism: Lactuca serriola (assembly GCF_051521515.1). Classification (NCBI taxonomy): domain Eukaryota; kingdom Viridiplantae; phylum Streptophyta; class Magnoliopsida; order Asterales; family Asteraceae; genus Lactuca; species Lactuca serriola. Next base: position 11,903,712 of record NC_136410.1, read on the forward strand.
GAAACTCGAATTTTAGATCGAGCGGTTATTGGCCTATGCAACCTAAATTAGAATTGAATATCTCATTAATAGGAACTCAACGGTAAAAAGACAGACAAAAACGGAGTCTGTATGTAGAAGTTATGAATTTTGTGCGGATATTTAACGGTATAATCTCCTCGTACTGTTAAATTTAAGATGGATTGAGAATTAGCCAACGATGTCAAAATGAAAGTTTTAGCTCTTATTTTTACCTATGCGTGGATATAAAGAACGTTGAAAACGGAGCTCGTATGCGAAAGTTATGAATTTTTGAAAATCAACTGATTTCCACCCTGTATGCGATGCCACGTATCAGCACCTGACTCAGACTTGGAGCCCAAGCTCACTCACGACGTGAACATCAAGAAATTCATGATGTGAATCTTCCTCCATCCCCCTATAAATAATAGGTGAATTCCTCTTCATTCCTCACACCTCCCATCACTTCCCTCTCTCTCTCTCTCTCTCTCTCTCTCTCTCTCTCTCTCTCTATCACCGAACCCCCCCCCCCCCCTGAAAAGCCTAGGGAACCTCCCTAGCACGAGGCGGAAGCCCCGGAGCGCCTGAAAAATCCGAGAAGAAGAGCTTTTCGGTTTGGAAACGCTGCTCTAGCGGAGCCCAGTTTTAAGAAAAACCCGTTGTAAGTGAGCTACGCCTAACCTATCTTTAGTATAACTCATGTTTCAATATAGTAATTTTATTAGGACCTTATAATTAATATTTGGGCTATTATTATGAGTTATATAATTTTCGTTGTAATATCTTTTTAACCACTTGCGGCATAGGGAATCTGGTTTGGAGGGCCGCTTGGGTTGCTGGATTTCAGAAGTGCTATATGCCAAAATGGTCCTGCCATCCGGTGTTCCATGTCTGGCCCCTGTCTGTAAATAGTGGGTGAGGAGTTTTAACGCTTATATAATAGTAATAATAGCAAGACTATTAATTAGTCTCGGTTAACATTAGACTAAACTCTAGTGGTAATGATACTAGGTTTTGTCCAAGGAAGTTGTTTTAAGTAAACGAAGTGTTGTCCGAGTACCGAGTCACCACCTTATCAGGTGAGTGCATAGTTACTTTCATCTTACACATAGATATGAAGTATTTTATATAAACTACGTGCTATGTGTTCATATTATCTGTATACTTGCTATCTATGTTGGATAATGATTTTATACAAGTTTTATATGATTTAAACTGTATACGTATTTTTATCAACATAATATGTTGGGTAAAACATGGGTAGATGAAATATGAGTTGGACGATAAAATGAGAGGTAATATAGGCCATGAGGTAAGGGTGAGAGGTGGACGATGTGAGAGGCCTTTTTCCCAAATACTGGCCCTGTCATCTAACAGAGTATGGATGCCAACCACGAACTATTCTAGACAGTCCAGTGGAACACTAGCAGGCTCGCAACCTATAAGTGTTACCAACGATGTGTTCACTGGTGTACTCTAAAAACCCATTGACTTGTATTGCGAGTGGACTCTCGAAAACGATATTGTCAATAAACGAGATAACCCTGGCAGATGCGCCTAAAGGAATCTATCGGCAAAAGCGCCTAATAGAGAACCTCATAACCCTGGCAGATGCGCCTAAAGGACAATACCGGCACATGCACCTCATAAGGAATGTCACAATTCTGGCAGTTGCGCCTAAGTGATAATATTAGCAGTTGTGCTTGACAGATGTGTCATTAGCAATGATGGATTTCGTGCCTATTCGTTAGGATAATCCTTAGGAATGAATGAACGAGGAATAACTTATTCTTAGGGTAGATCTTTAAGAGTAAATAAGATAATGGGGATGGGTAATTGGGTTTATTTTCTAATGATTAAACATAATAATCATATTATTGTGGGTTGAAAACCTTATGTACTCACCAGGTTTCCCAACCTGACCCACTCAAGCTTATTTGTATCACGGGTCTCAATATGAAGTCACATTACACTGAGAGATTAATGAGATATAAATCACTAGTGATAATTAATGTAAGCTCTGTTTATGCTTATGTTTATTTATTGACAATGACATCCCAAATGTTTTTAAAATGAATAAAAATACGTTTCTTCAGAAATGCTTTGATAACGTATTTATCATGTTTTACTGGGAACAAATTCTATAATATTTTTATCAAAAGAAGTACTCTGATTTTTATAAAGCATAAACAAAATCAGTCTTTTCTGGCCGTGAAAATGGGGATGTCACATTAGAGTCTCAAAAGTTGAGTTCTGCTTAGGCCCCCAACGAAACATGGCAGTCTTCTTTGTCAGTCGGGTCAAAGGAACCGCTATCTTGGGAAATCTTGAATGAATATCCGATAATAACCTACCAATCTAAGGAAACTCTGAATCTCGTATGGAGACCTTGGAACCTCCCATCTCATCACCGCTTCAACCTTTTCCAGATCAACCAAAATGTAGTTCTTGATGATAAGGTGGCCCAGAAACTGTACCTCACACAACCAAAACTCACGCTTAGAGAACTTTGCCAATAACTTCTCCCTCCTTAAAGTCTCCAATACTTCCTTTAAATGTTCATCATGTTGTTCCTAAGTCTTGGAATAGACCAGGATTATTGGAAAGAGTGTCTAGTGTCATTAATTATTGGTAATATTTCTAATAATAATATGGTCCTTTTGGTTTCCCTCAAGACACAAATTGAGTATAATAAATAAAGGAGAAATTGCTTTATTAATTATTTTGGTTAATAATTAATTAGAGACTAATCGGAAATAACTTTTGGGAATTAATTATCTGTTTAATTAATTAAAGGGTTGAATATTCATTAATCGATAGTTGGTTAATCGGGAATGTTCCAGAACCCTTATGGAATTAGGGTTAGATGAAAATCACTCCATCTTACATGGGAAAATGAGTGAATTTCGTGGTTGGACTCCCATCCCACATGGGAAGGGGTGCAAAACCCAGGATGGCATCCAAGGCTATAAATAGGGCTTTAGGGATTCCATTCCTCCTCGCACCTTGGTTTGAAGTTTCGCCAACCCTTCTTCCTCCCCCTCTTAGTAACGATTTATAACCCTATTAAGTTTGTGAAATTGATCGTTCTCCTAGTTATTTTTATTCCACTCTTTGGTGTCATTGGGTGTGATACCATTAGAGGGATTCTCGTTTGGGTCCTCCCATCCAAGCAACTTCATGGAGGATCAAGATCTCAAGCATAGAGATCAAGGGCTACATAAAAGGTATGTTTTTCTTCTTTGTATTTTTCAGTTTCTAGGATATATGTAATTAGCATGAAACCATAGATCCATAGGTTGCATGCACACTTAGGTATATCGTAGTTTCGATTTTTCCACTACCTAGTTTAAAGTGTATTTGATTCATTGAAAACCCAACAGTGGTATCAGATCCATTGGTTCATGATTATATTCACCCTAGATCCATACTTTTGTAAATGCTTATTTGAAATTGAATGAAAAAAGAATGATAGAAAAATTCATAATTGTTAAAACCCTTAGTCGCAGCTCACAATGTGAGAGCTTCCTGCTCACGATGTGAGCTTGCCGGATTAGGATTTCCCTGTTTTTTTTATTTTTCAAATTTGAAGGTTTGTTAAATATGGATAAATGCCAATTTTAAAATGTTTTAAATTTGCAAAAATTGATAAATATTATTTGAATGCGATTATTTAAATTTGAATATTTATTTATTATTTAAATAGTGAATTTAAATATTTAGTATTATTTATAATAGAGATTTATAAGTTTGAATATTAATCCCTCGTGATTTATTAATTGTTACATTGCGTCCTCACAATTAATTAGACTTAATAATAGACAACTAATTTTAAAGAGTTTTAAATCTACCATTTATATATATATATATATATATATATATATATATATATATATATATATATATATATATATATATGTATTAGAAAGTTACAACTTGCGTCGTCACATGTTTTAAATATTGGCATTGTTAGTCTTAGCATGACTAGGCTCATCCATCCTGATGTAGGGGTTTAAAGAGGTCTCTATGATTCTTAATGATGTTGGTTTTTAATATGCTTCGCTTACCACCCTCACCGCCTATTGAATTTTGAGAATGGAGTTACCGAAAGGGTTTGATAGTGATAATGGTCAATATAAAAGTATTCTAAATACAAGTATAAAACAAAATCTTGTTTTATTAATAAAATGTGAGTCTCATATTATCCATGAAAATTGCACATTCTCTTTATATTTTGTTGGTGGAGCTCATGTGGTTAATCAGCACATCAATCCAGAGTATAGTTGAGAATGATATGGACCTCATGAATCTTAAGCGTAACTTGTGTCGGGGATCATGTGATTTTGTATGGTTAATTCACAATATATTTAATGTGAATCTTATGTTATCCATAAAAGTTACACAATCTCTTTATAACTTGTTGATGGAGCTTGTGTGGTTAACCTGCACGCCAATTTGAGAGTATAAGTAGAGAATGATGTGGAGCTTGCGATTCTCAAGCGTAACTTGAGTCGGTGACTACAAAATTTTGTATGGTAAATTCACCATCTGTTCAGTGATCCGCGATGACCCTGTCATTGAATCTGAGATGAACATAATCCGAGATTAACATGCCATTGATAGTCAACAAATTTCAAAGATCTAGGAATTTTGTGGTGATCGAAATTGGCAAAGGGCTTTGCATACCTAAAAAACTTTATGGTGTGTTTACGACATCCCTTTACACATCATGGAGCCAAATATGGATCCTAGCCTTCTTAAATAATTTTGTTAAGGGTAATTATTTTCTAAGGATAAGTAAAATAAATTATAATAGAATTGATATTGAATGATGTCTATAACCTTATTCACTAAAGTCTACTGCTTTAAAACCTTTGAAAGGATTAGCTATTAGGATGATTAATTGTGTCCAAATTCATAGTTTAGGAATAGTTCTCGTAAACGAAAGGAAAGATCATGCCTTTGACAAAGCTCTTCCTGAGGTTCATCCAATCACTGCATTCTAATCTATCATAAAGATCAGTTATCAAGTGTACCTTGTAAACTGACATATTGAAATAAAATGGAATTTCATTGAGTTAGGAGTTGAGTAGGTTTAATCGACTAGCTAATGTGTGCATATAATCAGTTCACTCTGATTTTGATATGAACAACTTGGAATGTCCAAGGAGTTGTGTAGCATGTTGAGGTATCCTTTTAAAACGAACATCGCCAATCATAGAAATTCAAACTCAAAACACTCCCATAAATTTACTATCATGAATTGAAGCGTCAAGAAGAAGGAAGCCAATTGCCCATGGGTTAAAAGACGATTAGTGTTGGTATACTTAATCTAGGCCCAAATACCAAGGACAATATTCAGAGACATGTTCTGATAGAAATTTATTTCCATAACAAGAAAGGACTAAGAAAGCATACATGCCCAAAATATATATTTGAGGTGAAAGTACCGAAACATGAATAAGTTAAATTTGATCATGGATCACGAACCCTTGCTACTTTCCATAAGATCAAAAGATAACTAGTTCTCCCATGTTTGGTATTCAATCAAATATATGGATTTATAATGTCATTGGAACACTAATTCCAATTCTTGAGTGTTTTACTCAGGATTGTGTACTGACATTTGCAAGAATGTGTAGTGACTAAAATGAAGTAAGAAGACTGAAACATGGAGAAGATAATTTGATCATGAATACAAAGTCCGTGTTACTATTCATAGGATCAAAAGACAACTCTTTTCCCAAATGTTTAGTATATGGTCTTATGATTGAAATTATTTATATTATGATTGATGAGATAGCTATGGCTTATTTAAATGTAGAACATCCTAACATGTTAAAAGAAAGTCATGAAATCTATGAAGCAAGTATAGTAACAATAGTTCAAAGTTGATTCAAATATTTGAATAATATGTATTATTGTGTGAATATAAGTTGAAATTAGTTTAACAAATGGATCGTTCAGATTGACCATAATAAGTACTCATTCAAATACATCCAAATGTTTGGGTAAAGTGTATTTGTAGAATCATAGTATTGGATACATAAATGAGAAATGCATTACTAAGTATCTAGTTAGATCGGATTTTGATATAATTTGACCTCAATTCTCATGACAAATGAAAATCTTTTTTATCAAGATAGATGATGAATACATCCTTGGGTGATGTGAATATCTATCGGAATTGGTTTGCACCAATGGACCATTTAGATTAACCACGATACATGGTAATACCAACTTCGTATGAGCGTGAATCTGGAACCTTTCAAGTGTCCAGAGCTCTCATATAGCGGAGTTAAGAATCAATTGGGCAATAGGATGAGACACTCATAATGAGAATCTAATTCCAAACTATATCGATCATCTAAGGAATTAGGAAAGAGTCTCACGAGCTATCTCCACCCAAAACGCTACCAAAAGGAATGTTAGTTGGATAAAGAAACAAATCATTCATTGATTTTGTACTAGATTAGTTACACTATGTTTGCTAACAATTCATGCATTGTACCATGAATAGTGGTACGAGAAGTCATTTGGTCTTGTATCAACTAGTAAGGTTCAAAAACACTCTATGATATGTGAAGTGGGATTCAGTCCTCACCACCATATATGGAAGTCTACGATTATGAGGCTTAGGCTCGTCGTGGAGTGCTAGATAATCTAGGAATTAGAATAGAGATGTGTTATCTCGTTGGAGAACCCATAAAGCATTTTGGATATTTGTAACACCATGTTCCAAATTGTTTCCTAATTCGGGGTGGTGACCCAAAGACCGAGTATCATCAGGCATATGGCCTTTGAGGAAAAGAGATTTAGACCCATTTGGGAGTGGGTAAGGTAATTATGGATGACCCAGGAAGTTCGGTTTGTGTTTTGGAGCCAAGGAGTACTTAGGTAAAGTGTTAGTTTGTGCTTTTATGGAATTTGTATTTTTAGTCAAAAGCTTTTAAAGAAATTATGAGTTGATAGAAGTATAGAGCCTCTCGTTACCTTTTTGTGGAGATAAGGATCGTCGGAAATGGACTTAGAATGAAGAAGTTATGGCCTTCAGAAGTTTTAATGGTTTTAGGATGAAACCGAGTATGTGCAGCGTACATTGGTGTACGTTGGGCGTACTAAGTTAATGCATCGTGAGTGTTTTTTTGAGTACGTGGGGCATACCAGAAGTACACTGGGCGTACTCCAGTCACACCCAAACCCTATTTTAGGGTCTTGGAGCCTATTTAAGCTCCTTATCTCATCACCTAACCCTAATATCTTCAGCCTCCATCCCTCTAAACCCTAGAAACGAAACCCTAGCCCCATTTTAATGGTTTTTGAGCTTTTGGTGGTATTTCAAGCATTTTTGTGATCTTTGAATAAGAAGGAACTTCTTGTAAAAGTGTGGAGTTGCTTGGAGCTTTTGGATTCAAGCTTGATGCATCTTGATTTATCTTCTGGAGGTAAAAAGTTTCTATCTTAATGAGTCTTGGTGTTAGATCTAGCTTAAGGAGCATTTTAGATTCATTTTTGGTCCTTAGAGTCATCCTTGCGAGTATGAGCTACTCCATGAGCTTAGTATGCTAGATCTTGACATTTGGGAGGTTCCTTGTTCATAAAAATGTCATCTTGATGAGTTGTGTTGGACCATGCATGAGTTTGGGTGCTTATTAAGGTTTTGGTCCCATTAAGCCATGAAAAGGGAGTAGAGTTGTCAACTTTACGTATTTATACATCTCATGAAGGTCATATATGAGTTTGGAAGTCATTGGTTTAACCATTAGGAGCTTAATATGGATTTTTGGTCCCTAATGAGAACGTCAGGCGTACACAGGAAGTACGCTCAACGTAATGAAGGTTTTGTGCATCGTTCGTTTTTACCTTGTGCTTTGTGGGTGAGTAAGCGGTGCGTACCCATCTGGTACGCGGGGCGTACTCCCTAGGAAGTTGATTTTGGGCTTTTTAAGACTTGGGCCTTGTTGGATCATTGACTTTGGACTTTGGGCCATGGTTGGAATTAGGGTTTCCTTAGAAGTAGGTCCATGATGTTTTTGGGTCCCAATCAATTTATTGGGCCATAATTGGCTTTTATTGCTTTTGATTTGCGCCTTAGGTTGCACTTTGGGCTTTTGTGCATTTGGGGTGGACCTTGGTTATGGAACAAGTTAGAACAGGGTAAAATGATCTTTTACCCTTTAGGAAGTTGGTTTATGGAGTTGGCCTCATATTTTGGGTTATCGGGTTAATTATTGATTAAGATTGTATTTATTGATAGATGGTGCAAGGTTATCTAGTTCAGCGACTCCGGCGGTTATTTAGTTATCAGCGGACTGAAGTGAGTTTCCTCACTGTGTCTTGCGGGTCTAAGGTACCAATGCTAGCCAATGATTGTTATGATTAGGATGCAAGATGTCTACATGACTCTTGCATAGGTTTTGTGGACTACATGTTTATCGGGTGAGGCCTGATGCCAGGCAGGGTCTGATGAGTATATTGTATGCTAGTTATCAGTATATATTTTATGTTTACCGGGCAAGGCCCGATGCCGAGCGGGGGCTCGATGACTGTATGGTATACTATTGTCATTGTGATTATCGCATGTGTTCATATGATTATATGTTTATATGATTATGTGTGTATTGGGCGGGGCCCGATTCTAGGCGGGGTCTAATGAATGACAGATCTTTAATCCAAGTAGGGCTCGATGTTGGGCGAGGCTAAAGGCCAAGTTAGGCTCAATTTCGGGCGGGGCCTACTATATGTTGATATGTATGGTATGTGGTATTTCGGGGAACTCACTAAGATTTATGCTTACAGTTTTTATGGTTATGGTTTCAGGTACTTCCGCTTCGAAAGAGAAGGGTCCGACTTGATCGCAACACATCCATCCATGTTTCCGCATCATGATGATTTTGGGATTATACTCTGATAACTGTTTTCTTATAAAATTACTTCTGAATATTTGGATAAAAAATTATGGAATGTTGACTTAAAGATAAATAATGTTTTTGTAAAATTAAAATGAAATTTTTACCTATAAATTTTGGGTCATTCCAAGTTGGTATCAGAGCCTTGGTTTGAGGGATTCAGGCACACTCACGGGTGTGACTGAACACAAACTGAGTAATTGGTAATTTATCTTAAAAAGAAAACGAGTTTCTTAAAAAAAATTTGTAAAAGGAAGGAAAATTCTAAAAGGATTTTTGTAAAGATAAAGGGGTGGTGATGCATGCAATTGGCCAAACTCAAGTAAGTGATTCCCAGAATACCCATACATGTTTGTTATGATTATATGTTATGATAATTGCATGTTAGGATGAGGCTAGGGATACTTTTAGTAATTGCATGATAGATTGCCCTGATATGTGATGCCTTGTAGCCTAGGGAGCAATGGATGCAATGCTAGATTGGGAATATGTATTGGTATCTGTAATCGCTAATTGTATGCTTTAAAAATTATATACTTATAGCCCTAGAATGATTGATTTGGCCTTATATCTTGTTACTCGTTTGGTTGTGGTACTAAGGGAGAGTCTTTTATTCGACAATCTTTTTGATCCTGTATTGTGTATAATTTGTATGCATAAGGCCACCGACAATGGGATTGGAAGTTCCTAGCATGAGTTGTAATATATGATTATGGATGTTCTTTGGTTATTATATGGATTGGAGTGCTACTGCATGAATGTTGCTTGCTTTGTGCTTTATGGAACCCTTAAGTGATATGAGTTAGCTATCAAGTGAATATGTTAGGTCACATGTGACAAGGGTTGAATAATATCAAAGTGATGGATTTGACCCTATTGTGTAACTCTCATTTGAGTCTAACCGTTTTAGGGATGATTCTTGTACGTGAAGGATTATCTGAGCCTTGTTACATGTGATGGTATTCATGAGGTGGGTAGCTGACATTATGGGGAGTTCTTCAGCAACTGATGGATGGGTGAGGTCGGAAACATAGGAAAGCCTAGGAAGTGCTTCATTGGGTTTAGTTGCACTATTAGCAAGCATTTGGAGTATCCTTTTGAGAAGGTGACTTATAGGATTTGGGATGATTCTTGAGGAAAGTATGGATAGATGTGAAAGGTAGTATTAGGACTGTACTACTGAAAGCACAGGATCCATACTTGAATCAGAGAGAGTCTTGTAGAATCTAGGAAGCATGTGGATGAGGATTCTTAGGTATGTTCCGATCATTTGAATGGTTGTTTCTCAGTATGGTTATGAGCACTCAGGAAGGAGGTTCGGGTTCTGGTTCCAGCTCAGGTGCAGGTGCTGAGCCGATTGATGAACGGATGCGAGACTTCATCTTGTTAGAGATTAACCGTGGTATTTTGGAGCAGAATCCTGTGATCTTTGGTAAGGTTAAGGAGGGGATTTTGGAGATTTTATATGAGCTTCTGGGCGCATTCCATGCAGAGGTTATAGCTATTGTTAGAGCTTGCACTCTTTCTTTCCATGAGTTTCGTGCTTGTAGAGCTACTGTGTTTTTTAGGGAGAATGTCCATATTGCCAGTAGGAGATAGTTAGCAGATATGGCTAACGCGTTCAGGACAAGTTCTTGACTCAAGGGGTCGAAGGTCATATTTGCCTCCTGTCTTCTGAAGGGCAGAGCTCGAGATTGGTGGGAGGATGTAGACTTCGCTTTGGGAGGCGAAGCCCTAGAGACGATGACTTGGGATGAGTTTGTGACCCAGTTTAGAGCCAAGTTTGAACCAGATATTGAGGTACAACAGTTGGCGAGGGAGTTTTAGGACATTTTCCAGACGACTGAGACTGTGGCAGAGATCACTGCCAAGTTCTAGGAGAGAGACTTGTTTCTTCCGCAGTATGCAGTGGACGAGGAGACGAAGAAGCTAAGGTATCATGACATGCTGATGATGTCATCGGGGAGTTGTGAGTTTGTATGGGTGCGAGACCCTGAATGATATGATTGCAAGAGCCCGAGAGCGTAAGATTGATTTGGAGCACCTCGGTAAGAGGAAGCCAGAGCGGACTCATATTTCAATGGACCAGGTGAAGAGGACTAGGACTCAGGATTCGTGTGTAGGAGGCCATCAGGGCTGTTGTGCCAAGTATGGGAGGATTTCGGGAGACAGAACGAGGATGTTTCAATTGTGGTCAGATGGGTCACTTTAGTTGGGATTTCCCCCATGGTTTGGATCCGATGTATTTCACTGCAACCAGGTGGGCCACTAGAAGGTTGAATGTCCGATGTTGAGGGGTTGAGCAGTAATTGCACCTACTCCAGTTATTTTGAGGATCACTGACGGTCGTGAGGTTAGGGCAGGAGCCTCAACAGTGAAGAGTCAAGCATTTCATTGGCAATCGGGGCAGGTCAGAGTTTCAGTAGATGATATTGCGGGCATGTTATCTTTTGCTCTCTTCATGCTTAATATTATTACTTATATTTTTTTTGGAATCTTATATTGGTATGGAGTCATTAGTGGGTCATATCTTGTTTAGCGGGTTTCAGTTTCTTCGGTTGTTGTTCTGGTTCTTTAATAGCAGTCAATGCAGGGGTATCGTTCGGAGGTTCTACAGTTGGAAGAGTGGGATAGTCCTCCGAAGAAGTCAGAGTTCAGTCATGTTGGCATTTGTTCAGGGAGGATCATCAGTCGTCTATGGAAGAACCTTTGGGTTCGATCACTACCACTGCTAGGGAAAGGAGCGATAGCAATAAGATAATTGTGGCAGTCGCATGGGTTGTTTAGTAATTGGATGTGATAAGGGAATTTCATAATCACAAAGGTTGAAGATGGTCAGAATGCAGAGGTCCTTCTGGGTGTGGGTAAGGTAATTTGGATGATCTAGGAAGTTCGGTTTGTGTTTTGGAGCCAAGGAGTATTTCAGTGCAGTGTCATTTCGGGCTTTTATGGAATTTAGATTTTTTCGAAACGATTTAAGGAAAGTATGAGTTGATAGAAGTGTAGAGCTTCTCGTTACCTTTATGTGGATATAAGGATCGTCGGAAACGTACTTAGAACGAAAAAGTTATGGCCTTCTGAAGTTTTAGTGGTGTTAAGGTGAAACCGAGTACGCGGGGTGTACATTGGTGTACGTTGGGCATACTAAGCCGATGCATCTCGAGTGTTCTTCAGAGTATGTGGGGTGTACCAAAAGTACATTGGGCGTACTCTAGTCAGACTTAAACCTTATTTTAGTGTCTTGGACCCTATTTAAGCTCCTTATATCATCACCTAACCCTAATATCTTTAGCCTCCATCCCTCTAAACCCTAGAAACGAAACCCTAGCCCCCATTTGAGTGGTTTTTGAGCTTTTAGTGGTATTTCAAGCATTTTAGTGATCTTTAAATCAGAAGGAACTTCTTGGAAAAGTGTGGGATTGCTTGGAGCTTTTGGATCCAAGCTTGATGCATCTTGATCTATCTTCTGGAGGTAAAAAGTTTCTATATTGATGACTCTAGGTGTTAGATCTAGTTTAAGGAGCACTTTAGGTTCATTTTTGGTCCTTAGATTCATCCTTGTGAGTATGAGCTACTCCATGAGCTTAGTATGTTGGATCTTGACATTTGGGAGGTCCCTTATTCATAAAAATGTCATCTTAATGAGTTGTGTTGAACCATGCATGAGTTTGGGTGCTTATTATGGTTTATATTAAGGTTTTGGTATTATTAAGCCATGAAAAGGGAGTAAAGTTGCCAACTTTACGTGTTAAGACATCTCATTAAGGTCATATATGAGTTTGGAAGTCATTGGCTTAACCATTAGGAGCTTAATATGGATTTTTGGTCCCTGATGAAAACGTCGGGCGTATGCAGGAAGTTCGTTTGTACCCGATGCTTTATGGGTGAGTACGTGGTGAGTACCCATCTAGTACGCGGGGCGTAATCCCCAGCAAGTTGGTTTTGGGCTTTTTAAGACTTGGGCCTTGTTGGACCATTGTAATTTGGACTTTAGGCCATTTATGGACTTAGGGTTTTCTCGGAAGTAGGTCCATGATGGTTTTGGGGCCTAATCAGGTTAATGGTCCATAATGGGCTTTTGTTGCTTTTAATTTGGGCCTTGGGTTGCATTTTGGGTTGGGCCTTGGTTATGGAACAAGTAAGAAAAGGGTAAAATGGTCTTTTACTCTTTAGGAAGTTGGTTTATGGAGTGGGCCTCGGATTTTGGGTTATCGGGTTAATTATTGATTAAGATTGTATTTATTGGTAGTTGGTGCGAGGTTATCTGGTTCAGCGACTCGGGCAGTTATTTGGCTATCAGCAGACTGAGGTGAGTTCCCTCACTGTGTCTAGCAGGTCTAAGGCACCAATGTTGGCTCATGATTGTTATGCTTAGGATGCAAGATGTCTGCGTGACTCTTGCATAAGTTTTGTGGACTATATGTTTACCGGGCGAGGCCCGATGCCAGGCGGGGCCTGATGAGTATATTGTATGCTAGTTATCAGTATATGTTTTATGTTTACCGGGCAAGGCCCGATGCCGAGCGGTGGCTCGATGATTGTATGGTATGCTATTGTCTTTGTGATTATCGTATGCATTCGTATGATTATATGTTTATATGATTATGTGTGTACCGGGCGGGGCCCGATGCCAGGCGGGGCCAAATGAATGACATATCTGTAATCCGAGCAAGGCTCGATGCCGGGCATGGCCTGATGCCGATTGGGGCCCGAGGTCGAGCGAGGATCGATACTGGGCGAGGCCCGACGTAGGGCGGGGCCCTATTATATGTTGATATGTATGGTATGTGGTATTTTGGGGGACTCGCTAAGCTTTGTGCTTACGATTTTTATGGTTATGGTTTCAGGTACTTCCGGTTCGAAAGAGAAGGGCCCAGTTTGATCGCAGCACATCTACCCATGTTTCCACATCATGATGATTTTGGGATTATACTATGATAATTGTTTTCTTATAAAAGTGCTTTTGATTATTTAGATAAACAATTATGGAATGTTGACTTAAACATAAATAATGTTTTTGTAGAATAAAAATGGAATTTTTACTTCTAAACTTTGGGTCGTTCCAGTATTTGTTTAACAAACCTTCTAAGAACAAAGTGTATGTTGCTCGAAGGGTGGTCTTCAAGGAGATGGAGATGATTTCCAAAAGGGCTAGTAGGAGCCACATTGATCTTGATTAGATTCGAGAGTCAACCAACGCAGAACCTAAAGTTGGACCTAACATTCAATTCAAGATTGAAAGATTTATAGAGGAAACTGGCATATTTCCACCTCTTCCTTATAGATATGATATAGGACGTTATACGCATAGTTATATAAGAGTTTATATTATTGAGGTAAATGAGTCACTGGTATGGAGCAATCAGAGTATACCAGATATCGGAAGCTATGGTAGGCCTTAAAGGCTACAACATGGAATGGGGCGATGGAACACGAGGTTCAGTCCATGTATTTTGAAACTTGGTAGATCAAGCACTTGGCCTTAATGATTAGGTGTAACCGTGTAAGTGGATATTCAAGAAGAGACAAGCATAGATATGAACAAACACATAATCAAACCAAGATAGGTTGTGAAAGATGTGTAAGCTTGATAAGTTCATTCATAGACTGAAATAAGAATCTCGCAAGTGGGATTATTATTTCAATGAGAAAGTTCAAGAAGTTTGAGTTTCGATAAATAAAGATGAGTCATACATATGTCAAAGCTAGTGGCAGTAATTGAAATCTTTATGTCAATGAGAAAGGTCAAGGAGTTTGAATTTTGAAAAACATATATATATATATATATATATATATATATATATATATATATATATCAATGGGAGCACTGTGGTCATCCTTGTGTTGTACGTTGTCATAGTACGATTCATAGAAAACTATGTTCTAACTTATCAAGTGTAAAAGCTTAGCTTTGTATGGGAATCATTTTGCTATGATGCACATAGGAGATACAACACACGTTCATATTATAAGGATCTATGGAGATAGGTCAAAGTGATTCATTGGATTAAGCCAAAGTACATGGAATCTTGAGGAAACTCGATATGCAGAACTCAGGAAGGAGTTCATGTTTAATAAGATATGGCATGACATTGAGCGATGCTAATGTCCTGGTTCTACTATTAAGCTAAAGGAAATGAGTCGTGTCCCACATGCTTCTGCTATGGGATCAATCATATATGACATGACATGTACCATATTTGATGACCCATATGCCTTGAGCATGACAAGTTGGATCAGATCAATTTGGTAAGAATCAAAAAATCAAGATCGAGAACATTCTTAAGTGTCCTAGGAGAATAGAGGAAATGATCTTGACACTATGGAAGAAATCATTGTGTAAAGTCACACCTTATGATCTGATGAGTCAAACACACGACACGCTAATAGATCAGCGTTAACATCTACTACATCTATCGCACCAACGTATCAAGCATATTTGCCTCAGCTTACAGTTCAGTTACCTGATTGTAATCTTTTGTATATTTGGTAATGATATAGATAAGTATAGAATAGATCACAGATTTGGTATCTTTGTGATAATATTAGTTCTTAATATAGATTAGACACAATCCCTTCAATCAAGGGATATACATGTATAGATTAGTATATATACAGCATTAGGGCAAACCCTAATGTTGTGATCGTGGCTTTGTGTCAATTGTATTTGTGACAACCCCGTATTCTTGGTAAATACAAAACTCTTTCTTGGTGAAAGAACAATTTGGAGAACTTATGTGTTATTTACTTTCTGTTTATTATTTTACCTAGATTAGTTTTACGTTTGTTATTCATACTTGAAGTGTATCTGGTCGATACAAACATCCACATTGTAAAAGTTACATTGATGCTAAGTTCCATACTAATAAACAAGATTTCGTTCGCAGTTGGAATTCATGCTTTTAGTGAATGGTGATGTATTAGCATGGAAGAGTACCAAGTAATACACCATAATGGATTTAACAAAATTTGAGTATATTGCATTTGGTTAAATTGCAAAGAAGACAAGGTGACTATAAGAGATTCATTACTAACACGTTTGTTGAAATTCAATCATTGATGGTCATTTTCGACGCTCTTGTGACTTTAAGGGTGAACTTACCTTGAGTATGGATTCCAAGTCACACAAGCTCACATGATACATACTCAGTAAGTATCATTATATTTTATAGTTGTTCGAATGTAAAGACATCATAGTCAATAATTCATATTGAAAGATAATCTTATCGATCCATTCCATAAGACAATGTCACTGACCAAGTCTGACAGTCAGACAAAGTCAAGAGGCATTAGTTGTAAATGAATTAGCTTAAGTGCTCTTAGTTTAGTTTGTTTTAAACATGAGAACTTAAAGCAATATAAGTGTTAATTTGATTTGGCGATTATTAGGTGGAGATTTGAATATATGATGGAGTTCGGCCATTTCACTTAGCGTATTACTGTGTTCTCCTTTTGCATGTTTGGAACCCACTTCCTGAGTATTAATTTACTCTAACGTCCACAGTTGGTCATACTCTTGGAAGTAAGTAATGATTCAAGACTGTCATGAGTATTAGTGGATGGTCCATAATGAATGGACATAACATAGAGATTATGCTAACACTCATGAGTACTTAATAGAGATTTAAGTACCAGACCAACCCGCACTTAGATATTACTTCATGGATCCAGCCACGAGTAATTCTAAGACGATAATATCTTCTATTCTTGAAACCTAGATACATGTGGGGTTTTCCTCTATGATTTTTTTATGCATTGGTCTACTCCAATGCTATCTATAGCTAGTAGTTATAAAGAGTATGTCCATGTGTGACATGATGAAGTAGACAAAAACTATGTAGTCAAAGTTTATTTGTTCCTTATGTCTTAACATGAGAAGTGATATCTATGGGCCCCTTGATGATTTGGTGCTGACATCTAAAGTGCTTGGCCGAGCCCTAACTAGAATTGATGTGTTCAATTTAGTAGTTAGATGCAGTCATCACAAATCTATATCAGGAAACATAATCTTGAATTCTAAGATTGACCATTATCCATCTCTCGAATTCATGCAAATATCATAGAACGAAGGGATGGTTGATCACTTATCAAACGTCTAAATATTGATTAGATCAAGAGTTCAGTAGTTGCATTGGCTGGCCAACTCTCTGTTGATTATTAGAGAGGTATTGGTCCTCGTATAGTTGATGACTTGTCAAAATGGAAGACTATTGGAAAGAGTGTCCAAGGTCATTAACTACTGGTAATTTTTGTAATAATAACAAGGTCATTTTGGGTTGCCTTCAAGACCTAAATTGAGTAGAATAAATAAAGGAGAAATTGGTTTATTAATTACTATGGTTAATAATTAATTAGAAAATAATTGGAAATTAATTAACAGTTTAATTAATAAATGGGTTGAATATTCATTAGAGAAATTAAACACATATCAAATCCAGTCTGTTTCTCATCGCTCCTTCATCTCCTTTGGCCATGGATCTGCCTTTACCCCTCTTGTATCGTCGCTCTACCTTTCCTCTTCCTCACCTCACACCAGTGACACCACCTACCACTGAACCTAGCAAAAATAAATTAAACACGTAGATGAACTGAAAATCTGAAAACCCTAAATTAGGGTTCCTTCGCTCCAAATCAATCAAGTAATTTATGATTCGGTTTGAAAACACTTCATATGCCAGAAATTTCAGAATAGGAAAAACAAGAATCAATATGAACCTGTAGATTATGCATAGATGGGTTATACCAAATTGCCCTTATCCTTATTTGCTTTAGATTATTTATACACTATTGAAGGATGGGAGTTTTTTTTTTCTTGAGTAATCAGTTGGGTTGTGGGTTCGATGAAGGTGGTGGAATTGATTTCTTCACCAAAGCATGAACACAACAAGAAAGAAGTATTTGGGACCAGTTCCCTCTTATCTCGAGAGAGAGGGAGAGAGAGAGAGGTGGGGTTGGGGGATAATTATTTTCTTTTCTTTTTGTTTTTAAATTAAAATAGTATTTGAAAAAGTATAAAAAATATAAAAAAGAAAGTAAAAGGGTATCATCGTCTTTTCAAATTTTTTTGGACAAAAAACGCAAAAAAATAGAAAAAAAAAAAAAAAAAAAAAAAAAACTTTGATTTTAGACCTTCTGTGCAAATGAAAATTTATTTAGACTCTTCAAAGTTTTTTTGAATACAACTAATCTTACGGTTTTTGTCAAAGTAATTTAAACTAAAGTTACGGTAATCGATTAAATGAAAGGGACCATTTATGTAATTTAGTGTTATTCCTATCAACAGTTGAACACGCAAGTCTCAGGTACGGAGAAAATATCAGTTTTGTCCCAATTGTGTGTTCTTTCATCGTCAAATGGTCCTTGTTTTGCAATAGCATAGCAGTGGTATTTGATTTTTCAAGTTTCAAACGATATCTGAATTATTATTGTCATATGTATTTGAATCCAATATGGATCGGTTCTTCTTGTTGTCTCTGACACATCGTATGTAAACTGTGACACCTGTCAGTTTCTCTCTCACACACAGCATCATTACACATAGTGTCTTGTATCAACCGCCGTTAACAAACAAGATTTACAAGATATCTTGATCTGTACAACTTAGATGCCAAATTAACCTAAAAAACAACAAAAGACCACCCCATTCATATGGCAGCTACTGCCTCTTCACAGTCAAACAACCACCCTCAGAAGAAGAAACCCACAGCCATCATTAGGTTCAGACGCCGCCGTATCAAAGAAACCACCATTTCCACCTCCGCGACTTCTAATACAACCACCACTCACCACCATCACCCATCTGCTGTTTCCCCTGAAAACACCTCCTGGTGCTGCCCTCCCGCTGTCTCTTCCTACAAGCCCCCGCCTCCACCGTCGGTAACAACCGCCACTAACCCACAACCCATTTCAATTCCACCAGCAGCGTCTCCCTCACCGGAATCTTTATCCACTGAAAAGACTCAACCTTCACATTTCAATTATCGGTCAAATCTTGAAAATCCCAGATCGATACCCACAATGACAACTACCACCACTGTCTACGGCGCCGCCGGCAACAATCAAGAAGCATTGCCGTCTTCCTTTACCCAATTTAACTCTGCCCTCACTGCCGGACTTTTAAATCCCGTATCGTCGCCACCACCGACCACCGATAAAACCCGATCCAGCCCCACCCTTTTCGAAATGATGGCTAACGAACCCGATTCTAAGATCCCCAACAATGGTTCAATTACAACTCCAAAAAGACCCAGTAATGGCCATGTGATCCCACCGCCGATGATAATTGACAAGCAAATTTTGATGCAACAAAGACTGTCTGATATTCTGTCCTGTCGTAGCCCCGGAAATCAGTTCAATGATCCAAATTCGAGTGATGTGAAACTCACTTTGAGCTCCAAAGATGGGTTTAGTGTTTCTATGAATGTTCATCGGCAGATCTTAGTTGTTCACAGTCGTTTTTTCGCAGATAAGCTATCTGATTATCGTCGGAAATCGGGTCTACAAGGGCAACAATTAAAAGGTTTAATTGATAATGTTAATCCGTTCGTTGTTGAGATTTCTGATTGTGATGATATCGAGGTGTACATAGAGTCGATTAGGTTGATGTATTGTAAAGATTTAAGGAGGAAGCTGATGAAGGATGATGTTCCTAGGGTTCTTGGTATCTTGAAGGTAAAATCATATTATATTTATTCACATTGCATTATTATAAAGCTTAATCATTGATACAATTACAATTACTGTGAGACAGGTATCAGCAGCAATCGGATTCGATGCTGGAGTTTTATCTTGTTTGGAGTACTTAGAAGCTGCTCCATGGGCCGAGGATGAAGAAGAAAAGGTTGCAGCTTTATTATCTGAGCTCAGGCTTGAAGGAGTCGGCGCAGGTGAAGTTTTAAAAAGGGTTTCCATAGATGTTACACCTGGAGAAGATGACACCAACGACAACCAAGAAGTACTTCTTAAGCTTTTACACGTTGTTCTAGAAGGAAAAGATGAAAAAGCAAGAAGAGAGATGAAAGTTTTGGTCTCAAAAATGCTTCATGAAAATTCATCAAGAAACGATTTGAAGAAAGAATCTTTGTATTCGGCTTGTGATAAATGTCTAAATTTGTTACGACACCATTTCTTGAAAGCGTCTAAAGGAGACTTTGAAGAAGTGGCTCAAATCACACGACAATCGGGTAACCTACATTGGCTTCTTGATATTTTAATCGATAGACAAATATCCGAAGATTTTTTAAAGATATGGGGATCACAGACTGAATTATCTCAAGTGCATTCCAAAGTGCCTGCCCTTCATAGATACGAAATCAGTAGAGTTACAGCAAGATTCTTTGTTGGGATTGGAAAAGGTCAACTCTTGGCTTCCAAAGAGTCAAGATGCTTGCTTTTACAAACATGGTTGGTCCCTTTTTATGATGATTTTGCTTGGATGAGGAGAGGGTTGAAAGGGCTAGATCGTAATTTAGTTGAAGATGGGTTGAGCAATACTATATTGACTTTGCCTCTTGCTTGGCAACAAGAAATCTTGATGTCGTGGTTTGACCGGTTTTTAAACTCGGGTGATGATTGCCCGAATATACAAAGAGGGTTTGAAGTTTGGTGGAAAAGAGCGTTTTGGAGAAAGCCCCACACATGATTGCTCAACCATGGTGTGTTTGTTTAATTTCTTTTTTCATATAGCAACTAATGTCATTGCTATCTCAATCGATTTTGCATTTTTTTCACTTAATTTATATCTGATACGGGTCTTGAATCTTAATGAGTATCTTAATGGTAAGTAGGTGAAAAATCCATGAGAAATCTCTGTTATATTGTGATTTACCTTTCTAATATTGGCCGGGGGACCGTTGATGGTGTATACCTTTATATAAATACAAGAAGTTACAATTTTTTTTTCTTACTTGGTTTGTAGTTTAATGGATATTCGATCAAAAAAGTTTGAACAATCTTACTTTTGGTCTTCATAACATCTTCAATTAGACTTGATATTTTGTATGGAGTATATGCGTCTTTTCTTCATATATCCTGACATAAGAATGTTACATAATGCACCTTTTTACGAGTATGAAATGGTCAAATGCGGATGGTATTTGGTTTCAAGTCTAGGTGTTAGTTTCCTTTTCTTAGGAACATTGTGAAAGTTATATTCAATTTATTATTTGTTTATAAAATCTGAAAGAAAGTAGACAAGAACTGTTGGAAGATTAATAAGATCCCACCGATTTAACAAATATTATCACTTACTTGATCTACTACGTCACTGATCCAATGTATCAACCATAGAAATTCCTGACTTATTGTATTTTTGTGGTTAATTGATATTAATATTGGTTTTTTTAATTTTGTATTTTCAAAAATTGATATGTTTAAAAAAAAAAAAAAAAAACTAGAAGCTAAAAACTCGCTGCTAACATGCCCTTAAACATTACTGCTCATAAAAAGTAATATGTCGGTCGGTAACAAACTAATACCAATTTAACAATTACCAATACACATATAGAGGAGCAAAATGAGCAAATTACTCCTAACAAATACTATCTATATGGGTTCAATGTTTTAAGTGGGTTATAAGCAATGAATGGTAGATAAGCAGTTGCACGGAATAACATGAATTATCCTTCAAATTTTTCTGTCAAATGTAAATTTAGTGAAAATTCAAAATCTATCACAAACCCGTTGAAAATCCGTCACGAATCAATTGACAATCCATCAAAAAGCCTGATAATTGTGAATTTAGTGTAAATGCCTTGGTTTATTGACAATTTTGTAACGGAAAATGTCTTCACAAATAAGTTTTTTATAGTAATGCAACCCCTAACTTTTATTTTTGGATCCGCTACTTAAGATAGTTAAGAAAAAAAATCCAATATAATCGTGTTTTAAAGATATATAGTTGTACGATACATCGTTCAAGTTTCATAAATATGTATTTAGAGGTTATTTTATAAATGAAATAAAAAGAAAATCAAACAACAATTGTATTAACTTTTGGTGTCTCGTTGACTCTGACTCGTTCTACTCCATTATTAACTTGGAAAGAGCAAAGAAAAAAAATCGAAAACACTATTTTCATTTTCCAAAAATATTATTTTATTAAAATACAAATATCACAAAAATTGCATATAAAATTAGAGGCCATATGGTTTTGTTATCAGTTATTAGTATAATTATTAAAATATAATAAAAAAGAATATTTTACTTTATCAGATATAATATTTGGAAATAGACTTTGGTCCAATAACATTAGTACAACGACCGCTTATATTAAGTAAAAGTTCGAGTCTTTTTAAGCACACCCATATATTTAAACTTAAGTGAGTGTATTGTTGATATGGCGTCAAAGGTATATGAAATAATATATGATGTCAATTGGTACATCTAAGTCTAATTTCTTTTTAAATGTTCAAGACTGATATATAATTTTTACTTTATAAATTAAAAGCCGTGCATAAGATATATAATGAAAAATATCAGTGAAATGAAAAATCACAACTTGGTTATATTTCAATACAAGTTGCTTGACTCATAACCTGTTGGTCATTGGTTGCTTTCATGAAATTGTTTTCTAGTGCTTTTAATTGACTTCTTATGCCATGTGATAGCTAAGCACACATATAGACCATTTAATTAAGTCATTTGTAGGGGCATCTCTAATTTTATCTTCTTGTCATTTTAGTTTGCACACAATTCTTCTAAAATATATGGTGTGTACATAACTTTAAGCATAACATGATTCACTGGCAAAATATTAAATTAATACATTATAGTTTTACCGTATGTCTTTTGAAAATATTGTTAAAAACGTGCATCACCAAATAGGGTTCTTTTTTTTTTTTATACATGGTGACTATCACAAAATTTGAACTATTGAAATGTCATCAGGTGAGGGGGGAAGTTATTTCTAAAAACATGACTAGTAAGCCTATTTGTGGACATGAAGTTTTAGAAAATCCTTCATGAAACGAGAAGTAATATAAGGCATATGAATGTATTTAGGCCACAAGGGGTATCTGGCTTGCATCCTCACGAGATGGGGACATGGTCTCGGGCCTTACACGACAACACTACGCCCCTTATGCGAGGTTGTATGTATTCTAGTAGCACGGTGACAAAGGATGGCGTTTGGAGATCCATTCCCAACATCTTTTGAGCACCTTTTTCAAATTTGAATCTACTTATTAATATTATTTTTAATTATTGTATAATTACAAATACCTTTACCATTATTGAACATACAATTTTCATCTCTTTTCTCTATATACCATTATACTCTATTACATGTAATTACCATTACCGTTATCTTATTTTGAACGGATCGAACAAGTTTATTGGTCAAATGTGTACAGAAAAAAAAAACATGGTATCTAAATATGGACAAAAACCAAAGTTCCTTAATTACCATAATCATAATGGAAAATGACTATGTCCTCAGAATCATTACCAATATCTTTATAGTGAAGGAGTCTTTTTAGCCAACTCTTTGATACTTCAAAACCAAACTTCTACTTATGAAAAAGGTAATCTATATGATGAGAAATAATAGAAGTCCATGATTTGTAGTTTGTTTTGTTTTATGAAGAATAAGCTCAGTATCATGCATTTTATGTGGTCGTGTGCTCGATTTCAATTGCCTCATAAACATTCACATTATGAAGCTGTGAAACACATTTTTCACTATACCGAGGCACTTGTTATTGATGATTTTAGTGTCACTGCTCCCTTTAATATAACTTGAACTAACACAAATTCAAATAGAATTAAAGTTATGATCTAATACAAGTCAAGAGGTATGGAATACACACTTGTATATAAGACAAGTTTGATCCCGAATACGACGAAAGATATGGGTAGTGACCCTTGCGGGGTTCAAAGGGCTAAGCCCCTAGCGTTGTAGGGTTTCAGGAAACACCCCAAAACCTCTATAGAAATCTGGACATAGAATTTCATGGAAAACATGCTCAAAATGAAGTAAAGTAAAAGAAAATGTGCAAGTTTGTTACTTCTCAAAACCAGGCTACCTGATAGCCCAAGGTGCTTGCTTGGAGCCAAGTTACCATTCTATTTGGTTTTGACAAGAAGCGCGAGTTATCCAGACAATTTTTTAAGAAAACCTTTTGTAAAGGCAGATTCCACAGTTTTCTTTGATCATATCCATATTTCAGATAAATGAGCACATATACATATATTTCACTTACTTGGAACTCATTTACTAAATCTAATATTCCATATACTTTCCATAAATATACATATTGTTTTATACCTAAAACTTTTAAGTGTTTGTATATATTATCCCCCATTAAATTTCCCACTAACCAGATGTACGGGAGAAATATCAATACAAATAATGAACTTACAAGATCCATGAGATATCCATATTCTTGATTACAAAACCCTTTGTTCAAACCCTGCATTCTAACACATAAAATCTTAAATTATGCTATCTTAAGGGGTTCATCATGGAATTTAATGTTATGTAGATTTGAGGCTTGATGGATCCCTTCTTGGCTGAAAGAATATTATTGGATTTTGTGCTTTCTTTGGGAACTCCTTAGTCTTCTGGTTCTTAATGAAGCAATAATAAGTTTTTTTTTTAACAATGGAAGCAGAATTATAACGTCCTGTTCTGAATCATTCACATTTTGGGGTGGTGATCAAATAGCGAGTATTAGCATACTTAGGACCTTTGAGGAATGGAGATCTGGACTCATTTGGAAGTGGGTGATGTAATTTAGATGATCTAGGTGTTCGGTTTGTGTTTTGGAGCCAAGGGGTATTTTGGTATTATGTCAGTTTGGGCTTTTATGGAAATTGGATTTTTGTACGGTACATTGTAAGGCAAGTATGAGTTGATTAAAGCATAGATTTTCTTGTTACCTTTTCATGGATATAAGGATCGTCGAAATCGGATTTATAATGAGGAAGTTATGGCCTTCGTAGTATATTAGGGCTTAAGGGTAACCCTAGTACTCGGGGGGTATCTAGGGAGTACGCAGGGTGTACTGGTGAGAGGGCCGATACGCGAGGTGACACTGGTGTATGCTTAGCATACTAGGAGAGACTGATCGTAGATGTGAGACCTCGTACGTTGGGCGTACGAGGATTACATGGGGCGTACAAGAAGTTAATAGAAACCCTATTTTAGGGTGTTGCACCCTATATAAAGACCTTAAGTCAATAGGGCTAGCCTTTTTACCGAGCTCCAAACCTCCTAAACGCTAAATCTTGACCCTTAGCCTACATGGTTGTATTTTTGAAATAATGAGAGGAAGTTGGTGCTCTTGTTGCTCATTTTGAAGGAATTGAAGAAAAGTGAATTTGCATTGCTTGGTGTGAAGTTTTAGATCCAGAATCACCCCTCATTTTGCAAGCCTCTTGATGTATCAAGTTCATACCTTGGCTTTTGAATGCTTAGATCTCTTTATGTATTGGTTTTTATGTTTTGGATCCCTTTTGGGTTGATTGATGAGTTAAGGCATTTGAAGGGCTTATCCTTTTAGATATGAGCTTGTTATGAGGTTCTTAAGCATAAATGTGCAAACTTTAAAGGGTATTGGGTCTCATGCATGCATTAAGTCACATATTAAGTCCTTTATTAAGCTTAAAAGCTTCATTTAGCCATGCATGAATGTAAAGTTAGTAACTTTACGTGATTAATCAGTCCAAGGAAGTCATATCTAGGTTGTGGTGTAAAGTCTTTATGGAATAAGAGCTTTATATGGAAGTTGGTTGTATGGGAAGGTACATTGGGCATACAAGCATGTACGCTTAGCGTACCAGCCCTAAGGCAACTACGCTACGCGTACGAGCTGAGTACGCCCCGTGTACTCAGCAGAGTGGGCCTCGGATCGTTGGGCTTTGATTTGGGCCATTCTTGTGGGCCTAGATGTTTAGGGCTTTGTTGGGTCATCTGATTTCAAGTGTTTTAGTATGGGAATATTATTCAATCGTGGGTTAAGGCCATGGAAGGGATTTGGGCCCAATTTGGAATATTGGGCCATGATTGGGCCTTGTATGATTAATTGGTTTTTGGGCCTTTTGGATAATAGGTTTGTGCCTTAGTCTTGGACCAAACTAGATAAGGGGTAAAACAATATTTTTACCTTAATTGTGGGATAATAGTTATGGATTGGAATTTAAGTATCAATTATATGTTATTTGATATTGATAGCTCGAGGATTTGTCGAACCAACAGCCAGGGATTTATCGGTGTGGTTCAACAGTTCGAGGTGAGTCTCCTCACTAAGTTCAGCAGTTCGAAGGCACGAATGCCAGCCCATGGTTTATATGTTAGGATGCTATATGTATGCATGACTCTTGCATGTTTTATGTGATGGTATGCTTACCGGACAAGGCCCGATGCCAGGGGGCCTGATGAGTATATTGTATGCTAGTTATCAGTATGTGCTTTTATGCTTACCGGGTAAGGCCCAATGTCGGGTGGGGCTCGATGATTGTATGGTGTACTATGGTTTTTTTGTGATTATTGCATGCTTTAGAAGATTATATATTTATATGATTATATGCTTATATTATTGACTGTGTAACGGGTGGGGCCCGATGTTAGGCGAGGCCTGGTGATTGACAGATCTGCAATTTGAGCGAGGCTCGATGCCAAGTGGGGCCCGATGTAGGGTGGGGGCCCATTATATGTTGATATGTATGGTATGTGGTATTTTGGAGAATTCACTAAGCTTTGTGCTTACGGTTTTTAGTTTATGTTTCAGGTACTTCGACTTTCAAATGGAAGAGCTCGGGATGATTGCAGAGCACACACCACCTCGTTCCACTTTTCTTGATTTATTTTGATGTGAAATGATGATTGATACGTTTTTCTTATTTAGATTTATATGATAATGTTTTGGGAATACTGGTTTTATAAATTTAAAAATGAAAATTTTGGGTCTTATATAGTGGGACGTTACAAGAATATGTGGTGGCATGTCGGATGTGCACATACACTCTTTGGATGAAGCAAACTCTCTTATATCTTAATCATTTTCAAAATAAAACTCTAATATGTTTCGATAAACCAATATCTATTTGTTTGAGTAAAAATCTTATCTTGATCTCATGCACAAAGCATATAAATATAAGACACCACTTCTTGCATAATCATGTTTCTAAGGATAATTTTGTGCTTGAAAAGGTTGATAAATATACTAAAACCCTCAATAAAGAATCCTTTTGTAAATGAAGAATGAGACTTGACATGATTTAGCATATTACTTGAATATTGAAATTTTTTTGCATCAATGTGCTTAAATGTTGGGTGTTATTTCCCACTCATGTTAAATATTGTTGGATAAGGTGTCTAAGTCCATAACTATTTCTGATATGTACTTGACCATGCCCCCATGGTCCATTTGGGTTGCATGGCACCATGCAATTGGATAGACTAAATGAGAGAAATAACACTTGGAGATTATTAATATATTATAAGTTCTAATATATTAATAATATTATTTAATTAGTTTGATCAAGAATTAATTTAGAATTAATTAAGTGATCAAAAGATAACTAATTAAATATATGGGTTGATTATGTAAATCATCCATATCTTGTATAGTGGGCTAAGAGGCTCCATGGATTATCAAGTTGGGTTCCACCCATAGGATGCTCCATGGGAGTTACAAACCCATGGGTCATGGAAATGAAGAGTCATGACACATTAGGGTTTACATGGTGTAACCCTAGATGTGTCAACACTATATAAGAATCCCATTCTCCACCAAAATCGGTTACACATATGAAACAAGAGGGCTAGGCCGATTTTAAGAAGTGTGTGTTCTCTTAAAAGTCTTTCCAAGAGCATTTGGTGTTGTGTGAAGCATTTGAGGCATCACACTTGGGGTGCTAGGCTCACAAAGTTTCAAGGATCATAAGCAACAACAAGACAAACATAGATCCAAGGTTATTAGGGTTGCATGTACACTTGGGAAGTGTTAGAATGCTCAAAACCCATCAGTGGTATCAGAGCCTAGGCTTGTTTGTTTGTTATTTGTGCAAAATTGTTGAAAAAAAGTTGATATTGTGAAATCTGCCTGATGAACTCACCGAGTCCATGGGGGGACTCGCCGAGTTCATGTGTAAGTTCATCCTACTCGCCAACTAGGCTCGTGCACTCGACGAGTAGGAGCCTCAGAATGCAGATTTTCGCCTTTTGTTGCTGGAAATGGACTAGAAACATTACCCTAAACTGTTTTGGTACTTGAAAACTTGTTTTAGATGGTGTAATGTTCATGCTAATCCATTTACAATGACAATTATCAAAATTACAAAGTTTTAAGTGTAATTTTTGATTCTTGAAAAATGTTAATGTTCATGTTCTTGAACTTATGAAGATTATAGGATCATAGGAATTATTTGTAACCTACTTGGTAGTTTAATTCTTGATCATTATGTGTTTTAATGGAGTCCATAACTTGTCCTCGGGTTATGGAAAACCAAAAGTCACTTAGTTAAAAGCCATTAAAAGAACACATGAGTTATAAAAAATGAAGAGTCTTCATTTTTAATACTCTATTAACTCATAAGTTACAGGAAATGAAAAGTTTTGAAAGTTTACAAAACTTGCCCTCAAGTTTTGGAACAAGTAAAGTCTTCATTAAAACTTTAGTTCCAACCCTTAGAATTTAAAAAGTTAAAATTCAACCCTTATACTTTATAATATTATAAATTAATAATATATATATGTATAAGAGCGAGTCGTCTTACCGCTAGTACGCCTCATTCACGAAGCCGGTCTATAAGGGGGTATAAGGTTGTTTCCTATAAAATGGCAACTTAATAGGTGTCCACTCTCACCCACCACTTCCTTGATCAGTGGAGGGTCGTTAGCCGAACGGGTAAGACAAGGACTTATAAATTCTCATTAAAAGTATGATGAATATTATAAAGTAACTAAATGCTTTTATCAAATTCCCAATCTTAGTTACTTTAGGAAAAATGTGAATAAGGTGCTAATCTGTGAAATTACACTTTACACTTTGTTTAAGTCATTGGTGGAGCGTGTATGGTTAACCAGTACACTAACTTGGACTTAACAAGGTAGGTAAAGGGTGGCTTAAGGTTTATCATAGTATCGGTGGAGCGTGTGTGGTTTACCGGCACATCGATTGAGTGATAAACTTTAAGGGTACCAAGTGATTTGCATGGTTACTTCACACCTCGTTTTGTGATCCTCGGTATCCCAGTCACAAAACTTGGAGGGCACACTCGAGATTGAAACATGCCTTTGAAAAGTTCATTGAATCTCAAAAGAATCTAGGAATTTCTAAGAACCAATCAAAAACCTAATATTTAATATTTCGTTTTTCATGGTGGAAATTGGTGAATCGTCATTCACCTACCTTTCAAATATGTTATAGCTTGGATTACGGCATACCTCTTCTAAGTTATAATATATTGTGATTGGATCCTAGCCTTAATATTACATTTGGGTGTTTTATTAAGGACTCTCTTAATATCTAAACTAATCTTGTCCTCTTCATTCAGATGTCTTCAAACAATGTTGCTTCTGGCTCTAATCCTAATGGCTCCTTTACCCTTATGAACTTGTGTGGGAAAGTCACTTTTGATGGATCCAACTTCAGTGAATGGATCAGAAACATCAGGATGATTACCCACTACGAGGACAAATAATATGTCCTTGACAAGGAGCTTAAGGAGATTGATGAGACCACTGCAACTCCCCAGGAGATCTCTGACTTCCAGGCACATGAAAGGGATGCTACCAAAGTGGCATGCATCATGATGGCCTCGATGACAGCGGAACTCCAAAAGTCCTATGAAGACTTCTACCCTTTTGAAATGCACCAAGATCTTATGGAAAGATACCATCAAAGTGCACGACAAGAGAGGTATGAAATCATCTGCTCCATGATAACAACCATGATGAAGGACGGGGAATCCGTCACGAGCCACATGCAGAAAATACAAAGGTATGTGGATCGGATGCTGAAGCTTAATGTGAACTTCCCTGAGGAGCTTGCAATAGATATCATTTTTCACTCCTTACCATCGTGTTATGATCAATTCTGCATGACATATCACATGAATAAGGAAGAGGTCACACTCAGCAAACTTCAGGGACTTCTCAAGACCGCAGAAACAGGTCTTAAAGGGAAGTCGGTTGTTAACACTCCTACTCCAAACTCCGCCCCGGTTTTGGCAATCGGGAAAAGTCGAGGGAAGAAGAGAAAGAGCTCTTCGAAGGGTACCAAGGCTAGGACCCTTGATGGCTCTTCTTCAAGTGGAACCAAGATAGGTTTCATCACTCCTTCTTCTGACCCAAAAAAGGCTGAATGCTTCTATTGTCATGAAAAGGCACATTGGAAGCGGAACTGCCCAAAGTACCAGCAAGATGTGAAGGATGGGAAAGTTAAACCCAACCATGCAAATATTTACACTATCTTATCTAATAACTCACCCCATTCCAACTCATGGGTCCTTGATACCGGTTGTGGTATTCATATTTGTTTTGATTTGCAGGGACTAAGAAGAAGTGAGAATGTGGAGCAAGGAAGAATAAACTTGATCATGGGATACAGGAAAGCTTCACCCGTCACCAAGATTGGAGTTTATACTTTATTGCTAAGTAGTGGGTTTAGTTTAGATTTGAATAAGTGTTGTTATTCGCCAGAAATGGCAAGAAACATTATTTCCTTTCATGCATTGTATAAACAAGGTTTCACCTTTTCATTTGATAATGAAGTTGGTTTAATTAATGCTTTCTTTAATAATGTTCTTTATTTTAAAGCATTACCTTGTGATGGCGTGTATGAAACAATATATGTGGTTGATAACTTAGGAAATAATGCATTGTGTATTGATTATGTTAATAATAACTTGGATAAAGCATCGTTATGGCATTGTCGTCTTGGACATATAAGCAAGAAACGCATAGGCCAACTCCAAAAGGATGGAGTCTTGGAGTCATTTGACCTAAAGTCAGATGATAGTTGTGAATCATGCTTACTTGGAAAAATGACAAAGTCACCCTTCACAGGTTCTTGTGAGAGGGGTGAAGGTTTGTTGGATCTTGTACACACGGACGTGTGTGGGCCCTTCCAACATACCACAAGGGATGCTAATCGTTATTATTTGACTTTTACTGATGATTACAGTAGATATGGATATGTCTACTTAATCAAGCATAAGTCAGAGACTTTCGAAAAGTTTAAGGAATTTAAACAGGAAGTCAAGAATCAATTGGGTAGGAACATTAAGATGGTTGGATTCGATCGAGGTGGTGAGTATCTTAGTTCAGAGTTCCTTGACTATCTTAGGGAATGTGAGATTGTCTCATAATTGACACCTCCCAGGACACCGCAGTTGAATGGTGTGACTGAGAGG
The DNA here is from genome assembly GCF_051521515.1 of Lactuca serriola. Lineage (NCBI taxonomy): Eukaryota > Viridiplantae > Streptophyta > Magnoliopsida > Asterales > Asteraceae > Lactuca > Lactuca serriola. The sequence continues at coordinate 11,934,980 of NC_136410.1, forward strand.
CGTAATCGAACCTTGTTGGATATGGTTCATTCCATGATGAGTCAAGCTTCGCCACCTATCTCATTTTGGGGCTATGCCTTAGAGATTGCCGCCTATATCCTTAATCTAGTCCCTACAAAGAAAGTTGCCAAAACTCCTCATGCGATGTGGACTGGTAAAGTACCCAAACTAGACCACCTCAAGATTTGGGGTTGCGAGACTTTCATGAGACACGAGACTCATCATAAGCTTGAAACTCGAAGCGAGAGGTGTATTTTGAACGGCTACCCACAACAATCCTTTGGTTACCTCTTCTACAGACCTAGTGAAAATGTGGTCTTTGTAGCTAGGAGGGCGTTCTTGAGAGAGAGAGAGAGAGAGAGAGAGAGAGAGAGTTCATAAGCCAAGGAAACATTGGGAGGAAAGTTGACCTTGAAGAGATTCAAGAGTCAAGCGGTGAAGGAACTTCAAACCCTAGCACTCAACTTGAGGAGGAAACTCCTGTTGAGCCAATTGACAAGTCTGTACCTCTGAGGCGTTCCACAAGGGTTGGGAATGCACATGAGCATTACTATGGATTCCATATTACTGAGGAAGGTGATACACTTATCAGTGATGAGACACTAATAGGTCTGGATGAACCTAACAGTTACGCGGAAGCCATGGCAGGCCCTGAGTCAGCCAAGTGGAAAGAGGCAATGGACAGCGAGATACAGTCCATGTATGACAATCAAGTTTGGAACTTGGTTGAGAATGTACCAGGTTGTAAGACAGTAGGGTGCAAATGGATCTTCAAGAAGAAGACCGACATGGATGGTAAAGTACACACTTATAAGGCACGACTGGTTGCAAAGGGTTTCTCACAAACTCCGGGAGTTGATTATGATGAGACATTTTCTCTAGTGGCCAAGATTAAGTCTATTAGGGTTCTGTTAGCCATAGCCGCATTTCATGACTATGAAATATGGCAAATGGATGTCAAAATCGCTTTCCTTAATGGAAATTTGGCTGAAGATGTTTACATGAGTCAGCCAGAGGGTTTTGTCAATACAAAGTACCCTAACAGAGTGTGTAAGCTTGAGAAATCCATTTATGGGTTAAAGCAAGCACCTCGCAGATGGAATCTTTGCTTTGATGCGAAAGTCAAGGAATTTGGCTTTCCTAGGAGTGAAGATGAATCTTGTGTATATGTCAAGGCTAGTGGGAGTATAGTTAGCTTTTCGGTATTGTATGTGGATGACATACTACTCATAGGAAATGACATCCCAACTCTGCAGGAAGTTAAGTCCTGGCTTGGGAAGTGTTTCTTTATGAAGGACCTAGGAGAAACTGCCTATATTCTAGGGATAAGGATCTTGAGAGACCAGAGTAAAAGACTAATTGGACTTAGTCAGAGTACCTACTTGGATTAATTGCTGAAGAGATTCAGCATGCAGGACTCCAAGAAAGGAGAGTTACCCATCCAGAGTAACGCCAAATTGAGTAAGACACAAAGCCCTAGTACTGAGGCTGAGATAGCAGAAATGAGTCGAATACCTTATGCGTTGGCTGTAGGATCAATCATGTATGCTATGACGTGTACTCGACCTGATGTAGCCTTTGCCTTGAGCATGGTTAGCAAGTATCAGGGGAACCATGGCAAGGCACACTGGACTGCGGTAAAGAATATCCTCAAGTACCTACGGAGGACTAAGGACTGGGTCCTTACCCTCGGTGGGAGTGATGACTTGAGAGTTGTAGGGTATAGTGATGCTAGCTTTCGGACTGATAGGGATAATTTGCGCTCTCAGTCAGGCTGGGTCTTTACTCTAAACGGAGGAGCAATTTCTTGGAAGAGTTCCAAGCAAGAGACAGTGGCTGATTCAACTTGCGAGTCAGAGTATATTGAAGCTAGCGAGGCAACAAAGGAGGCGATATGGCTGAAGAACTTCATTGGAGACCTTGGAGTTGTACCAGCTATTAAAGAGCCAATGGAAATTTTCTGTGATAGTGAAAGTGTTGTTGCCTTTGCCAAGGAACCAAGGTATCACGGGAGATCCAGACACATCGAAAGAAAATACCATTTTATCAGACATCGGATAGAAGAAGGACTCCTCGTGGCAAAGAGGGTATCATCGGATGAGAATCCAGCAGATCCCCTCACGAAGGGACTGACTCGAGTTAAACATCTCCAGCATGCTCCGAGCATAGGGCTGAAGGATGATATTAGATTTAGTAGTTAGATAACCTCGAAATTTGTAAAGTGTAATTGACATTAGGTGATGAATAAAAGGTGTTTTATTTATGAGTAAAGTGTTGCTATCTCTTGTAGATCATTTACTATATTTCTTTTGCATGTTTTGACTTCCAGAATAATTATGTTTAGTATATCATATTATTCGACCCTCCACAGTCGGTCATATGTCGAAAGTAGGTCTGAATCAAGACTGTCATGATTGGTTGCAGAGGTCTAAGGTGTTGGACATGGCTACAACAATCATGAGTGCTCATACGTTATGAGCATTGGACTCAACCCACGCTCACTGGAATCACTTCATGGAATTTATCTTGAGTGATCGTGAGATGGTAATATCATATAATTCTTCAAACCGAGAGATATGATTTGTTACTTACGAGTTGGTTATGCATTGATTGTACGTAAACGCATTATAACTCGATGTTATAAAACGTGCTTTTGTGTATAATTCAATGAGTGGTAGAACAAACATATGAGTCGAAGTTTATCTGTTCCTTCTTGGATTAGAAGCTGATATATGGGCCCCTCGATGATTTTGTTTTGACCTATGTACCGGGCCCGGTCAGAACTAAGTTGATGTGTTCAATTAAGCTCTTTGTCAAACAAATCGGAAATTGGGAAACAAACTGTTGGACAATAAGTAAGACATTGTTCCATGTATTTGTCCGGCTGATATCTAGAACAAAGGATTATATGATCACTTATCTTAAATGGCGTATCATCATCTTCTCAATTCCGAGAGACCTTGAAAGAGCTACGATTGCCGATCGGTTCCTGAAGTACTGCAGTTATAGTTATTAGACTTATCCAAGTGGGAGACTGTTGGATAAGGTGTCTAAGTCCATAACTATTTCTGATGTGTACTTGACCCGACCCGGCATGGTCCATTTGGGTTGCATGGCACCATGCAATTGGATAAACAAATGAGAGAAATAACACTTGGAGATTATTAATATATTATAAGTTCTAATATATTAATAATATTATTTAATTAGTTTGATCAAGAATTAATTTAGAATTAATTAAGTGATCAAAAGATAACTAATTAAATATATGGGTTGATTATGTAAATCATCCATATCTTGTATAGTGGGCTAAGAGGCTCCATGAATTATCAAGTTGGGTTCCACCCATAGGATGCTCCATGGGAGTTACAAACCCATGGGTCATGGAAATGAAGAGTCATGACACATTACGGTTTACATGGTGTAACCCTAGATGTGTCAACACTATATAAGAATCCCATTCTCCACCAAAATCGGTTACACATATGAAACAAGAGGGCTAGGCCAATTTTAAGAAGTGTGTGTTCTCTCAAAAGTCTTTCCAAGAGCATTTGGTGTTGTGTGAAGCATTTGAGGCATCACACTTGGGGTGCTAGGCTCACAAGGTTTCAAGGAGCATAAGCAACAACAAGACAAACATAGATCCAAGGTTATTATGGTTGCATGTACACTTAGGAAGTGTTAGAATGCTCAAAACCCATCAAATATTTCATTTACTAGGAACTTTATATCGAGGGACAACTTACTTCCCTAATTTTCATTGATAAAAGGGGAAAATAAGACCCACTCTTTGCTTTTTTAGTAAGCATGCTTTATTGGGATTTTGTTTGTTTGATTGATTACCTAGATTAGATTATGATCCATGTTAAATATGGTGGAACATATAAAAGAAATACATTTAAAATTATAAAAAAAACAACACAATAAAAAAAATAAGATAAAGTAACATAAAAAAATAATATCATAAAACAGAATAAAACATGAGTTGATGATTAAAACTATAAATTAAAAAAAACAAATTATTCAATCATAAACTAATATAAAGTAGTAAATATCTTTATTAGAAAAAGCAACCGTTTTCGAATGTAATTTAAAATATATAATATTACACATTTATACTTGGCATAGTTACTATCTCAAAATCTGAACAAAATAAAAATACTTCATGAGAATGATGTGGCGGAATGACATACTCAATCGTATTTCCTTTAAATAAATAAAGGAGATTGTTTCGATAATTCCACCATTCATTTGCATCGACATTGTAATTACTAACATCTACTTTAACCAATCGATTCTGAATGAAATACCAAATAGCCCACAAACGATCTCCACATATAGAAAAATATCACAATTTCCCGTCAAACTTAATAAGCCTTGATGCATACGAGTTGAAATCATTAATAATACAAGGTGCAAATATCACTAAATATTCTTCCAAATATACATCGAATCATAAAATGTCATAGTTAGACAATAAGAAGTAAACCACACCTCCACTTATAATTGCCTCATCTGAAACAGGATAAATAGAAGATGGTAACTGGATATTATGAAGCTCCCTCAATTCCCATGTAGTAGAGTCAAACAATTCTAAGTGAAAGTAATCATAGTCCACCTGATCCTTAAGCAGATCACTACAAAGAAAATAACATATCAGTAATAAAATAAACTAAAATAATATACATAAAATATAATATAGATAAAATCTTACGATGACAATGTGTATGATAATCGAATGATCTTGAAATGCAACGACTTCGAACTCATAACTACCATAGTAAATTTTACCGCAATGTATTTAAAGATTAGAAATGTTAATGATTTGCAATCTAAAGTCGTTGGTTTACAAACAAATAATTATTTTAGATATTTATCTCCATTATCACATCAACAACAATGAGTCCACACAAGGAGGATGCTAAAATTGTACACAAATTTGGTATACAACCAATGTCAAAATTCTTCCCACCACATGACGGAACAAACTGACGCTCTATAGTTGCCCCTGTTTTTTTTGCTGAAAAATAACTCCAAAAACCACATTATTTATATGCTTGTACATATCAAGAACATGCTTGTTGTACATTAGTTTTTCAAAATATTTACTTGTACAACGTAAACTATTGTAATGATGTTATTGAAAGCATTTCAATAATTATATCAGAGTCCAATAATGATAACTGTAAAACAAACAAAATAATCGAAAATTGTACAGTTTTAAATTAAACAGATTTTATATAAAATAAAACACGTATGTGACATCCTCAAATTCACGGTCATTTTAAAAATTTTATTTATGCGTATTTAAAAATAAGAGTATTCATTTTTAAAGAATAATATTGCAGAATTTGTTCCCAGAAAACATGATAAATATATTATCAAAGCATTTCCGAATAAATGTATTTTGTTTATATTAAAACTTTGGGATGTCGTCGTCAATACAGAAACATAAACATAAACAGACATTACATTCACTTACACTAGTGATCTACATCTACTTTAATCTCTCAGTGAAATGTAGCTTCGTATCGACACTTGTGATACAAATAAACTGAGTGTGTCAGGTTGGGAAACCTGGTGTGTACATAGGGTTTTCAACCCACAATAATAAATTTATTATGTTTTATCATTAAACAATTAACCCAATTACTCATCCTCATTATCTTGTTTATTTCTTAAGTATCTTCCCTAAGAATAATCTATCATTCACTCATTCACTCCTAAGGATTTTCCTAAGGAATAGGCACGAAGTCCATCATTTCCGAGGTTTGTATAACAGACACTAAGTCCATAGCTACCGATGTTATTTGTTAGGCATAAAGTCCATAGCTGCCAATATTTAATTATAGGGCACTAAATCCATAGCTACCAACGTTCATTTGTAAGGCACTAAGTCCATAGTTGTTGATGTTCATCTATAGGGCACTAAATCCATAACTACCAACGTTTATTTGTATGGTACTAAGTGATGGGTTATGCGCATAAAAACAAATTCATATGTGATCATGCAACCCTAATGCTTTAGATCTAGGTTTTCACTAGTTGAACATGCAAACTTGAATACAAAAGGAAAACCCTAATATGCATCTATATAATCAAAATTAACCTAATAATAGGGTTTAGATTCATACCTCAATTGTTATGTAGTAATAACAATTAATCCTAGTAGATCTTAAACTCTTGAAAGCAAGTGCCTCAAATCTGACACCTCTAATCGATTACAGACACTCTTTGCAAGAGGATGAGAAGGAGAGAGGAGGAGATGCACCAAAGTTTCATCTTTTCTAGGTTTAGAAGCAAGTGGCCGAATTCCTTAGGGGTTAGGCTCCTTATATACTTAAGGCTGCTTAGTCCCAAAGCTAGGGTTTGTAGGTGGAAACCCTAATTCCCTACTTAAAGCCTAAGTAGCCCATAGACTCCTCAACTAGAAGCCTTGGACGAAAACTTATAGGGCCTCCCTATAATCTTCGTTCACTCCTATCTAAGGAGTCCAAGAGCCCAGTTTCACAACTGCCAATGATTTGCAAAACAACCCCTGTACTTTTAATTAATTCCTTTAATCCAAAAATTAATTCCAAATTAATTTCTGATTAAATATTAATTAAAAAACATGATTTCTAATTAATATATTATTTTCATAACATATTAATAAATCATTTATATCAATTTATTATTAAAAATAATAAATTTAACTTCTCTCCAAAAGTCATCATGTTAAGTTGCAAGAGTGAAGGCAACCCAAAAGGACTAAGCTTTTATCAATTCAAGTATATACCAGTTATAGTTATGAGCTTAGAAACCTAATCCAACACTAATTCCATAGCTGCCAATGTTCAATTGTAAGGCACTAAGTCCATAGTTGTCGGAGTTTATCTATTCGGCATTAAGTCCATAGCTGACACGATTTATCTATTAGACACTAAGTTCATAGCTGCCAATGTTCATCTATATCATCTTTAATCTCTCATCATTCATCTACCCATCTTTATCCAGTATTTTTATAGCTATAAAATACATATACAGTTCAAATCAAATAAAACATGTAGATTTTGTTCACCCAACATAGATATCAAGAACACAGATAATATGCACACATAGCACGTAATTTATATTAAATACTTCATATTTATGTGTAAGATGAAAGTAACTATGTACTCACTTGTTAAAATGATGACACGTAACTCGGACAACGCTTCGCTTCTAACAATCATCTTTTCCTTCGACGAAACCTAGTATCATTATTACTAGATTTTAGAATAATATTTATAGCGACTATTTATGAGCGATATTTTTTATAAGTGTTAAATAATACTTTTCAACCACTATGTACAGACAGGGGCCAAACATGAAACACCGGAAGGCAGAACCATTTTGGCATTATAGCACTTCTAAAATCCAACAACCCTATGCGGCCCTTCAAACCAGATTCCCCGTACCGCGAGTAGTTAAAAGATATTATAATAACACTTTGTATATTATATTTTATAATACATATATTTTTTATAAGTTCATAGTAACGATACTAAACTTAAACATGCGTTATACTTAAAGTAGGGTAAGCATAACTTACTTATAAGAGGGTTTGGCTAGGAGTCGGGCTTTGCGGGGCAGAACTACCGAGCCGAAAGCTCTTCTTCTCGGATCCTTCTAGCGCTCTGGGATTCACCTCTTAGAACTTGGGAAGTACTAAGGCTTGGGAGGGGTTTAGATAGAAGTTTGAGAGAAAAAGAATGGGAGAGGTGTGAAGGAAATGGAAGATTTGCGCCTCTATTTATAGGCTGGGAAATGGCCAAACTCGGCGAGTTCTGAGCCTCTAAGTCATCGAGTTGAGTGCCAAGTGTCACTATCTGGTAGCAAGGCGTGGGGAAGAAGCAATGGTTAGGATTGTGCCACGTGTCTATCGCAAATTACTCAAAAACTAATGATCTTCTAAAATCCGTAACTTTCGCATACAAGATCCGTTTTCGACGTTCTTTAAATCCACGCATAGGCAGCACTGTGCTCTACAACTTTCGTTTAGAGTCCATCGGCTAATTTTGAATTTATTTTTAAAGTTATATTTTAACAGGCTTAAACATGTAAAGTCCGTTAAAAATTCATAATTTTGTCATTCGACATCCGTTTTCGTCTGTCTTTATATCGTGGAGCTCCTATTAACAAGATCTTCAATTATTGTTTAGATCGTGTCGTCTAAAAATCGATCGATCTAAAATTCGAATTTCGGGTTGCGCATTGTTATGCTAAATCTTAGAAAAATTATAACTTCCTCATACGAAGTCAGATTTGAACGTTTTTTTTATGCACGTTCTCGGTTTAATATATACTACAACATTTGTTTATATCGCTAAGGCTAAAAAGAATTTTATCACAAACTCACTTTTTACGATTCCCGGTGTCGTGCCGGTTTTGTCGTAAAATTTCGACGGGTCATAAGTTCTTCGTTATAAATCGGATTTCAGCGTTCTTTATATGTAAGGAACCCTCGTGACATATCCCATAACTTGGTTAAGATTAAATAATATTTTACCAAAAATTCATTTTTGAAACTTATTGTCTCTAAGTTGACTAGCCTGAATATGCGGCCGTTACAATTATCTCCCCCTTTGGATGATTACGTCCTGGAATCATCAACAAAACAGGGTTTGTATAATGACTCCATACGTTATCTCTTCATCCTAGGTAATAACAGTAACTTCTATGTTCCTTTGAATGAGTATCTAACTCTTGGACTTCTTGACTGAAGGTCGTGCTCAATCTTGCACCCGCTCTATATCTCATTTTGGACTTTCAATCGTAGCCTTCGAGTTACAAAATCAATCCTTATTGGAGACTCCTTCTTCTTCTTCTTAAATTAAGATAAGTTCTTAACTTCAATTATCATAACAGACTGATGGGTCATGTTCTAATGACCTCTTATTGTATGATGCAATGTGTAACAACCATAAAATTCCAACCAATCTAAACTTTTCAAAAACAACCTGATCTCATAAAATTATTACAAAAAGGTTTTCAATAAAATTATTTCAGAGTCTTCCCAGAATCACATCACAAAACATAATCATGAGGAGCGGTACGATCATGCCTTTGCCTTGCCACGGTCTCCTGAAGAGCCTGAAAAACGTTAAACCACAACTGTAAGCCCGAAAGCTTAGTGAGACATCCCCAAAATACCAACCACATATACCATACACGCATAACATGCCATATCATAACAGAACACAGAACAGCCATGCACTTCGGGTCTACTGTGTGACTGGTTCGCCGCACCGGCCTTCAGTCCACCTGGTCCACCCTCCGAGTCTAACCACATACATCGAGTCTACAGTGTGATTGGTCCGCCCACACCGGGCCTTCAATCCACCTGGTCCACTCTCTGAGTCTACAGTATGACTGGTCCACCTGCACTGGGCCTTCAGTCGGCTTGGTCCACTCTCCGAGCCTCGGCACGTCTGGTCCGCCCTCTTGGGGCCTACATCCTATCCGGACCGCTCGCTGGGCCTTCGGGATAACCGGTCCGCCCTGGGTATGTTGGCCTACAACACAAAGCAGGTCCCGCCTCAACCCAATCCCAGTCCAACAACCATGTGCACATAAACATTCAATCATATAACATATCACATCCAATCAAACCGATCTAAAAGATCACATAGCATAACATCATCCTAACCAGGATACCAACCTAACCGGTCACTAGCATAGCATCATCCTATATACCAGGATACCGACCTTAACCAGGTCTCTAACATATACCATCGTAACTACCAGGATGCAACACAACAAACAAAAACATAACAACGATACCCGGATCACAATCCGATAAAAGGGCCGGCCTTGGTGCCGTAGACCCTGTCGATATAGTGAGGATAACTCACCTCGCAACTACCGACTGAATAGATAAGCCCAAGCTGCTCCGACCACTGACACGATCTCCACCACTAGCCAACACCAACACTGAACTCAAAACAATATCCAATAATTACCAAAATGCCCCTGGAAGTCAATTGGTCAACCCTTGGTCAAAGTCAAAGTCAAAGTCAACCCCTGACTGACTCTACTCGCCGAGTCCAACAACTCTGAGTCCTTTCACACTCGACTCACCGAGTCATCCCTTGACTCACTGATTCACAGCTCAACCAGAAGAAAGGTTAGGACCTCACGACCAGACTCGCCGAGTCCAAGGCTATCTGCAACCAAATCGCCGAGTTGTTCTTCCAACTCGCCGAGTTCCTGCCCATCTTCAACCAACTCGCCGAGTTGTTCTTCCAACTCGTCGAGTTTCAGTCTATCTTCAAGCAACTCGCCGAGTACACCCTTGTGACTCGCCGAGTACCCCTAGATCTGAAACCATACAGAGGCTTTCCAAGCCATGCAGAAGCTCTAAACCACAGATCTACCCTTCTATAAGCCATCCATCACGTAAAGTGGCAAACTTTACGTGAATCTAAAGAGATCTAGACATTTTACACTCTAGGGCTAGGGTTTAGGACAAAAGGACTTCACCAACAACTCTTGAGCATAGACTTTATGGCTTTCTGGATCATTAATAACCTAGATCTGAGGTAGCAACCTCAGATCTTACACCAAACTTGAGATGGACCTCATTTATGCCCCAAAACCCCCACAAATGATAGATCTAGATGCACAAAAGCTCAAACAGAAGATTATTACCTCAAATGAAGGCTCCCACTGATGAATGAACCAATTCTCTACAAAGCCCCTTGCTCCACTCTTCTTGCTCTTCAATTTCCTTCCAAGATTACCTCCTCCAAGGCTCTAATCTCTCACCAGGGAAGGCTCACACGAATTTAGGGTTTCTGGAACTCAAAGGGAAGGTAAAGAGGCTGGGGAAGAAGTCTTATGTTCTTTATATAGGGCTCAACCTCCAAAATTAGGGTTTTCTCCACTCAGCACCAACTCGCCGAGTCCATCCATGCTACTCACTGAGTCGATCACTTAACACGCGACTAGAGTCGTGACCCTTCTCGCCGAGTCCACTCGTGGACTCGTCGAGTTGCCCTCTTACACTTACACTTTTAGCCCTCCAACTCTACTCTTGATATTCCGGGATGTTACACAATACTTAGACTCAGGTCTTTTAGAGTCAAATTCCATAATGGAATATACCTTCCTTCATGTTCTAATGTGATATAATCACATTCTAGCATGTAGCACTTCTAGTTACAATCTCTTACTTTAACAATGATTGCGATACTTCTATTGATCGCTTCGATTGTCTTTCACTTCAATCGTCTGCTTAAGTCAGATGATACATCAATCTTGGTTCTTTGAACCACGTAACATACTCATCTTAGTCGGACTCAATTTGACATGACGACTAGGATCAGGATAACAATCATCTTCTTAGTCATCACCGAAACAATGGTAACGACATACATGAATAAAACAGAATCAGTTACTAGCGCCTTGGTAACCTTGTGACTTTCCCTGATCCCAGTGTGAGTCTTATGCTTCCGGTGGTATAGGCCTCTACTACCTTTCACACCTACTCATACTCGTCCCAAGTATTGTCTCGCAGTTTTCCAAGTCACCATACAAGAATTTCGCATAGTCATTTAACACATCGGATACCATAACCAAGCTTTATATTATTTCTTAAAACGATTACATAGATGTTCAAGTTCACCCTACACTAGGCCTCTTATAATAGGCTACACCACGTGATACTATCTATATGGCTACTTTATAGCTTGATCTTTGGATATAAAGTTGATCCCTTGTATTGTCATCTCCTTCGTCAAGGATCATCTAGAATGCTCTTGCCTTTGGCTTCGGCGGTATATTTGTTCTTGTTGCTTCATTTTTCTTCGGGAAATCTCTTGACATATCTCCCTTGTCTCCGCATCCGTAGCATACCTTCTCATTAAGCGTACAATCTCTAGAATAGTGACCGATCCTCCCACACTTGTAACAAGTCACTTCTCCGTCGCATCTCTCATAGTGCTTCTTCTTGCACTTTTCACACCATCTTGCTTCACCACCTCCTCCTCCAGACTTTGAGAACATGTTGTTCTTGTTGGACCTAGAAAATGTGAGAGAAACCTAAACTTTCATACTAAATACATTATTATCATTCCAAAACATGCTACATGCATATTTATAAATAATATTTTACATTGATAATGTGATTACAAATGACTGGATACAAACCGACTAAGGTTTTAGTATATTACAAAGTGTTATACTTATTACATAACTACCCAGGATAATATAGTTTTATACATATGTAAACCCAAGTACAAAAGTAATAGTATAAACTATTCTAAATCTTCCAACAATATATGACTATACTGGATTCTCATTACATACAATTGTTAAACACTGAGAGGGGTAAGCGGTGACACTTAGTGAGTTCAATAATAGATACAATATAACATTATGCCATATATATATATACTTTAATATGGCAGAAGCAAAGGGGTACAAGGAACAACAAAGGCATATGTGAAATGCGAAAAGCTTTCCATATCAATCGATGATTTGATTCAATGATATACAATCAATGAGACATAAAAATTTCAATACTTGATATACATCAATAACACTTTGGCACAAATGGAACAGAAGACATATGATTTTTGATTAAACATTTTGGTAGATTTCAGGCTTTTAGCCCTATCTAACCTTCTGCCAATGCTATAGAATATAATTCATTCTCTTACGAGACATGCTCTACATGGCCAGAGGCTACATACCAGTACCACCGTGAATCTAAGTCCTTTCACTGATCACATAGTCAAAGGTACAACTTTGCTACCATAATAGCGGAAATAATAACACGAGATGATAACACGGAAAAAGCACAAAACACATATAACACATAACATATAATTGTTCCTATATATTGAACTCACCGTGAAATAACCGGGGATAATAGTATTAATTTATGCAACACTTCGACTTTAAATATGACTTTCTGTGACGAAACCAGGGATTTTAGTTGAAACCGGCCTTACTTGGGCAGAGTTTCGACTCGAAAATATAATTTTCTCGAAAACTTTGGAGTGTCGGGACTTGCTTCGGGTGTTGGGGATAATACCGGGACTTCGGGGGGTTAAAAGTGGGCTAAATAAGGTTTAGAGAGTGAGAGATATAAGAGAATGTAAAATAAATACGGTAGCCTTCGCATCCCTTTTATAGGCTGAAATTTGAGGTTCACGACATGAATCATGCTTGTTCACGTCGTATGTTTGATCCCGGTCATCCCCTAGGCTTGCCGTGTGTCTTCTAGGCTCGAAAAGTGTCGTTTAAGTAGTTCACGTCGTGAATTTCTATGATTCACGTCGTGAATGCAGTCAGGTCTCGAAGTTTGTGCTCCGAACTTCAAAAATCCATATCTTTCGCATACGAGCTCCGTTTTTGACGTTCTTTATATCCACGCGTAGTTGAAATTATGCTCTACAACTTTCGTTTAGACTCCGTCGGCTAATTTTGACTTTATTTTTAATATTATATTATTTTACCGGGCTGAGACAGGAGAAGTCCGTTAAAATTTCATAACTTCTTCATTCGACGTCCGTTTCCGTCTGTATTTTTACCGTTGTACTACTATTATCGAGAACTTCAATTCTCGTTTAGGTTGTGTTGGCTAAAAATCACTCTATCTTTATTTCGAGTTTTTAGCTGTCTACTGCTATACCGGGACTTAGAAAAAGCATAACTTCCTCATACAAAGTCAGATTTTGACGTTCTTTTTATGAAAATTCTCGGTTTAACGAATACTACGACTTTCATTTAGATCACTAAAGCCAAAAAGTAGTTTATCGAAAACTCACTTTTTACGACATACGACGTCGTGCCGGTTCTGTCGCGAAACTTTAATAAGCAATAACTTCCTCGTTATAACTCGAATTTCGATGAGGTTTTCGCCTATATGTTTCTAGCGAGATTATTTACAACTTTCATTAACATTATTTTCACTTATTAACAATTTTATATTTTCGTTAAATTTCAATATTTGACATTAGATTAGAATCTCATAAGACTTCCAATATTTTCCGAGTGATTCTAAACATAACTTTACTTCATTTATAGTAAAAACTATCTGTTAGAACTCAACGCTCAAATTCATATAATATTTCATTATATTTTTCACTTTTAAAATTACATAACATGATAACTAAACATGTATGTTACAAGATGCCGCAAATCCTCTTCTTCCTAACTTCAACCCAGACGGCTACCTCAAGACTAGGTGCCTAGCGTACTGGCAGATTAGGTTTGTATTTATTTTGTTGAAGTAGACGCCTATTTTCTTCCATCTGACAATCCAACATCATCTGCATCATTGTTTGTATTCCTGCAATCGTGATTGGCTCAGATGCAGCTACTGCTTCTGGTGCATGCTCACTCAATTGTGGCTTAGGCTGCGGGTTACTCGTTCTGAATCCACTTCGAGTTCTCACCATGTCGATCTATACACCAAATCAGACGTTCGGTGTGCAGTGACAAGAACTTAGATAAGGGAATCAGACGTATAAATATTCTTATCACTCCAAAAAGTTACATGTAAGTTCTAATACCGTAATTAAACGTGTAGAAATCTAAACACATAAAATTTCTAGATCCGGTCGGCAACAGTGTCACATCCCCAAACCGGAACGATGAAACGTTCGAGGGCGGAGGACATCATGTACAGTATCATAACAATGCACAATAGTAAAACAAGCAACAACATCCATTGCATTAATAGAATAGTTAATACATGTGTGTTCCGTGTATAGTTGTATGGCACCAAAAATGTATAACAAAAATAAAAGACGAGTCTTGAACATGCTCCGTCTTCTCAAAACCTGATCCAGTGTACCTGTCTACTGGTTCCCTGAGAATACAAGTTATTTTGAAAAAGAGTATCAACAATTAAGTTGGTGAATTCATAAGTATTTTAGTGCCAAAGGTTTGCATTTGTTTCATGAAAATGTTTGTATTTGTTTAGTGAAAATGTTTGTATCTGTCTAGTGATACTTCCCAGAAAATCCTATATTTTATGCTTAAATGTAAAGTAGTCTTCTACCCAAGACCAAACTGTTTGTATGTTCTGTTCTCTTGAAAATAGTGTAAAATGTATGTTTGTACTTGAAATAGTGTAAAATGTATGTTTTCCATATTTGTAAACCATCTTTACTAGAAAAATAGTATGCATTTCTCATGTGAGAATATCACCTTATGAAAGTAATGGAAAATGAAGATTTATAGTAGTATTGCGTAAAATACACTAATGATGCATTAACTACCTCGAAACCAAACAGGGTAATTAAGTTTAAAATGTGATTAGGTTATAACCATGCTTGATTAACTAGTATAAAACACGACGTTCTTCAGGCGTCGAAAATGATATGACATTTGTCACCCGTAGACCTGCAGGTCACACTGTAGCTAGCAGCAAGGTGTCGGATGGTCAATCCCATATAGATGTATACAAAAACTCGCACTCTCCCTCCAGGAGACTCTGGTTACAAAACGTGACTTAGCAAGAATATTGTTATGCCGTGAAATAGTATCTCACATTTTAGTTATCTTGTTCTTGTTATAGTATGTAAGTTCCTTTTTGTTCTTGTAAATGATTAGTAATAGTAATAATATGTATGTATGTATTGATCCATGTATGTTTCTCTGTTCTAGAAATAGTATGTATTGATCCTCTAAACTATACTTATTATAGTTTACTAGTATGTTTGTTTGAACTGTAAATGATTTGGAGAAAAGACTCAATTGCTAAACATATGCAACTGAGTTAAGTATGTTCTTTGAAAATGGGGTTTAATATTCATGTATATATTTAACAAGTATAACTATGATTTAACCGACAGTCGGACTAATGATCCTACCCTAAGCCCACAACCAAACAAGGAACAGGAGTTACGGTATTTAGCAACAGTCCTAAGTCCGTTAAAGCATACTTATACATAAATATATAAATGAATATGATTTTGATATAAACAGAAATCTAAAAGTAGTTTAAAATGATTTTGACAGTATTAAGCATATGAAATCCTTTTGTTTGATTGTTTCCACATGTAAATGTTTAACACAATTAAATTGTGTTCTACTTATATCCCCCCTAAAAGCATTTAAAAAGGTAAATTGTAGGGATATGAACTCACTTTATGTGAGTGGTTCGTTTGAATGTTCGATATAGGATGATTGTTTCCACTAGTGAAGTCCCAAGGCAAAACAAGTCCTAAAAATGCATTTTATGTAATATATATGTATACAATTAGTGTATATAAACATAAGAATGATAAGGAATTGGACTAATTTGTAAGTTTAACTTACAAATAAGAGTGTTAGAAGCAAAATGGAAGGCTGCTAGGAGTTTACGGCTAACCCCAAGAGTTCACGGCCCAAGAAGATCTTGGTGTTCTTGGGTTTACAGTTAGTGTTCTTGATAAAATGAAGGATATTCAAGGGTTTACGGTTGAGTGTTCTTGAGGAAATGAAGAACACTTGAAGATCCAAGCAAGATCCTAAGAAGATTCAAAGGATGAAGGATGATATTTGAGAGAGAAAAGGTGTTTACGGTTGGAGTTCTTGAGAGTGAGGTGGTGTTTTCAGCTGGATTTAAGAAGTGAAGAGGAGTTTACGGTCCAGCCCCCATATAGGGTCAAAACTGATGGGACACCTTCGTTGGTTTCCACACTGAGTGGATAAGACCGAGGTTTACGACCACAAACCGTTTGCGGTTGCGAACCGTTTGCGGTCCGAGGGTTTACCACCCATGCGAGGGTTTGCGGTTCGGACAAGGTTCTCGGTTCCAAGTGCTTTCCTCCTTAAACACACAACACCTTTGAATATAAGTTTTATACACCGATAACTCATTAATTTAACTATATTAAGATAATAAAAGAAATAAGTTTGACCTTTAATTGATATGTTTGACTTTTGTTGACCAAGATTGACTTTTAAAAGATTTGAAATTACGGGTTGTCACAAACAGACCATAGATCCAATCAAATAATGGCATCATAAAGCATCACAAATCATTTAGCACATAAAGCAATTTAGGCATCTTCCCTAAATGAGCTAGTGCTCATGTCTATTCAGGTGTACTTCCTAAAATATATTAGACACACTCGTCACGATCATCGCTTAGCATTCTAAGTTTAAGTCTAAAAATAAATCATTATTCCTAGTTCGCTTAAACTAATGCTCTGATACCAACTGTGACATCCTCAAATTCACAGTCATTTTAAAATTTTTATTTATGCTTATTTAAAAACCAGAGTACTCATTTTTTAAGAATAATATTGCGGAATTTGTTCCCAAAAAACATGATAAATACATTATCAAAGCATTTCCGAAGAAATGTATTTTGTTTATATTAAAACTTTGGGATGTCATCGTCAATACAGAAACATAAGCATAAACAGACCTTACATTCATTTACACTAGTGATCTACATCTCCTTTACTCTCTCTGTAAAATGTAGCTTCGTATCGACACCTGCGATACAAATAAAATGAGTGGGTCAGGTTGGGAAACCTGGTGAGTACATAGGGTTTTCAACCCACAATAATAAAGTTATTATGTTTTATCATTAAACAATTAACCCAATTACCCATCCACATTATCTTCTTTATTTATTAAGTATCTTCCATAAGAATCATCTATCATTCACTCCTAAGGATTGTCCTAAGGAATATGCAAGAAGTCTATCGTTGTTGAGGTTTGTATAATAGGCACTAAGTCCATAGTTGTGAATATTATTTGTTAGGCACTAAGTCCATAGTTGCTGATGTTATTTGATAGGCACTAAGTCCATAAATGTCAATATCCATTTATAGGGCACTAAATCCATAGTTGCCAACGTTCATTTGTAATGCACTACGTCCATAGCTGTCGATGTTCATTTGTAGGGCATTAAATCCATAACTTCCAACATTTATTTGTAAGGCACTAAGTCCATAGATGCCAACGTTCATTTGTAAGACACTATGTCCATAGCTGTCGGGGTTTATCTATTTGGCACTAAGTCCATAGTTGACAGTGTTTATCTATCTGATAGTAAGTCCATAGCTGCCAATGTTCATCTATATCATCTTTAATCTCTCATCATTCATCTATCCATCTTTACCCAATATTTTTCTAGGTATAAAATACATATACAATTTAAATCAAATAAAACATGTATATTTTGTTCATCCAACATAGATATCAAGAACACAGATAATATGCACACATAGCACGTAATTTATGTTAAATACTTCATATCTATGTGTAATATGAAAGTAACTATGCACTTACTTGTTAAAGTGATGACTCGAAACTCGGGTAGCGCTTCGCTTCTAACGATCGTCTTTTCCTTCAATGAAACCTAATATCATGATTACTACATTTTAGTCTAATATTTATAGTGACTATTTACGAACGATATTGTTTTATAAGTGTTAAATAATACTCCTCAACCACTATGTACAGACAGGGGCCAGACATGAAACACCGGAGGGCAGGACCATTTTGACATTATATCACTTTTGAAATCCAACAACCTTATGCGTCCTTCAAACCAGATTCCCTGTACCGCGAGTAGTTAAAAGATATTATAACAACACTTTGTATATTATATTTTATAATACATATATTGTTTATAAGATCATAATAACGATACTAAACTTAAACGTAAGCTATTCTTAAAGTAAGGTAAGCATAACTTACTTATAAGAGGGTTTGGCTGGGAATCGGGCTCTGCGGGGGCAGAACTTCCAAGCCGAAATCTCTTCTTCTCAAAGCCGTTTGGCGCTCCGGGATTTGACTCTTAGTACTTGGGAAGTACTAAGGCTTGGGAGGGGTTTAGAGAGATGTTTGAGAGAGAAAGAATGGTAGAGGTTTGAAGGAAATGGAAAATTTACGCCTCTATTTATAGGCTGGGAAATGGCCCAACTCGTCGAGTTCTGACCCCCAACTCATCGAGTTGAGTGCCAAGTGTCACCATCTGATGGCGAGGCGTGGGGAAGAAGCAATGGTCAGGATTGTGTCGCGTGTCACTCGCATATTACTCCAAAAACTAATTATCTTCTAAAATCCGTAACTTTCACATACGAGCTCTGTTTTCGACGTTCTTTATGTCCACACGTAGGCAGCCACGTGATCTACAAATTTTGTTTAGACTCTGTCGGCTAATTTTGACTTTATTTTTAAACTTGTATTTTAACATGCTTGGACATGTAAAGCCTGTTAAAAATTCATAACTTTGTCATCCAACATTCGTTTTCGTCTGTCTTTATATTGTTGAGCTCCTATTAACAATATATTCAATTCTCATTTAGATTGTGTCGGATAAAAATCGATCGTTCTAAAATTCGAATTCTGGGTTGTGCACTGATTTGCTAAATCTTAGAAAAATCATAACTTTCACATACGAAGTCAGATTTGGACGTTCTTTTTATGCATGTTCTCAGTTTAACATATACTACGACTTTCATTTAGATCGCTAAGGCCAGAAAGTATTTTATCGCAAACTCACTTTTTACGATTCCTGGTGTCGTGTTGGTTTTGACGTAACGAGTCATAACTTCTTTGTTATAACTCAGATTTTAGCGTTCTTTATATGTACGAAACCCTTGTGACATATACCATAACTTGGTTAAGATTAAATAATCTTCTATCAAAAAATTCATTTTTGACGCTTATTGTCTCTAAATTGACTAGCCTGAATGATATGTGCACATTTAATCATTTATTTTGTATAATATCTTAATACTTTTTGGCTATTTTGTCTCGATTTATGAACAAAAGGTAATTAATTATGTTAAATTATGTTTTCAACCTTAAATACATGCTCAAGTGAAAAAGAGAGAAGAACTAAGAAATGGAAGCTTGGGAATTAAAGTTTGAAGAAATAAGACTTAAAAGAAGAGAAACTCGGCGAGTTGGCCATCAACTCGACGAGTAGGTGGGAATATTCGCGAACCAACAGTGCCTTACTGTACACGCCTTACACGCAATTTAAGTAAAGAACTTGTCGAGTTGGTCTAAGGACTCGACGAGTCGGTGCGTAATTATGAAAATTCTTATATATATATATATATCGGTCATTCCCGAAACCTAAAGACGGGTTGACGACTTTTGGAGACCTTTGGCGACTCAGTGGCGATTAGAAGGGTTCTGGAAGCTCTGGTTTTCAAGAATTCGACTTAATCATCAAGTTAGGAGAGATCAAAGGCAATAAACACTATTCTTTTGCTTAATCTTTTGCATAAACTATGTTTACATCAATAGGTTTCGTTCTTAGGTTGTTAAGTGCTGTAGATATGAGCTAAAAGCTTATAACTTCTATTTAGAATAGATGAATTTATGAATATGATATGATTTTATGGTTTGGATTAATTTGATTTATTGAATTGTCTTTTTAAGCTTGTTAAAGACCCTTATGTGTTGATAATAATTATTTTTTTGTTAATAATCAAGTTGTTGAGTTGCATGAACATCTTCTTAATTGCTTGAATCATATAATTTTGTGAAGACAATATTGTATGCCTATTATTAGTGAATATGAACCTAGGATTAACTAGAAAATAAGTACATTAATGTGTAAGCATGTATGATGAACAACCATACATGAGTTAATTGAATTGAAAATTTTAGTTAGCTAATATTACAAGTCTTACTTGATCCGAATAAAATACTAGGAAGCATGTTAGTTTAAACAATTGGCCACTGTTTGAATTAACTTGCTTGCTAAGGATTAGTAATAGTGAACATGAATTAACTCGGTAGCTATTGATATATTAGTCCATTGCACTTGCCATGAAATCAGCCATAGGAATAAATGAGTCGAATCTAAACATAAGTCTATTCTATTATTGAATCTAGTTACCTTCTATTTGCTATAGTTGTTAATTGTTTTGTTTAAGTGTTATTTGCTCATTTAAGTTTCTAGTCTTGCAAAACTAGAGAAACCCATCTTTTATTACTTGTTCTTAGTTAGGTAATTCTAGTAGTTAATCTTAATTGTTATCGTTCCCTGTGTTCGATACCCTACTTGCTTGAACTATATTGCTAATCGATAGGTACACTGCCTTTCGTGTGTTTATTTTGTGTTTGAAGTAGTAGGATTAAAACTAGTGCATTTACACACATTACCGAATCTGTGGGCATTACAACGTAACATATTCATCAAAAACATTTGTATAACAATACTAATGAAGTAAATAGAATTTAGTAACGTCCAATGGATGGGTGATCTTGTGCAACATTACTTTTATTGCCCGAAGTGTACTCCATTATAGATTTAATGAAGCAACAAATGTGTATACCATAAACGTATAATGAATTGAAGTGATCTGATAAGTCGAATTGATAAGCAATAAGCAAAACAGAAGGCAATATGTGTGAAATATTCACAAATGTCAGAGAAAAAAATTAATCAAACAAATGGGAGAACTTCAATGTCTGCTAGGTGTGAGACTCGTGTATTATACAAGTTTATTAAAAAAAATATCAAATTCTAAATATGAAGCAATTATTAAAGTAATACTTTTACATATAAGCAAATACTTTATTGCATAAGTTTGTATTTGAACCCAAATTACTAAAAATTAGTAATGACATATTCTAAATAGTTGTTAAATGATTGACCAAATGTGATATTGAAGGAATGGGAAAATAACGAATATAATATGTTGAATTCAAAGGTTAATCGCTTAATCATTATCATGAAAAGAACAACTTCAATGCAACGGTGAAAAACGATCGAATGAAGGCGATATTAAAGGAATGGGAAAAACAAATCGATGTGTGTGTCTTCTTTTGAGGTCTTAATTTCTGTTTGTTTTAACTTTTAAACATAGAAGGTTTGAATAATAAGGGGCGTTGGTAAACTCATTTTATGTCAGAAAAGGATTTGATATTTATGGGCAATATGGAAAAAGTAATTGTCGTGTTAGTTGTGTTTCCATTGAAGACATTGAAAACATGTAAAGGTTCCACCATATCTATCTAAAATTCATTAATTTGATTCACCATACAAGACCTTAATCTCCTCTATTATGATTTATTTGTAAATTTAATTACTATTTTCTTGATATCCAATAATGAAATCCCAAATTCCGTACTTGTAGCTCTAATTCCCACCAATTTTAAACAACCATATGCAAATAATTCAAATAGCGAGTATTTTGAGCCATATACCCTAATATCTATGGCAGAAGGTTTTAAGGGTATGCTTATTATCTATCATAATAAGTTTAGTTTTTAAGTTACTAATGATAAGAATTATATTTATATCAAATATTTTTTATTTAAATATTTCCTAGGTTCTTATTCTTTTTATTATTTTAGATACATATTATAATAATTGTTAATTTTGCTTATAATAATTCTCCAAATATAGATAAAGTAATTAGCATTTTCGTGATATATAGTTAGGTAAATTTAGATAAAAATGTATATTTATGTAAAATTATTTTTAAATTAAAAGAAAATCGTTTATGTAAAGAGAGGGCATAAAAAAGGAAAACAAAACCGTATTTGTCGAGGGAGGCGGTGGAACTCTTGATGTGAATATTGATTCTTGATATAAACAGAATACACAACGAGTATTCGGTCCTTTGGCGGCTTTACAATTATCATCTAAATTAGTGTTTGAAATATTTTCTCTATGCATAAGCAGTAATAGCAAATATCACTATAACAACAAATGGAACAGTTACAACAGCATGAATATTAATTTTAGTAAAACTACACTAAAAGAAGAGACCATATCCATGAACATAACCATGGATCCAGTAGAAGGGTAGTAGACATGATTTATGATAAAACAGAAGAACCATGCATGATCATCATTATTCGATGAAATCGTATAATTTCGAAGATAGATTTGAAAAACGATATTTAACATCTGGTGGTTATAATTGTAATTCACACCATTATGCTAATGCAATGTAAACATATGATTATGTTTAAAAGACTTATATACCCCTAGAAAAAAAAGAGCATAGTGGTATGTATTCTAGCATACTGAAATTCAATTTTTTTAATGACCTTACCATTATACATATACGTTAATTATAGGTTAATTATGCATATCAATATCTTAAATATATCGTTTGCTTTTATCACATACTTAACATGTTAGTCATCCAATTCATTAAATTACTACATATCAGTATCTTTAAAGCACACAAACCCATCAGAATACAGTTTACAGAGCAATATGGACACAGAGAGATAGAATGGATTACACAAATGATTTATATGACAAAGCAGAATTGTAAACAGGCATACAAAGCAGAATTGTAAACAGGCATACAAAGTAGCTGAGCTAACATTTTTTAGCTATTGTTGTAGGTGATGATGAATATGGAGAAAAAACTATCTCAAAAACAGCAAAGTACTATCGATTCTGAGATGCAAAATGGATTAAATATATTTTCTTATCGGGGATACCCCGTTACTTGTCGGGGATACTCTCTTATTTTGATCTTGGCTCCTCCACTGACTTATAAGCTATTAGAAATTTATATAATGACATAAAAGGACATTTAAAAAACTATATTTTCTTAATTAATTAATGGGTATATCTGGAAAATTAAAAAAAAAACTTTTAAAAAACTAGTCTAAGTAGCTTTTTAAAATACTAGTTTATAAGCTAATTTTTTGGCTTGCCAAACATGACAACTTAAAAAAAATCGAAAAAATAAACCACCTTATCAGTTAGTTGTGGCGCGCAAAACATAGCCTTAATCATTAAGACTGATTATTATTATTATTATTAGTTTTTTTTTTGTGTGTGTGTGTGTGTTGTAAAAATGACAATTGTTATGTAACATTTCAATTGAAACCGTGATTGTGGTGAATAGACGACTAAAATGAGAAGATGAAATGATAAACCCTTCTAACTAGATACTAATATAAATTGTAAAAGATTTAGATGAAATGATAAAAATATTAAAAATATGGACCTAATGTGGACAAAATTAAAACCTTATTACCCGTCACCATGTTGGTGCAATATTTATAAAAAAGACCTTAGAGACCTAATATGTATAAAATTAAAAGCTTATTATCTTTTTTAAACGGTTATAACAACCATGTTGATGTAATATGTATAAAAAAACCTTAAAAACCTAATATGGATAAAATTAAAATCTTATCACCTCCTAAGTTATTAACCCTTTTCATTTTAGTTTGAAGAATGATATACTATTAAATGTTTTTATATTTATATTTATTAGACGTTAGATGCTTGAGCACCCACATTAATGTATTTTTATTTAGTCTAAAATATATACTATCTTTATATTTTATTTTTAGGAGTTTACATTTCTTCTGCAATTTTTAGAATTTCTTGATCCAATATTCAAATTAAGATTTATACCGGGGAATTTCAATATTTTCGATAAATACACCGTTATTTTTAAAGAAAATGATCATAATAGCCAATTTTTTCAAGGTCCTTTTTCCAAAAAATAGCCAAAAATTCGAAAAATGACTAAAAAGCCATGATTTGCATAGTTGGCCTTGAAATTTTCGCATATGGTAACTAGCGAAAATCTCATTTTTTGTATTAACTTCAAACATTTAGAACTCTTTCTTGCGAACTCTGGTTAAGCTGATTATTCTTCATCGTGTTATTTGTAACAAGGGAAATCTATGGACATATTGAACTCCAAAATTTGATGATGGGACGTCATAATCTTTTAGCTCCAAAGTAGGCTATTCGGTGTAAAATATAAAAAAACTCAACTCGATCCTTCATAACTTTTAAATACGAACTTCGTTTTAATTAAAAAAATTTAATTGTGTTTTTTTCATAACAAGGTCTATCCATTGACATATTACGTTCATAATTTGAATGTCAAGAAGTCATATATTTTTTGTTTCAAAATAGGTTATTCGGTGAAAATTATGAAAAATAAATAAAATTTTCATACAAACTTTATAACAATCATTAGACTCTTATGGTTCTCACAATTATAAGGTGACGTGCAAAAATCTAAAAAAAAAGAAGAAGAAGAAGAAGAATCGCATATCAGCTAGATTTTCGCAAATGATAAATTGTTAAAAATGTGATTATTATGATTTTTTTTAGTTATTTTATGGAAAAAAACAAAATTATGGTTATTTTCTATTAATTAATTTTATAGTCTCGTAACATTTAATTGTATGTTTTTGTGGAAGACAATTTATATAACCAAAGCATATTTTAGGAAATCTTCACAATCAAAGATACTTTTTCTCGATCTTTATCATTTATTTCGTTTGACTGATGATTAATGACGAAGAAACTCAATTTATTAGTTGGGGAGGGTGAACCGTAGTTTTAGAAAGAACCAAGGACAAAACCGTCAAGATATTACAATGGAGCATGACGTGGTGATTAGTGAATTCGAGCATAATCGCTGTATATATACAGCGATAAGCCTCATTCCTTCATCGATAGGCCACTCGATTGCGCGATTCTTTGCTTCGATTGTGTGCATCACTGATGATCAAAATTTTGTTTTTCCAATTGTAATAGTTCGCCAAAGTTTGGATTGACGAGACTCGTTTGATCTGTATATTTTGATTTTCCGCCAGGTATCCGAAACCCTACCTTTTTGTATTACATATGTATGTCTGTTTATGTTGTGGTTGAGATTCGAATGGTTTTGGTATTAGATCGATTCAGTTGGTAGATCTGAAACGAAATAAAATGGAAGTTATTTGCTTCGAGAAACTGATGCTTGTCCGGTTCGAAGTGCTGGAATGAACAATGAACGAGTTTGGGACTGGTAATGGTTCTGCTTGAAGAAATATCAGTGCTTTGGTTTTTATCTGTTTCAATTCCGTGTGCCTGAGACTTCATTGAGTGCCTTCGTTAAGATTTTGTTTTACTATATATCTGTTAATTTCGACGAGTTCATGACATAGACGTTACACCGAAGCTTTGCCGGATCTTCAATTACGTTCTCAGGGAGCCAAGTTGTGAAATTATATCTACTTGCTCAACTGGGATGTTCATTTACTCGTCTATCTTTACTAATGATGTAGCACGATCTAGGTTCAGTAATTGTGGTATTTAATATCCTTAGATATTAGTTCAAAGGATTAAACCAAGTGGAAACAGTTACAGATTTACAGGGCAAAACAGCGTGCGGTGTTCTCCCTCTTGAGTATTTTATTCTTAGGGTTTTTTATTTCTTCTCAAGTGTTACTATTCTATTCTGCCCTGTATTGAATGCACTTTTTGACACTGTAATCCTTTTCCATGAATTGGGTTTAGAACAATTGGTTATGTATAGAAGTTCCATGTTTTTCATGTTGAAGGATATGCCCGCCTAATCAGCTTCTGTATACTCGATATATCTTCCCATTGGAACAATAAGATCCCACATCTAATAGTGTGGGACTTTGAAATTACCTAATATGAACCATTATAGCATTTTTTTGATGTTATGCCACATTTTGAAGGATGTTCTTTTCTTCTGGACTGCAGACTGGGCTATTTACTTGTGACTTGACTTGGAAAAAGGTCTCAAAGGGTTATAGGACTTCATAAAGGAGGCCGTGGAACTCAGATATATTTCATATAGCTGGTGGAGAACTACTACTCACCATGTCTTCAAAAGGGTTGGAAATGCCTGTTTCCGGATCTGACAAGGTGAATCTCACCTAATCCAGTTAGTTCAGATGATGTCTTGTTAATATTGATGCTTTTAGCTAAAAAACTTTACTTTCCAAAATTTCATAGTTTTCCTGTTTCCTTGAACTGCAGTTGGAAGTCCCTGTTCTTGGATGTCGCTTCAGTGAGAAGGCTGAACATTTACCAATTAAGAAAAGGAGATTTGTATTTAAAACTTCATCTCCACCTCATAACAACACTGCATCCTCAGATATGCCTGAAAGTGCTGCAGCATGTCTTGATTCTTCAAATCAGCAGATCCAACCAAAACCAGCTGCAAACTGCCCATCTGCTGAATCTTTGACAGTGGCTTCCCTGTGTCAAAATGGTAGTATTGATAATAAAGTGCATGGAGAAAAGTTTCCAAAATCTGGTGATGATATTTGTGGCATTTCTTTAGGCTCATATGGGACAAAGAGTCTTGAAGCTCGTGCCACTATAAAACTTGAACCAAACAGTGTGAACTTGCCTAATATTTCTGTTAAAGAAACTGGATTACATACATCAACAGTTCCATTTAAAGATGGTGATTGTTCTTCTCCAGACAAGGCTAGAGTGGATAATTCCACCCCAGACAATCAAGTAATAAGTCAGGGGCAGAAGTCTGCTGTTTGTGATGAGAGATTAAACTGGGACTTGAATACTGTAATGGCATGGGAAGAATCACCAGAATGTGACCACAACATACAAACAACATACCCTGAGGGAAACAACACCTGTAAGGAAGGAAATTCTAAAGTTTGTAAGCAAGAACAGGTATCTGGAAGTGCATCTGAAAACTTAGTCAATAAAAGTTTAACTAACTTGAGAAGTTTACCTCATACAATTCATGAAAAAGAGTCGGAAGAACGCAAACCAAACAGTAAAAATATCAACAAACTGTTGTTTACTAGTGTTATTCCCAGTGCTTCTCCTCATGCTACAGTCAACAATATAAAATCCTTGCACGCTCAAAATCTTGATATTTCCAATAATGCTGTTCCTAGTATTGTCAAAGTGGAGCATCCAACATGTGACATTTCCAAAAATCACGTGAATGTGAATCACAAGAATGGTAATGATTTGGTATTTCCTATAACTGTTAACACAGGCTTTTCATTGGACTATTCTCTACCCCTGGGTTTTAATCCTTCCATAAACACACATCCCTTGGAAGAAGAAGAAGAACACGTTGTTTCAGGGAGTAATGTGAATCATGCTATTACTACTCCACTACAAACAACCGAGAATGAGAATCTTAATTTATCACTTGTCACTGTGGCCTCTCTAGAAAATGAAGTTCATCAAAGTGGAACTAGTTTTGAAGAAGATGATAAAACTAAGGTCAAAAGATTAATTACTAGCAATTGTATGACCATGGAGAATTTGATTGACAAAGGGAGTCCAAGGACTCCCCAAGATGCTTACAAAGCAATAAACCAGTCTGCCATTGGTTCACTTCTTGCCATACAATCATCAGTGTTACCAGAAGATCAACCTTGTTCTGATGCTCTTCAAGTCAAACCTGAAAAGTCAGCATCAACTCCACCATCTGTAAGCTATAATAAGAAAGAGGCATGCCAGGTGGGTGTGGACAATGGTATTGAGAATTTTCCTAGTGACATTCAAGGAAGTGAGGTTGATAATGTAGAGGAGTTGTCAGTTGGATATGATTCTCAATTTGAAGATGGAGAGGTGAGGGGGGAATCAAGCATACAGACATGGGAAGGATCCGGATCGGAGGGTGACACCGACAATAGAGAAAACGAAAACGAACATGAAC
This sequence comes from Lactuca serriola, assembly GCF_051521515.1. Taxonomy (NCBI): domain Eukaryota; kingdom Viridiplantae; phylum Streptophyta; class Magnoliopsida; order Asterales; family Asteraceae; genus Lactuca; species Lactuca serriola. Next base: position 11,963,365 of record NC_136410.1, read on the forward strand.
ACAATTCCCAATGTGTAGCACCAGAAAGCTCTTCAAGAATAAGATCCAACACTGATATGGCCTCCTCTCAAAAGGGAACCGATGAAATTTCCATTTCCAGTGTAGTTTTGGCAGAACAAGTATCTAATTCTCCTGAACCAAACGAGACAAATACAAGACAAGTTGGCATGAAGGATGAAAGTGAATCAGATCAATGGAAGATGAATGTATCAGGATCTGAGGATTACAATGTTGCCAAGATGAAAGACTTGCCAAGTATAAAGTTGTATAATAAAAGAGAAACATCAACACGTGATGCCTTTATTAACAGAGGTAGTAGATTCCGGATGCAAGGCCACTACAGGTACTACTACTACTACTATTCATTTCAAGAACCAAAGTTATATAATAGTATCTTTTTTTTTTTTTTTTTTTTTAATATTTTTCTTCCGTTCAATGCGCACAGTTCAAACAATGGAGGTGATGATTCGGCTTCAAGATGTAGAGAAGCAGGGTTAGTAAGATCATCATCCTTTAGACGAGGTAATAACAGAAAATACTCTCCGCATGTCCGTGCTGGTAACCGTGGAGGTGCAACATGGAATCGTTCCCCAGGAAGAGACAACCGGGAACCGCCTTTGCCTTTCTTCCGCGATGTCGACACTTTAACAACAAACGAAGTTTGTCAAAACGATGATGTCATCATCCGACCCGGTGCTCCGTATCGTCAATCTTTCAGAACCAGATTAGTAGGAAACCGAGAGGAAGATGATTTCCGTGCGCGTTTGGGATTACGTCCAGCTGGCGACACACGCTTCGTGGGCCGGGGAAGATCTTTGAGATATAATCCGAGAGGCGAGGGCCCCGGGGTACGTTACAGTGGACCTGCAAACGACGGATACAATGAACCGTTGGAATATTCACATAGTTTTAAACGGCGGTGCTATTCTCCAACAGAAAGGAGAGAGAATCTGAATCAGAATCATCCGTGTGTGCATCACCATTCTGATTCTACATCTCCTCCAAGATCATGTACTCGTAGTAGATCGCCTAGAATTCGAAGGCCGAGATCACCCGATTTCCGTTTTGAAGGAGTAGATGGAGGATATAATAATAATAATAATAATAATAATAACAACAACTTGCCTCCGGATACCAGATGGGTGAAATACAAACAGCGAACTACTGTTTTTAACAGATCACCTCCTCCACCAATTGGGGAGAGGTTAAGTTTTTATGATTCTTCAAGAAAAACAAAACAGAATGAGAATTACAGATCTGGGCATCCTGGAAGATTTTCTGATGTGATGGATCATCATCATGGGTATAGGCGGGGTGGGTTTGTTAAACGGAATGAAATGGGTAGTAGGCCTTTGAAACATAATAATGAGTATGATGAGGAAGATGGTTATGGTCCAGTGGAAGGTATGGACTTCCATGGGAGAGGAAACCCTAAACCTTATACTAATGGAACTGACACTAGGTTTCGTGACCTTCCAAGACGGGCTAGAGAAGAGAGAGAGAATTGGTGAGAGGTACCCAAAAATCACAGGTCACCGCCAATCATCACCCAAGAGAGAGACAGAGAGATGGGGGGTTAAAGAGAATGATGACGTGTCCATCAATGGATGGAAGCTTCTAGAAGAGAGAACAGATGAGTGATAGAGGTGTGGTTTACAAAAAGTGATGGAGCTTTGAACGGTTGCCTATACTCTATATATATAGAAGAGACTATTTCGATTATGTTTTGTGAATTGGTCTCTCTCCCTTGACAAAGTTGAGATAGAAAGCTAGAAATGTTGCTAAAGTTCATCACTTAGGGTGCTTTTATGGGGGTTCTTAATGGGTTGTAACTAAGGCGTGTTTTCTTGTTTAAGGGCTGTATGGATAAATGATATATACGAAGGTGATAAGCTTTCTTGTTAAGTGATGAATGGATAGATAAGTTAGAAGTTAAAAGGATACATCGTAAGCATCTCAAAAGTCAAATCCATTCTCAAAAGTCAAAACCCTTTTTTTTACATTGAATTTGATTTAGGGTAAAATCATTTCAACGGTAAAATACTATATTGTTGGTGTTAAACTTCTCGTTGTAAGATTTAGGGGGTGTTTACTAAAAAACTTGTTATTGCTTTAAGGCTTCTATTTTAACAAAATGTTGTTTTAAGTTTGATATGTAGATACAAATGAATAATAATAGAAACTATATATAGAATTATTAGTATAAAATTGTCGTTTTACGTCACGCCTTCCAAACGGCATGGTAAGAAGGTTTGAAATTTAACATTGCTCCTAAATCACCGTTAAAGCTTAACGTTATTTAGAACCTTGTTTTTTTTTTTAAAAAACAACTTATTCTTTTTAATAAAAGTGTTTATTAGCTTATCTATTGTTAAAATAATTTTTTAAAAAACAATTTGTTTAGCTTATACGGTATTAAAACTTAACTAGATGATAAGTTAATTTTTAGTATATAACAAAGGGCCTTTTTGTGTGTAATTAGACTTATTAAGTAACATATCAAAAACTAATTATTTAAGTCAACAAAATGTTTATGAAATCTTTATATCAAAACACTTGCAACTTTTTATTTTTGATGTCAAACCGTAATAAATCAATAAACACCATAAATAATAACCCCAAACACCCCATTTAATTTTTCAATTTCGATTGTTATGTATTTTGAGTTATTTTATATGTAACATTTGTTACTTATAGTATTATATTATAAATTAAGTTGACATTATGATTTATATCAAATTCAAATTTTCATGTTTCAAACTTATTTAAACATATAATCCTTTTTAATAATGGAAAACACAATACATAATCAAGTAAAACACATAACCAATGTATACTTTTTAATATAGCTGTAAATGAAAAAAAATGTTACTAATACAAATATTTAATTGTTACCATGTTGTATGTGTTTATATTAGGATGAGCACTAGCAGGTAAATTTCATGGAATCGAAACTGACTGTTTATAGATGTTGGAATTATTTTCACAATTGGTGACTACGTTTCTTTGGTTTTTACTACAGATCCTAAAAAAGGTAGAATCGGTTCCAATAATGGTTAGTTGTTTTTAAAACATATAACTAATTGTTATTAAAACATTTGAAAAAAAAAAACAAGAAATTATTTTTTGAGTATACATAGAAGGTTTCGTTAATCTAAATAGAGAGGAGCTTTTGATCTCGTTGTTCTCTTTTGAGGTGATATAATATGAATTACTTCTTATACTTCAGTTTTTTTCACAAACTCTATATCGAATACTTACTTTTTATACTTCAGTTTTTCACAAATTCTATATCGAATAGGTCTTAGTTATTGAAATCTAAAAATTTAAAATGCAACAGCTTTTCACCGATGCCACTTTATCTCTATACCTAAAAACAAAGAAATGGGATGAAATAGGTCTTAGTTATTGAAATTTAATACTTTAAAATGCAATTAGCTGGATACCCCTTTCCCTCCACAAGTTTTATAAGGCTCACGATCGAGCTTTTTACGACATTTATTTGTATCTTTTTTGTTAATATTAATTATTAGGAATGTACATCAACAAGTAACCTTGCCAAATTTTATGGAACTGATCCTAGAACCAGAACCTACATGAATTATTTCCCATATTTGTTACATGCTTTAATTTTTTTTATTTAATTTTTGTTTAACCATTTGAAATTCCCAAAAAGGTAGTTTTTAGTAAGCCCAAAAGATTTCATTGAATTTATGTAGAAGAGCTTTTGAGTTTCTTCACTATAACACAAGACCATTATCTCAAACATTTTAGGGGCTCTAACCAAACCAAAAATTTAGGGCTTTTTGACCTTTACTATACTCAGAAATAAAAAACAAATGAGATGAATATGTTGCAGAAAATAAAATCGGTAGAAGAATGCAATGTTGTTTCCGTTTTATGAATGCAACGATTGTTGATTTATTCTTCCGCTTCATTTATTTTGCGGTTACTGGATTGGATTTTTTAATGGGCTAAACTTTTGGATTTTAAAAAATATGGGGCCTTAGCCCTAGCTTAAAAAAACTCTACATAAAGCCGGCCATGACCATTATATATTCATTCCACGTGACCAAAATCATTTTCTAAGTTTATATATATATATATATATATATATATATATATATATATATATATATATATATATATATATATATATATATATATATTCCACGTGACCAAAATCATTTTCTAAGTTTCCATACTTTCGGTTCTTTTTTCATTTCCTCCTTTTACATTTATTTGTTTTTATATTTTATACATATAAACTAATTTTGAAGTAACAATTTTTATCCTTATAATTTTAAAATTTATATATATTTATATGCTTTCTCCTTACTTAATTTTTATTTAACAGTTTTCACCCCTTATAATTTTAAAGTTAAATTATTAGTATTTTATATATTATAATTTGGTCCCTTATATAATTTTTTAATAATCCTTTTTTTTTATTAATTTCTTAAAGATACACTTTCAAGTCAATTGTTTGTATCCATATTTTATTTAGATATTTTTGTGTTCCATTTTATATGATTTAATCGTCTCCATGATATATATGGTGTCAAACTGTATTTTTAACATACCGGATCTTCCATGGCAACGCGAGGACCAAACCCTAGTTCATAAATTATTTTTTAGACTTGGGTTTTCCAATCATCCTATGTCGGATAAAAGTTGAAAAAGAATGAAATACCAATGTATATAAAAGAGAAGATGAAAAGACTTTTCATTAACATCATTTTAGCTATTTACCAAAACAAATAAGACGCTGAACTCTTAGTCACTGAAAATTAAAAACTTTAAAATAGAGTTAATAGGTATCCGCTGGGTATCGGTTCCAAATTTTGACAAGTTTATAAGGCTCACGGCCAAAATTTATACCTCAAGCGACTAACATAAATATTAGTAAATATGTTTTAAATATAAATGTGCATTTACATGGTTGTGTTTATGATTGATGACATCTTATTAATACTTAATTAATATAAAATATTGTCGGCTAAATAATTATTGAAAATTTCATATTTTGTTGACGGTTATTTTTAACAAAACATATCTATCAATATTGGGAAAAATGATTTAAGAGGGTAACTACCTTTTATCCGTGTTCACATATTGACAACTTTTTATTTTTTGTACATAAGAAAACAACTAACTTGTTTTAACTGTTTAAATTACACCAATATTACCGGTTAATACCTATTTTAACCGGCAACTCAAAAGGAAAATGACTTAGGAGGGTAACTACCTCTTATCCGTGTTCACATATTGACAACTTTTTTTTTTTTTTTTTTTTTTTTTTTTTTTTTTTTTGTATATAAGAAAGCAACTAACTTGTTTAAACTGTGTAACATCCCAAAAATCATGACAAAAAATTTCGTTTTTAATTTAATACTAAAACCATAATTGCCAAACCATTAATTTAATACTTCGGCATCGGGCCCGGCCCGGCATCAGGCCTCGCCTGGCATCGATCCCCGCTCGGTATACAGATCTGTCTCTCTTAGGCCCCACATCTCTCCGGGCCCCGCCCGCTAAACACATACAATCATATAACATGCTAACACATAAAGAAACATACTTTACTGTATCCCTCTCCTAAGAAACATACTCTGCTAATAATGAGATACGGAACCTCGTCCATACTCAACTAGTGATGAGATACGAGACCTCGCTCACACTCACCTCCCTACCAGGCACATACAAATATCACATAGAAAACAAGTATAATCTAACATGCAAACATTCCCCGGGCACCCGCTCGACATTAGACCTAGGTCTGAAATCACATACTAGCATACAATGCCTAGGGCTAACCCCCGAGTCTTCCTACTCATAGACTACATAGGCTGGCATTGTGGGTGAGTCTCCTCACAGTGTGAATGGTAGGGAGGTGAGTGTGGGTGAAGTCATGTATCTCATCACTAGCTGAGTACGGACGAGGTTTCGTATCTCATTATTAGCAGAGTATGTTTCTTTATGTGTTAGCATGTTATATGATTATATGTGTTTAGCGGGCAGGGCCCGGAGACAGGCGGGGCTTAAGAGAGACAAATTTGTATACCGAGCGGGGCTCGATGCCAGGCAAGGCCTGATGCCGGGCGGGGCACAATGCCGGAGTATTAAACTAATGGTCTGACAATTATGGTTTTAGTATTAAATTAAAAACGAAATTTTTGGTCATGATTTTTGGGATGTTACACAGTTAAAACAAATTAGTTGCTTTCTTATGTACAAAAAAGAAGAAGTTGTCAATATGTGAACACGGATAAGAGGTAGTTACCCTCCTAAGTCATTTTCCCTTTGAGTTACTGGTTAAAACAGGTATTAGCCGATAATATTGGTGTAATTTAAACAGTTAAAGCAAGTTAGTTGCTTTATTACGTACAGAAAAGAAAAAGTTGCGAATATATGAATACGGATAAGAGGTAGTTACCCTCCTAAGTCATTTTCCCATCAATATTTCACCATGTTTATTCTCTCACAGCAAGAGGATGGGAAATGAAATGAACATTAAATTTGAGTGAGTAAGTAACACATGAAGAATTCTATACTATTTTGGTGTAAAAAGATAATGTAACACTAAATTCTATGTGATACTATTTATTTATATCATAGAGTGGGAAATGAAATGATTCTGAAGATGCACCATTGTGTTTAAAGATAGAATTTAGTGTTGCATTGAAAAAGCCTTAACATCGTGTTTATTTGTGACTTAATTAACTAATTGACTTCTTAAATAAAGTTATACAATGTTGTTTGTTTAAGACTTATTTAAACGGACATAGACTTGTTTTTTTAATAATAATCCTTTATAATGGTATGACTTATGATTGTCTCCTTCAAAAATATATTTCATTATTACTGAGACAATAATTTATCATAAACCATTAATTATCCTTTATAATGTTATGACTTATGACTACCTCGTATTAGCAATTTGATTGCTTATTGGTGATTTCGTTCTCATTTAGTTTTTGCTAATTGGTGATATTAGTTTCCCTTCTGTTTTTGCTAATTTGTTTTCAATCAAAAGAGGAGACATCTGGAATGCCAAACCAATTATCGAACACTTAACTCATTCAAACCAATCATCCAAGCAATGATGCATGTCTTTCAACCCCCTTCATTAAGGACAAGACTTTTTTGCCTATACAAAGGTAGAGAGTACATTTGGAAAATCTTTGTCCATGTGTGTCAGATACACGTCGTCTACACAACCTCTCAAAGGGACTTCCCTTACACCTTCTCATAATTGATTTGGTGATTCTCATGTCATAGACACTTTTCTTCCAATGCAAAAGCAAACAAAAACCGACATTATCATGTGGTAATCATCTTTTGAAAAAAAAAATTAAAAAAGAAAGGAGAGTTATATGGAAAAGTTATCAATGGTCCATGATAAGGAAGTGACGAAAAATAATACACACGAAGTTAGGACGCAATGTGGCCCGAATTTTTCGAGGGGGCGTTTTGTCTCATTTGTCAATTTCCATGGGCTAAACGTAAACCAATAGGAGGGCTCGATTGTACACATTCTAAACAATCGTACACATTGACAAAAAGGTTTGGCACATGGTCTATCTTGTAATATTTTGCCCTTTTTATAATATAATGGAAAACAAAAATACGATGAAATAAAGTAGATCAATACAATAGATTTGACTTGCTCTGATTTGTTTTCTATTTACCTCTTCATGTTAGTCATGAAACTGGCCTAACGTCCATTGGTTATTTAAAAGGAAATAAATCAAAAGGAAAAAGTAGTCCATTGTTTACAATATTTTTTTAAAGGAAAACTTATACTATCCACTCTAATGATAGTTGTTTGTTCCTCTAAGGACATTATGTCTTTACATGTATCTCATATATGTGGTTTGATATATCTTTTGTCTATCTTCATTAATCCTCCGTTTTTGAAAGAGGGTGTAGCGTATTTCATATCCGTACGATACGATTCTATAAGTGATATATTTCAATGCTGCATCTCTTTAAAATGACCTTTTTGCAAAGATAATCTGGGACTTCACATATAGTGTAACCTACATCAGTGTGACCCGATCATTTATGTCTCTAATATATATATATATATATATATATATATATATATATGGAGATAGAGAATATATTTTACAGTCCCTCCTAAGCTTAGGTACTAAACCTCTAAATTGTGCAATTTTATCTTAGTAAGTATACCCGATCGAGTTTTCATTTGGTAAATATACAATTCCCCATTACATTTCTTTCCTCTAGTATCGTTTAACCATCCTTGTTTTCTTTCCCTCATTATCGTTATTACTTTACATCAGTGAACATTACTGTTCTCTACCATCACGAAGGTCAAAGATAATTAACATATTTGCTTCCCTATCAAAATTATTTCTTCAACATTGAATCTGCAACGTCTAGTGTTAATCATGAATCCCCTAATTGTATTCTTTAACTAATAAAATGACGTAGTTTTATGAGGTTTAATACCTAAACTTAGGTGAGGTTGTAATATATAGTCACTTTTCCATATATATATATATATATATATATATATATATATATATATATATATATATATATATAAACACATGTAGGAATCCCCTTTCTCTCTTTCTCTCCATAATAGTCCTTTTGCAGAGTTAATATAAAACTCTACATATATCTTACAAATCTTAATGAACTTAAGTTATTTTAAAGGCATATAGGTTAACAGTTACATAAAAACCCTAAATGTTTTTGAGATTCCTATATAGTAATATTTTTATTGGTCCATTATGATCTAAAATTACGTTGACGTTATTTATAAAAAGTTTTGATATAATTATGATTGAAGTTGTTCGATAGACTAACTGAAAACTTAATTATTTGCTGATAAAAAAATAAAATTTGGTAAAAACGAGCTGAAAATGTAACAACTTAAAATAATATAAAATGATATAGAAATCATATAAAAAGAATGTTCTTTATTATAATGTAACACTCCAAATCATGTAATTACCCTTTATACCCTTGAAATATAAGTTAGTGCATAATGGTCCCTCAGTACGCAGGGCGTACTCCAGGAGTACGCTTAGTGTACTATGGATGGTTGATCGTAGAGGATTAGCACTACACGGGGCGTATCATGGGGTATGCATGGCGTACGTGACTGATGGTCAAAACCCTAATTTTTGGACTTGACACCTATTTAAGCATCATTAGGTCATTTTGACTAAACCCTAACCAGCCTCCATAGCCTCACATCGTCCCTTAACCTCATATTTCCATGTGAGTGTGGTTTGAGCTTAGAGGTGTGTTGGTGGCCATTTTAGAGAGCATTCAAGGAGAAAGCGGCGTATAATCTTTGGGTGTCATTGAGCTTCTATATCCTGCATCTAGAACATCTTGAGGAACTTCTGGAGGTATAAAGTCATAACCTTGTCATCCTTTTCATTATATTGAGCTAGCTAGGGTTTTGTTATGGAGTCCCTTTTTAGCTTTTGGACGTTCTCTTGTGAGTTGAGCAACTCCAGAGACTAGAATATATAGATCTGAGCTCCTTGAGCTTGTTAGATGCGTAAATGTGACATCTTGATGATGGTCTCGACTCCATGCATAAGTTAGAAGTCTTAAATGATGTCTTAATGGAAAGTATGGACTATGGAGTCATTCATGGCATGCAAGGGCATAAAGTTTCCAACTTTATGCCCTAGGACATCTTATTAAGCCTAGATCTGAACGTGGAGAATTGGAGTATTAAGTACTTAATGGTCATTTAGTGCATAACATGTTTGGATGTCGTGCGTAATTAGTTGTACGCCGCACGTATAGCTTCTTAGTCAAATATGTAGGGCATACGGGAGTGGTACGTAAGGCGTACGCACTCCAGATGGATTTTGGGCTTTGTATGGGCTTGTAGGTGTGGTGGGCTTTAATCATTGTTGGGCATGGTCCTATTTTGAGTTGTGGGCTAATATTCTGAGTTGAGCAATAATTGTATTAGTAGGGCCTTATTGGGCTATGTCGCCCATTAATAGTTTTATCATGGACCTTAGGCACATTATCTAAGGCAAGAATTTTGGGCCACTATGGAAGGACTTGGAATTGGGTGTCTGGACTCTTTAATTAGATTGTGTTTAATCCCAATTTAGGGTTAATTGTATTATTGTTTAGTGTGTGTGGTTTCGGACTGTCAGGCGAGCAGCTTTCGTGTTCAGCAAATTGAGGTGAGTCTCCTCACCATACCAATGGGTCGAAGGCACCAAGGCCGACCCATGTTTGTTATGCAATTGTTGTGGTTATACGTGAATGTGTTAGTATGATATTATTGATGGGTGTTAAGCACTATAACATCCCTATGGTGCACATCCAACCCTAATGCTTTGGATCTAAGTTTTCTCTAATTATACATGCAATTTCAATTTTCCAAAGCATGAGGCCTAACCACCATACTTTGATAATTGAAACATAAAACCAAGTTAGATGATTACCTCTTTGTTGTAGCTTGTAGAACTTGGTCTTACAAGAGCTTAACACCTCAAGCGTGATGCCTCAAATGTTTTACTAAACACCAAGAACAAATGGAGGATTATGAGAGAGGTTTAGGAGGCACCTAAAATCGTCTATATTCTTCTTAGAATACTTGTGTGTCCTATTTTAGGGCTTAGGGGTTACATATATTGATGCAACATCGACTCCAACCACCTGCTCTGAGGATGTGCTTCTGCGCGGGAGACGGATCTGCGAGGTCACAACAGATAAGGCCGTTAGAGTCGCCCCAAGGACTGTGCCCCGGGAGCAGACTCCGGCGATCAAGTTAGATTAACTGATAGATTTGATATGGTCCTCCATGGCTGGAGAGAGCCATCTTGGTGTTGGTGGTAGTATGTGGTGGCTGATGGCGGCAGGTGGTGGCTGAGCCACCCGGCCGGAGTATAGTGTGGCGACTGAGCCATGGAGGAAGACTCCAAGGGAAAGGTCAATCTTTATGGAGGAGGCACTATTCTATTTATAGTGGACAATTAGGTCAAGGGGAATTAGGTTAGGCCTTAGGCCATCCCAATTTAGGCCCAACTAGTAAGGAGCTGGGCGAGGCCGCCCGGAGGCGCAGGGCGGGACTGGCGGGCGCGCACCAAGAAAGGCTGGTAAGGGAGCACCAGGACGGGTCGGTAGGAGAGTCCCTAGCGAGGCTGGCAAGGGAGTCCCCACCAAGGTTGGCAAGGGAGAGCCATGCCAGGGAGCGCCAGGCCGGGCCGGCGGGGGAGTCCCCATCCAGGCTGGCAAAGGAGTCCCCAGTAAGGCTGGCAAAGGAGAGCCACCCCAGGGAGCACCAGGTCGGGTCGACAGGGGAGTCCCTAGCAAGGCTGGCAAGGGAGTCCCCGGCGAGGCTGGCGGGAGCGCACCAGGTAGGGCTGGCACACTAGAGTGGTCTAGGTCATGCTAATAGACCATACATCATCAAGTCCCCCCAGTCTGATGTTATTGGTACGCGGCCAATGACATCAGACTGGACTTAGTCATATAAATCATGTGTCATCAGGCTGGCAAGGAAGCGCTAAGGCGGGCCAGCAGGAGAGTCCCCAACAAGGTTGGCAAGGGAGCGCTAGGCGAGGCTGGCACGTAGAGCTGTCTAGGCCATGCTAATGAGCCATATATCAACAAGTCCCCCAAGTCCGATGTTATTGGTATGCGGCCAATAACATTGGACTAGACTCAGTCAAATAAACTATGCGTCGTCAAGTCCCCCTAGTCCGATGCGATTGGGTTGCTGACAATCGAATCGGACTAGATAAAGCACCAATACATTAAATAATAGAGAGAACGACCAAACCTCGCCCGCGAGAGCTGTGGGGTTGTGCGATGAGCCAAACATTGCTTATGCATCTTAGGCAGATTTGATACTCCTTTATTGAGAGTAGTGCAAGCCGATCGGTGCGATGCAACGTAATTGTTGCTGGCAGTGTTATGCGGAGCAAAGCTGCTAATAATGTTATTGCGGAGTGGAGCTGGTGTACGACATCTCTGTCGTGGCGTTTCTATCGTCTTGGGGGAATGTCATCGATAATTATCGTCATGAGCATTGATAACCATTCTGAAGTTGTTTCTTTCTCGAGCTATTCCTAGCTGGATTCCCCCCACTCTGATGTGGGTAGCGTAGGTAGCCGTATCAGACTATGGTGCATAGGCAAGGTTGTTATGAGAATACCTAGTGAGGTTGTTTTCTATCATAATAGACAACCAGATGTAGGAAACGCCTTATTGATCGTCCAAGCATAGGAAAATCATGTTGATTATAAGAAAAGAGACACCAAATGTGGTGCTAAGCATGACATAAACTTATGATGTGCGACTTACGATACACAATTTATGTTGCGCGACTTAGAAGAATAGTCTGGGCTTAGCAACTAGAAATCATGGGGATGTCACGCAGGAGAGCATCGCGTGGAACGGATCGGGCTTAACTGCCGGCGATCGTAGATACATCACGCGAGAGAGCATCACGTGGAACGGATCGGGCTTGGCTGCCAGCGACCGTAGATAGATCACGCGGGAGAGTATCGCGTAGAATCATATAGGCAAAGGTTTCAAGCCTTTGAGCCTCGAAATGATGCGACATCGGCTCCGACTAATTCTCAACTCCTTTTTTAAACTCTTCAAACTTTTCAAAGGTTTCTGACTTATGCTTGATTAAGTAGACATATCCATATCATATATAATCATCAGTAAAGTCACATAGAAGCGGTTAGCATCCCTTGTGGTGGATCTGAAGGGCCTACACACATTGGTGTGTATTAGATTCAACAAGCCCTCACTTCTTTCACAAGAACCAGTGAAAGGTGACTTGGTCATCTTTCCAAGCAAAGAAGATTTGCATGTGTCATCCGACTTAAGTCAGATGACTCCAACACTCCATCCTTTTGGAGTTGGGCTATACGCTTTTTGTTGACATGTCCAATACGACAATGCCACAAACATTCTTTGTCCAAAGCATTGGACGAATCAATATGCAATACATTATTTCCTAAGATGTCTACAACCATCACAGTTTCATATATACCTTTACAAGGCAATGCTTCAAAATAAAAATACCATTATAAAAAGAATTTATAGAACCAATTTCATTATTAAATGAAAATCTAAAACCTTGTTTATACAAACCATGAAAAGAAATAATATTTCTCGCCATATTTGACGAGTAGCAACAATTATTCAAATCTAATTCTAACCCACTACTAAGAAATAAAGAATAAACTCCAATCTTGGTGACATGCGACACTTTCCTATTCCCCATGATCAGGTTCATCTTCTTGTGATCCACATCCCGACTTCTTTTTAGACCCTGCAAATCAGAACAAATGTGAAAACCACATCTTGTATCAAGGACCCAAGAATTAGCATGTGATGAGTTATTAGAATGAATAGTATAAATACATGCGAAGGTGGGCTTTATCTCCCTATCCTTAATGTCCTGCAAGTATTTAGGGAAGCTTTGTTTCCAGTGCCATTTGTCATGACAGTAAAATCACTCTGCTTCTTTTGGATTGGAAGAGGGAGCAGCAGAAGCACCTTTGGACCCACTAGAAGAGGATCCATCTCGAGACTTTCCCTTGTGATTATTTGAAGGAGCTTTCCTTTTCTTCCCTTTGCCATGTCCAATTGCCAGGATTGGGGCAGTAACAATAGGAGTAGGTACAACAAATTTTCCTTTCAAACTACTTTCAGCGGTTATGAGAAGGCCTTGAAGCTTTCTTAGAGTGACTTCCTCCTTGTTAATATGATAAGTCATTTTTAACTGATCATAACAAGAAGGTAAAGAATGCAGGATAATGTCGATAGCCAACTCTTCATCAAAATTGACATTCAACTTCAATAAGCTGTCCACATATCTTTGCATCTTCTGTAAGTGGGTCGTGATGGACTCTCCATCCTTCATTTTTGTCGTTATCATGGAGGAAATGATTTCATACCTTTCTTGTCGAGCACTTTGATGGTACCTTTCCATCAAGTCTTGGTGCGTCTCGAAAGGACAGAAGTCCTCATAAGGCTTCTAAAGCTTGGGAGTCATAGTAGCTATCATGATGCACGACACCTTTGTCGCGTCCTTCTCATGAGCCATATACCCAACTATCTGTTCAGGAGTGGCAGTAGATTCATCAATCTCCTTAAGCTCTTTGTCGAGGACATACTCTTTTTCCTCGTATCGAATGGACATGCAGATGTTTCGAATCCAATCAATGAAATTCGATCCATCGAAAATGACCCTCCCACATAAGTTCATGAGGGAGAAAGAGCTAGAAGAGTTTGAGTTTGAAGCAGTGTTTGAAGTAGACATCTGAAACGAAAGACATAGTTTGTATTAGATAAGAATCTTTAATATAACACCCAAATGAAATATTAAGGCTAGGACCCAACACAATATTTCACAATTTGGAAGAGGGATGTCGTAATCCAATTGCAAAATATTTGAAGGTAGTTAAATGACGATTTACCAATTTCCACCATGAAAAGCGAAATTTAGGATTAAGTTTTAAATGAATTGAAATTCCTAGATTCTTTTGAGATTCATTGAACTTTTCAATGGCGTGTTTCAATCTCGATTATTCCCTTCAAGTTTGTGATTGGGATACAGAGGATCACAAACAAGGTATGAATAACCATGCAAATGTGCTTGGTACTCTTGATATCATTTATCACCTAATCAATGTGCCGGTTAAACACACACGCTAGATTGATCTATGATAAACATCAAGCTACCTTTTTCCACCCTTGCTAGTCCAAGTTAGTATGCTGGTTAACCACACACGCTCCACTAACGACTTGGCAAGGTGCAAAGTGCAGTTTCATGGAATAGCACCAATTTCACATTTTTCCTAAAGTAACTAGGATTGGGAATTTATAAAAAACATTTAGTTACTTTTATAATTATCATTATACCTTTTTAATGAGAATTAATGTCCTATCCTACCCGTTCGGCTAACGACCCTCCACCAGTCAAGGAAGCGGTGGGTGAGAGTGGATACCCATTCAATCGCCATTTTATAGGCAATTT
Organism: Lactuca serriola; assembly: GCF_051521515.1. NCBI lineage: Eukaryota > Viridiplantae > Streptophyta > Magnoliopsida > Asterales > Asteraceae > Lactuca > Lactuca serriola. The sequence goes on from NC_136410.1 coordinate 11,978,384, forward strand.
CTTTATACCCCCTTATAGACCAGCTTCGTGAATGAGGTCTACTAATGGTAAGACTGACTTGTCTTTTATATATATATATATATATATATATATATATATATATATATATATATATATATAAGTATTAATCCTTTAATATTATAATATAAGGGTTGAATTTTAACCTTTTAAAATTTTAGGGTTTAGAATTTAGTGTTTCATAAATGAGACTTTTCAAATTCCAAAACTTGAGGGTAAGTTTTGAAACTCTTCAAAACCTATTGAATTTTAGAATTGAATGTTTCATAAATGAGACTTTTCAAATTCCATAACTTGAGGGGAAGTTATGAAAATCTTCAAAACCTTTTGGGTTCCGAAAGTTGATGGCAAGTTTTGTAACTCTTCAATACCTTTTGAATTCCAAAAGTTGATGGCAAGTTTTGTAACTCTTCAAAGCCGTTTAGATCAAATTTTAAATGATAAGAATACATGATTATTTTACTTGTTTAAAATTTGATCTAATTCATATAGCAAGACAATTCAAATAAAAAAATACAAATAAACAGCTTAACATATAATCAAATTATCTTAAAATTTGATAATTGTCTTTCAATTAGATGAGGATAATCACTACCATATCAGAAAAATTGAATTTTATGATACAAAATAGTTTGTGGTAATGATTTTACTCCAAAACTTGAAAATCTGCCCACTGAACAGTCACCAGATCGTGGTAACTATGACCATGTCGTGGTTATATGGCAGATTCCAAAAAAGACGATTTCCTTGTTTTGAATAATTACCAATGCATCAACATAACAAAAAATACCTTAGGCTCTAATACCATTGATGGGTTTTGAGCACTACAACATCGCTATGGTGCACATACAACCCTAATGCTTTGGATCTAAGTTTTCTCTAATTATACATGCAATTTCATTTTCCAAAGCATGAGGCCTAACTGGCATACAACTTTGATAATTGAAACATAAAACCAAGTTAGATGATTACCTCTTTGTTGTAGCTTGTAGAACTTGGTCTTACAAAATCTTAGCACCTCAAGTGTGATGCCTCAAATGTTTCACAAAACACCAAGAACAAATGGAGGACTATGAGAGAGGTTTAGGAGGCACCCAAAATCATCTATATTCTTCTTAGAATACTTGTCTGTCCGATTTTAGGGCTTAGGGGTTACATATATAGTGTAGAATTCCAAGGGTCACTTGTAAAACCTAATCCATCCATTTAGGCTTTTGATCCAATAATTCATTTGGACTAATCACTTCATGGACTCTCACATAAGCTTAGTCCATCACTAATCAATCATGGATCATTAGCCCAAATTATACGTATCACTGATTTACATAATCAGCCCCTTTTAATTTAATCAGTCTCTTTTGATCACTAAGTTAATTCTAAATTAATTCTTTATCAATACCAATTAAATAATTTGATTTCTCAATTAATATATTATTCTTATAATATATTAATAAATCACAAATAACCTCTTTCTCAAATATCCTTCCTATCAAAGTGCTTTGGTGAATGCAATCCAAATGGACCATGCTACTATCGGGTCAAGTACATACCAATTATAGTTATGGGCTTAGACACCTAATACAACAATTATGTATTTATGTGAAGACCATGGGAGGGGGCATGAAAAGTAGTTAAGACCTTGGGGGAGCCCATGGGACATATGCATAAGATCCTAGGGGGATTCCACAACATCTTGGAGCAAGACTATAAAGGGAGTCCATGACATCCCTATATGTTTGTATGCATGGATTATGATGATTATATGGGCTTATGATGATTATATGTATAAGACCCTTGGGGGAGCCCACATCATCTTGGAGTAAGACTATAGAGGGCCCGACATGATGACGTTCGCACTCTCCAGTACTTTATTATGGGCACTCTGATTTTGGAATAATTAAATGTTGTTAGGATTTTGAGAAACAATTGTGTTTGAAATTTATAATTAATGAAAATGGGTATTGTTATTCAAATGAAAAAAAAATTACTTGGAAAATTGGGTCGTTACAAGTTTGTATCAGAGCCTTGGTTTGAGGGATTCGGGTACACTCTCGGGTGTGTCAGAACACAAACCGAGGGAATGGTAAAATTGTTTTCAAAAATCAAAAGTTAAAAACTTCTTGAAACTGATTCCTTTGTAAGATAAAGGGAGAGTGCAATGCGCGTAATCAGCCAAGCTCAAGTAAGCGTTTCACTAACATATTAGCCATGCTACATTTATAATTGGAAATTGATATTGGATGTATATTGTTATGTGTATGCTTTCAAAGTTGTATACATTTAGGATTGCATAGCCCTAGAATGATGAATTCTACCTTATTATTGTTCCTTGTCTAGATTGTGATCTAGGGTAGAAGCTTATTTGAAAGTCTGTGTGATTCTATTTGTGTATAACTTGCATGCATAAGGCAACACATTATGATTGATTTGAGTACTGGTTCGATGGGAATTGAGAAAATCGTAGGATAACCTAGGATTTGAGTTATGCAGTATCTTCCGAGTCATGTTATTGTTTAGGGCGAATTAGAGTATTTGGGTAGAGCCTTAGGGAAGGTACAGGTAGGTGTGGAAGGTAGTACTGGGCCTGTAATACTAAAAGCACATGACCTGTACCCAAAACTAATGCTAGACCTGAAAGTTATAAGGAGACCAGTGAGAATGAGGGATTCCCTTTTCGAATATCTTTATCATTCTATTTTGTGGTATTTTCAGCTGAGGATGGTGATGATCACTTGAGGTTCAGGATCAAGATCGGGATTTGGATCAGGCTCCGGTGCAGAGCCCATTGATGAGAGACTGCGCGATCTTATCGCAGCCGAGGTGACGCGTGGCATTCTTGATGCTACCCCGGTGATTTTCGAGACCAACAAGGAGGGTATTATGGAGATCATGGAGGAACGGCTTAGGTCTTTTCGAGCCGAGATTGCTACAGTCCAGATTGGAGCCCGATCTCCTTCGTTGTGGAAGTTTAAGGCATGTGGTGCGCCTGAGTTATTTGGGGTTTGGGACCCCATCATGATTCGACGTTGGGTGGAAGACATGGAGAATGCCCATCGCACGAGCTTTTTCCTTGAGGCAACAAAGGTGGGGTTCACATCATGTATATTGAGGGACCGAGCTCGAGATTGGTGGGAGGAGGTTACCCGCGAGGTGGGGTCAACAGATGTGGCTGAGATGTCTTGGAGGAGTTTGTGAGGAGGTTCGATTTGGAGTTTGCACCATCCATTGAGGTGCAACGATTTGTGAGGAAGTTTCAGGATTTACAGCAGACCACCGAGAGTATGGCGGAGATCACAACCAAGTTTCGGGAGCGAGAATTGTTGGTTCCGCAGTATTCTGCAGATGAGGAGATGAAGAAGATGAGGTATCATTCCATGCTGAGGGATGATATCTAGGAGTTTGTGAGCTTTTCGGGGTGTAAAAACCTGAATGACATGGTGGAGAAGGCCCGGGAACGGGAGATTGAGTTGGAGCTCCATACCAAGCGGAAGCCGGAGTAAGTTTAGGCGGCTGTGGGCTAGGCTAAAAAGCCTCAGACCTCTTATTCTTCCAGTAGGGGCCAGCAGGGCCGTGGTCGATGTGGAAAGTACGGTAAGCCGCACAGTGGGGCTCGAGATGTTACGCATCTGGACAACCACGCCACATGAGCAGGGAATGCCCCAAGAAAGGCTTGATTTGTTTCCACTGCAACCATACCGGTTATAAAAAGGCCAATTGTCCGAGGTTGCCGGTAAGAGAAGCAGTGGCACCGCCTACGCCCGCCATATTGAGGATCACTGATGGCCGCCCGATTAAGGTGGAGACTTTTGTGGTGAAAAGCCACACATTTAGCTGACCACGGAGGAGGCCAGAGCAATACCAGACGTCGTGACAGGTATGTGATCTATTTTCCTGCCTTATTTATTTTATTTTTATGCTTATGATATTATGATCTTGTACAGGGACCTTCTTGGTCAATGGTTTTTCGGCTCATGTTCTTTTTGATTCGGGCCTACCCGATCATTTGTATCTCTTGCGCTCAGTAAGAAGTTTCAGGACGCTCCGGGGACTTTGGATTCCCTACTTGAGGTGGAGATTATCGATGACTGCACCGTGAGTGCTCCGTGGGTAAATCGGGACAGTGTTCTGAATGTGTTCGGGGAGAGGTTCCGTGTCGATTTGGTTACGATACCATTGCGAGGGCTGAAGGTGATCATTAGAATGGATTGGTTGGGACCCAAGGGGGCCATGATAGACTGCGATCACTAGTTAGTGAGGGTTCGAACCCTAAGTGGGGGAGAGCTGATTATTCATGGGGAGAGGGACTCGCATGAGCCAACCCTCTGTTCGGCTGCGAGGGCTATGATACTTCTCCAGCAGGGTGGTTTTGGATTTTTGGCGTATGACTCGAATATGAGAGTTGTGGCCATATCAGATTTGAGCAGTATACCGGTTGTATGGGACTTTCAGGATGTATTTCGTGAGGAGTTGCCCGGGGTGCCTCCGGAGAGGCAAGTGGAGTTTTGTATTGATTTAGTGTCTGGTGCAGCTCTGATAGCCAAGGCACCATACCGCCTAGCTTCGTCTGAGACGCAGGAGTTGTCTACGCAACTTCAGGAGTTACTAGACCGAAGCTTCATTCGTCTGGGTAGTTCCTTGTAGGGAGCATCGATCCTGTTCGTGAAAAAGAAGGATGGGTCACACAGGTTGTGTATTGATTATCGGGAGCTGAACAGGTTGACAGTGAAGAACCGTTATCCGCTTCCAAGGATTGATGATTTGTTCGATCAGCTTCAGGGTGCATCTTGGTTTTCTAAGATTGATCTTTAGTTAGGGTATCATTAGATGAGGATTAGGGATGAGGATATATCGAAGACGGATTTCAGGCCTCGCTATGGTCATTATGAGTTTGTGGTGATGCCATTCGGGATCACCAATGCTCCAACAACATTCATGGATCTCATGAACCGGGTATGTAGACCGATGTTGGATCGGTCTATGATTTTCTTCATTGATGATATCTTGGTCTATTCTATAACCAAGAAACAACAAGAGATGCATTTGAAGGAGGTTTTGGAGACCTTGAGGATGGAGAAGTTGTATGCCAAATTCTCCAAATGTGATTTTTGGTTGCGAGAGGTGCAGTTTTTGGGGCACATCATCAATCAGGAGGGTATTTTGTTTGATCCAGTCAAAATCGAGGCAGTGATGCATTGGGAGGTTCCGAAGAACGCATCCGAGATCTGGAGTTTCTTGGGTCTTGTAGGGTACTATCAGAGATTTATTCAGGATATCTCCACGATCGCCGTACCTTTAGTCCGTTTGACCAAAAAGAGCATGGCCTTTCAGTAGGGGCCAGATCAACAGACGAAATTCGTGACATTGAGGCAGAAATTATGTGAGGCCCCGATTCTAGCACTACCTGAGGGATTAGATGACTTTGTAGTGTTTTGTGATGCTTCTATTTTGGGATTAGGAGCGATTCTAATGCAGACGGGGAATGTGATTGCGTATGCTTCGAGGCAGTTGGAGCCTCACGAGGCGAATTACCCCACTCATGACTTAGAATTAGGGGCGGTGATGTTTGCCCTCAAGATTTGGAGGCACTATTTTTATGGGGTTCGATGCACCATTTTGACCGATCATAAGAGTTTGAAGTATCTGATAGATCAACAGAATCTGAATATACGATAGAGGAGATGGCTTGATGTAGTAAAAGATTATGATTGCGAGATTTTGTACCATCCCGGGAAGACCAATGTAGTGGCCAATGCCTTGAGCCGTAAGGCAGCAAGTGCTACGATCTGAGATGTTTTCTTAAGGATGACGGTGATTTCACCGCTATTGGATATGATCAAGGAAGCCCAAGTAGAGGGACTGAAGAAGGAAAACTGGAAGGTTGAGCAGATTTGGGGGTAGATTCCACTATTTTTTCGAGACAGTCGGGGTTTATTGACTCAGTGTGGCAGAGTCTAGGTACCGACATTCAGGGGTTTGAGACAAAGATCTTGGAAGAGGCGCACAAATCCAAGTTTTCTAACCATCCGGGGGCCACGAATATGTATCGAGATTTGAGGTTGAGTTATTGGTGGCCCTGCATGAAGTGGGAAGTTGCATGGTTTGTTGGGCGGTGTTTGACCCGCAGGAAGGTTATAGCCGAACATCAGAGGCCCCATGGCAAGGTTCATCCCTTGCCTATCCCTATGTGGAAATGGGAAGAGATTACTATGGATTTAAGAAAATTGCTTAGGACGGCTCGGTGTGTGGATTCTATTTGGGTTATAGTGGATAGGCTAACCAAGAGTGCGCATTTTATTCCAATTTCTGAGAGTATCTCCGCCGAGAAATTAGTAGATATTTATGTGAGGGAGGTGGTGGTTAGGCAGGGGTGCCGGTATCTGTGGTGTCGGACCACAATTTTTGATTCACCTCCAGGTTTTGGAGGAAGTTCCATAAGGAGTTGGGTACTTAGTTACATTTTGTAACACCCTGATCCTTAGGTATTAATAATGATATTTTGGTTTGGATTTTTGAGAACCTACTCGGCGAGTTGGCCTCCCTACTCGTCGAGTAGTAGTGGGTTTGTCCGCGAAGTTTAATGATCTACTCGCCGAGTCCATTATGCGACTCGACGAGTAGATGCTGGCAGATGAAACCCAAGATTTTGGGGCCTTGCACCCTATTTAAAGGGTCATTAGCCTCCCCTAGCCTCCCTTTTACAACTCTTTACCTCCCAAAAACCCTGATTCGAGTGTGAGTGTGTTTCTTGGTGATTTTAAGCTTGAAGGAGGGACTTGGTGAAGGAAACACTTGAGGAAACAAGCTAGAGGAAGCAAAGTGCTCATGGGGATTCAAGATCTACCTCTATGGAGCCCTTTCTGAAGGCAGTTAAGTGGAGCAGCCCGTGGGGTATATTTGGTTGCAAGTGTCAGTTCAGCATTCGTGATAGGTGAGTCTTCTCACCATACCTATGGGTCCAAGGCACCAAGGCCGGCCCATTATGTGATTATGATATATGTGTTAGACATTCGGTGTTTTGTTATGTGATTGCATGTTTTGTATGAAGACCCAGGGGGAAGCCCGTGGCATTGGACGTAAGACCATGTGGGGTAGCCCATGGCAGTCCTAGGTGAAGACCATGTGGGGTAGCCCATGGCATTGGATGTAAGGCCATGTGGGGGAGCCCATGGCAGTCCTAGGTAAAGACCATGTGGGGTAGCCCATGGCATTCTCACAGGTTTCATGTATGCATGGCTTACGTGATATGTGTGTAGCTTTTATAGCTAACAGGATATATGATATGTGATTTATGTGTGTGTGGTATGCTCTGGGAAACTCACTAAGCATTTCACTTACAGGTTGTTGATTGTTTCAGGTACTTCGGAGCCTAAGGGCAAAGGCAAGGCGTGATGACGTGGCATGCACTCTACCTCTCTTTTTGTGTGTTTGGCACTCTCTGATGTTTTCAAAAAGTACAATGAATTTGTAATAATTGTGAATTGGAAAACAAATGGTTTGGAAACTTATGGATTATGGGATATGTTTGATTAATTAAAAATGAAAAAAATTCTTGGTAAAAATTGGGTCGTTACAAGTTGGTATCAGAGCCTTGGTTTGAGGGATTCGGACACATTCTCGGGTGTGTCGGGACTCAAACTAATGAAGTGGTAAAATGTTTTCAAAAGTAACCTAAAAAGGATTTTTAAACCAAAGGAGGAGAGTGCAACGCGCGTGATCAGCCGAGCCAAGTAAGTAGTTTCCCAAGTTGAATAGCCATGTTATATGATAGTGAGCTTTGTCGATTATATGGAATTGCTAAGTGTATGTTTTAAAATTATATATGGTTAGGAACTGATAGCCTCAGAATGATTGATTTAGCCTAATTGATCCTTTCTGTGTATAATTTGCATGCCTAAAAGCAACCTATAGTGATTGGTTTGACTGTATGATTAGGACAACCATAGGGTGTCCAGGTTTGATTCATGCGAGAGTTGTGAGGCATGGTTTGTGTGGATAGATTTGGAAGTACCAGATAAAGCAGCGGGGTAAGGTACGAGTAGGTGTGGAAGGTAATATTGGCCCCGTACTACTGGAAGGACAGGACCCATACCCAAACCCATGTTCTACCTGGGAATTCCAAAGGAAAAACGGTATGGAAGTAACCTCGTTATAGGTATCCTGATCATTATGTTTTGTGAAATGACAGTCCAGCATGGTGGTTACGCGATTTGGATCAGGGTCGGGATCGGAAATGGGATCCGGGGCTGGGTCAAGCGGCCCTACTGATGGTATCGATGAGAGGCTGCGTGAGCTGATTGCGACCGAGGTTACGAGGGGCATCCTTGACGCTACCCCAGTCATCTTTGGGACGGTCAAGGAGGGTATGATGGAGATCATGGAGGAGAGACTTAGAGCATTCAGGGTCGATATTTCTGCGGGCCAGGGTGGAGCTCGAACCCCCTCATTTAGGGAGTTCAAGGCATGCGGAGCTCCGGAGTTTTCTGGGGTCAGGGATCCCATTGTGAGTAGACGCTGGGTGGCGGACATTGAGAATGCCCAGCGCACGAGTTCTTGCCCGGATGAGGCAAAGGTTGGATTTGCTTCCTGTATGCTGAGGGACATGGCCCGATATTGGTGGGGTGAGATTACTAGTCAGGTGGGAGCAGCCGGTGTGGCTGACATGTCATGGGCCGAGTTTGTACGACGATTCGATCAGGAGTTTGCACCATCTATTGAGGTGCAACGGATGGTGAGGGAGTTTCATGATTTACAGCAGACTACTGAGACTGTGGCGGAGATCACCGCCAAGTTTCGAGAGCGAACTTTGTTGATCCCTCAGTATGCGGAAGATGAGGACATGAGGAGGACCCGATATCACTCTATGTTGAGAGAGGACATACGGGAATTTGTGAGCCTTACAGGGTGCAAAACCCTGAATGAGATGGTTGATAAGGCCCATGAGAGGGAGATGGAGTTGGAGTCCCGCACGAAGCGGAAGACTGAGCAGGTTCAGGCGGGGGCTCAGGCTAAGAAGCCTAAGACCTCCGATTCTTCGAGTAAGGGCCAACAGGGCTGGGGACGGTGTGCCAAGTGCGGGAGATTTCATGGTGAGGCTTGTTGGACAGCCAGGATATCAGGATGTTACTCATGTGGTCAGCAGGGCCACTTGAGTAAGGATTGCCCCAAGAAGGGCTTGATATGCTTTCACTACAACTAGCCAGGCCATAAAAAGTCCGACTGTCCGAGGTTGCAAGGATGAGGAGGGGGGGACCTATGACAGCACCCGCGCCCGCCACTATGAGGATTACTGATGGCCGCTCTAAGGCGGAAGCTCCAGCGATGAAGAGCCGTGCATTCTAGCTGACTACTTAGGAGGCTCGGGCCGCGCCAGACGTTGTGGCTGGTATGTGTTCATTATCCTCTGTCTCTTTTATGTTAAATGTTTGTATGTATGCTTATTATGCTTTGTATAGGGACCTTTCTGGTCAATGGTATGACGGCCCATGTTTTATTCGATTTGGGGGCTACCCGATCTTTTGTGTCTCTTGCGCTGAGCAAAAAATTCCGAGACGCACCGGGGACTCTAGATACCCCGCTCGAGGTGGAGATTGCAGATGATCGCACTGTGAGTGCTGCGAGGGTGTGTCAGGACTGCGTCCTGAATGTGCAAGGCGAAAGGTTTCGCGTTGATTTGGTTCCCATACCATTGCGAGGATTGAAGGTGCTCATTGGGATGGACTGGCTGGGGGCCAATGGGGCCATGATTGATTGTGAGCGGCAGTTAGTCCGGGTTCGAACCCCAAGGGAGGGGGGGGAAGAACTGGTTATCCACGGCGAGAGGACCACGCATGGCCCGACCCTTTGTTCAGCTGCGAGGGCGAGGAGGTTTTTGCAGTAGGGCTGCATGGGATTTTTGGCCTATGTTTCAGATACGCGGGTGGAAGCAGTGACGGATATCGATAGTGTACCAGTGGTGCGGGATTTTCGGGACGTTTTTCCCAAAGAATTACCCGGAGTGCCTCCGGAGAGGCAGGTGGAGTTTCGTATTGAACTGGTACCAGGTGCCGCCCCGATAGCAAAGGCACCATATCGGTTAGCGCCACCCGAGATGCAGGAATTATCTACACAACTTCAAGAGCTACTAGACCGAGGGTCCATCCGTCCGAGTAGTTCTCCGTGGGGAGCTCCGATCCTTTTCGTGGAAAAGAAGGACGGGTCGCACAGGATGTGCATCGATTACAGAGAGCTGAATAAGCTGACGGTGAAGAACCGTTATCCTTTTCGTAGGATTGACGGCCTATTTGATCAGCTTCAGGGAGCATCGTGGTTCTCTAAGATTGATCTCCAGTCAGGGTATCATCAGATGAGGATTCAGGATGAGGATATACCGAAGACAGCTTTCAGGACTCGTTATGGGCATTACGAGTTCGTGGTGATGCCATTCGGGCTCACCAATGCTCCAGACGCGTTCATGGATCTCATGAACCGTCTGTCGGTGATTATTTTTATTGATGATATCCTGGTCTAATCCAAGAGCAGGGAACAGCATGAGCAGCATTTGAGAGAGGTGCTGGAGACCTTGAGGACGGAGAAGTTGTGTGCGAAGTTCTCCAAGTGTGACTTTTGGTTGCGGGAAGTACAGTTTTTGGGTCATGTCATCAATCAAGAGGGTATTTCAGTTGACCCAGCAAAGGTGGAGGTTGTGATGCGATGGGGAGTACTGAGGAATGCCTCAGAGATTCGTAGCTTCTTAGGCTTAGCGGGTTATTATCGAAGATTTATCCAAGATTTCTCCAAGACTGCGGTGCCATTGACCCATTTGACCAAGAAGAATGTGGATTTTCGATGGCATGAGGATCAGCAGAGGGCTTTTGAGACCCTGAGGCAGAGGTTATGTGAGGCTCCGATCCTAGTATTACCCGAGGGATTGGACGATTTCATGGTATATTGTGATGCATCGATTTCAGGGTTGGGTGCGGTGCTGATGCAGAGGGGACACATGATCGCATATTCCTCGAGGTAGTTGAAGCCTCACGAGGCAAATTACCCCACACATGACCTGGAGTTGGGGGCAGTGGTGTTTTCCCTCAATATTTGGAGGCACTATTTATATAGGGTGAAATTCGCTGTGTATACCGATCATAAGAGTCTGAAGTATTTGATGGACCAGCAGAACCTGAATATATGACAGAGGAGATGGTTGGATGTGCTAAAGGACTATGACTGTGAGACCCTGTATCATCCAGGGAAGGCCAATGTGGTGGCCGATGCATTGAGTCACAAAGCGACGGGGTCGCCGATCAGTGGTATTTGTATGAGGATGACAGTAAGTCCACCCTTGCTAGACATGATTCGAGAGGCTCAGGTCGAGGGGGTGAAGAAAGAGAATTGGAAATTGGAAAGAATTCGGGGGCAGTATCCTTTGTTTGTTAAGGATAGTCGTGGCTTGTTGACGCAGTGTAGCCGAGTATGGGTGCCGATGTCAGGGGGAGTGAGGTAGAGATTGTTAGAGGAGGCGCATAAGTCCAAATTTTCTGTACACCCAGGTGCAACAAAAATGTATAGGGATTTGAGGATGAGCTATTGGTGGCCCTGCATGAAGCGGGAGATCGTCTGGTATGTGGAGCGATGCTTGACCTGCAGGAAGGTCAAGACCGAGCACCAGCGACCTCATGGTAAGGTTCAACCATTACCCATTCCTATGTGGAAGTGGGAAGAGATCACTATGGACTTCATCATGAAGCTACCGCGGACAGTGAGGGGAGTAGATGCCATATGGGTGATCGTAGATAGACTGACAAAGAGTGTTCACTTCATTCCGATCTCCGAGAGTATATCTGCAGAGAAGTTGGCGGACATTTATGTTCGAGAGGTGGTGCCTAGGCACGGAGTGCCGGTATCAATGGTTTCAGATAGGGATGTTCGGTTTACATCCAGGTTTTGGAAGAAGTTCCACGAGGAACTGGGTACCCAGCTACATTTTAGTACGGCATATCACCCCCAGACCGATGGCCAAAGTGAGAGGACGATCCAGACACTGGAGGATATGATGCGGCCATGTGTGGTGGATTTCGGAGGGAGTTGGGATACATACCTCCCATTGGCAGAGTTTTCATACAATAACAGTTATCATGCCATTATCGACCGAGCACCATTCGAGATGTTATATGGACGGAGGTGCAGGACCCCAGTGTGTTGGGATGAGGTTGGACATCGAGTTTTGGGGAGCACGGAGGTGGTACTTGTGACCACCAGACTGATTCAGCAGGTGCGTGACCGATTGTGAGTCGCGCATAGTCGCCAAAAGAGTTATGCGGACCAACGACGGTCAGACCTCGAATTTCAGGAAGGAGACTTTGTATTACTGAAGGTGTCACCCTGGAATGGGATTATTCGGTTCCGCAAGAAGGGCAAATTGGGGCCTCGATTCATAGGCTCATTCAAGATCATAGCCCAGGTGGGCAGGGTAGCATATCGTTTAGAGCTTCCAGAGGAGCTTAGTCGGATTCACAACACCTTCCATGTGTCTCAGCTCCGAAAGTGTGTTGTCGACGAGTCTTCAGTCATATCCTTGGACGACATTCAGTTGGATGGGACCTGAATTATGTTGAGAGACCAGTTGCGATCCTAGACAAGAAGACAAAGAAGCCCCGTAATAAATAAGTGAAGTTGGTAAAGGTGCAATGGCAGCACCGAAAGGGTTCTGAATAGACCTGGGAACCGGAAGATGAGATGCGAGGTTTCTATCCGGAGATGTTTAGACCAGTAGGCTTCGAGGACGAAGCCTAATTTAAGTGGGGGAGAGTTGTAACACCCTGATCCTCAGGTATTGATAATGATATTTTGGTTTGGATTTTTGAGAACCTACTCGGCGAGTTGGCCTCCCTACTCGTCGAGTAGTAGTGGGTTTGTCCGCGAAGTTTAATGATCAACTCGCCGAGTCCATTATGCGACTCGACGAGTAGATGCTGGCAGGTGAAACCCTAGATTTCGGGGCCTTGAACCCTATTTAAAGGGTCATTAGCCTCCCCTAGCCTCCCCTTTACAGCTCTTTACCTCCCAAAAACCCTGATTCGAGTGTGAGTGTGTTTCTTGGTGATTTTAAGCTTGAAGGAGGGATTTGGTGAAGGAAACACTTGAGGAAACAAGCTAGAGGAAGCAAAGGGCTCGTAGGGATTCAAGATCTACCTCTGTGGAGCCCTTTCTGAAGGCCGTTGAGTGGAGCAACCCGTGGGGTATATTTGGTCGCAAGTGTCAGTTCAGCATTCGTGACAGGTGAGTCTTCTCACCATACCTATGGGTCCAAGGCACCAAGGCTGGCCCATTATGTGATTATGATATATGTGTTAGACATTCGGTGTTTTGTTATGTGATTGCATGTTTTGTATGAAGACCCGGGGGAAGCACGTGGCATTGGACGTAAGACCATGTGGGGTAGCCCATGGAATTGGATGGAAGGCCATGTGGGGGAGCCCATGGCAGTCCTAGGTAAAGACCATGTGGGGTAGCCCATGGCATTCTCACAGGTTTCATGTATGCATGGCTTACGTGATATGTGTGTAGCTTTTATAGCTAACAGGATATATGATATGTGATTTGTGTGTGTGTGGTATGCTCTGGGAAACTCACTAAGCATTTCGCTTACAGGTTGTTGATTGTCTCAGGTACTTCAGAGCCTAAGGGCAAAGACAAGGCGTGATGACGTGGGGTGCACTCTACCTCTCTTTTTGTGTGTTTGGGACTCTCTGATATTTTCAAAAAGAATAATGAATTTGTAATAATTGTGAATTGGAAAACAAATGGTTTGGAAACTTATGGATTATGGGATGTGTTTGATTAATTAAAAATGAAAAAAATTCTTGGTAAAAATTGGGTCGTTACACATTTCATCACCGCTTACACCCCCAGACCGATGGTCAGAGTAAGCGGACGATTTAGACACCAGAGGATATGCTTCGGGCTTGTGTATTGAATTTTGGAGGGAGTTGGGATACTTACCCTCCACTAGCAGAGTTCTCATACAACAACAATTATCATGCTAGTATTGATCGACCGCCGTTTGTGATGTTGTATGGTCGGAAATGTAGGACTCCAGTATGTTGGGGTGAGGTTGGGCATCGAATCATGGGAAGCACCGAGGTGGTACTCAATACCACTGAATTGATTCAGTAGGTGCGCGACAGGCTGCGGGTTGCACAGAGTCATCAAAAAACTTATGGTGACCGGCGTCATTTGGATCTCGAGTTCCAGGTGGGGGATTTCGTGTTATTGAAGGTGTCACCTTGGAAGGGTGCCATCCGATTTTGGAAAATGGGCAAATTGGGGCCCCAATTTATTGGTCCGTTCAGAATTTTTGCCCGATTTGGTAAGGTTGCTTATCGGTTGGATCTCCCGGATGAGCTGAGTCGGATTCATAACATCTTCCATGTGTCTCAGCTTCGGAAGTGTGTCATTGACGAGGCTGCTATTATTTCTTTAGATGACATTCAGGTGGATGAGAGCCTGAACTACATTGAGAAGCCTATTGCGGTTTTGGATAAGAAGACTAAGGTTCTTTATAACAAAGAGGTGAAGCTAGTAAAGGTGCAATAGCAGCATCGAAAGGATTCAGATTGGACTTGGGAGCCAAAGGATGAGATGCGGGACCATTACCCGGATTTGTTTGCGTCTACGGACTTCGAGGATGAAGTCTAGTTCAAGTGGGGGAAAGCTGTAACACTCCAAATCAGGTAATTACCCTTTATACCCTTGAAATATAAGTTGGTGCATAATGGTCCCTCAGTACGCTTGGCATACTCCAGGAGTACGCTTAGCGCACTATGGATGGTTGATCGTGGAGGGTTAGCACGTACGCTGGGCGTACCATGGGGTACGCAGGGCGTACGTGACTAATGGTCAAAACCCCAATTTTTGGACTTGACACCTATTTAAGCATCCTTAGGTCATTGGGACTAAATCCTAACCTGCCTCCATAGCCTCATGTCGTCCCTTAACCTCAGATTTCATTGTGAGTGTGGTTCTTGAGCTTAGAAGGAGTGTTGGTTGCCATATTAGAGAGCATTCAAGAAGGAGAAAGTGGTGTACAAGCTTTGGGCGTCATTGATCTTCTAAATCCTGCATCTAGAACATCTTGAGGAACTTCTGGAGGTATAAAGTAATAACATTGTCATCCTTTTCATTATATTGAGCTAGCTAGGGTTTTGCTATGGAGTCCCTTTTTGGCTTTTGGACATTCTCTTGTGAGTTGAGCAACTCCAGAGACTAGAATATATAGATCTGAGCTCCTTGATCTTGTTAGATGCATAAAGGTGACATCTTGATGATGGTTTGGACTCCATGCATAAGTTAGAAGTCTTAGATGATATCTTAAAGGAAAGTATGGAGTATTGGAGTTATTCATGGCAAGCAAGGGCATAAAGTTTCAAACTTTATCCCTAGGACATCTTATTAAGCCCATATCTGAAGTTGAATGTGGAGAACTGGAGTATTAAGCACTTAATGGTCATTTAGTACATAACCTGTTTGTACGCCATGTGTAACTAGTTGTACGCTGCATGTACAGCTTCTCAGTCAAATACGCGAGGCGTACTAGAGTGGTACGCAGGGCATACACACTCCAGATGGATTTTGGGTTTTGTGTGGGCTTGCAGGTGTGGTGGGCTTTAATCAGTGTTGGGCCTCGTCCCATTTTGAATTGTGAGCTATTATTCTGAGCTGGACCATAATTGTATTAGTAGGGCCTTATTGGGCTATGTGGCCCATTAATAGTTTTATCATGGACCTTAGGCCCATTATCTAAGGGAAGACATTTGGGCCACTATGGAAGGACTTGGACTTAGGTGTTTGGACTTTTTAATTAGTTTGTGTTTAATCCTAATTTAGGGTTAATTGTATTATTGTTCAGTGTGTGGTTTCAGACTGTTAGGCGAGCAACTTTCTTGTTCAACAGACTCAACTGAGTCTCCTCACCATACTAATGGGTCGTAGGCACCAAGGTCGACCCATGTTTGTTATGCAGTTGTTGTTGTTATACGTGAATGTGTTAGTATGATATTATGTATTTATGTGAAGACCATGGGGGAGCTCATGGCAAGTAGTTAAGACCTTGGGGGAGCCCGTGGGACATAAGTATAAGACCCTGGGGGGAGCCCATGACATCCTGGAGTAAGAGTGTAAGACCATGGAGGGAGTCCATGGCATCCCTATATGTTTGTATGCATGGATTATGATGATTATATGGACTTATGTGATTTTGTGGATGTATGTGGGGTATGTTATGGGAACTCATCAGTACTTTATTATGGGCACTCTGATTTTGGAAAAATTACATGTTGTTGGGATTTTGAGAAACATTTGTCTTTGAAATTTATAATTAATGAACTTGGGTATTGTTATTTAAATGAAAAAATTTTACTTGAAAAATTGGGTCGTTACATATAAGACAAATATATATTAAATTTAATTAGATTAAAATAATTATTAAATAACAATTTAATTATTATAACAGACTTTCAACATAGTGGCACCCAAGTGTTTGAAAATGTGTGTGTTCTCTAAAATGTTGAGGGTTTAAGTCTCATCATGAATAAAATGAATAGTTTATGAGTATGATTTAATGGATGTGTGTTATCTGTTTCAAAAAAATAACAATATTAATTGATGTCAACGAGAATTTTTATTTTGGTTTTTGAATGAGTCATTTTATATTGTAATTCATCAATACATGCTTACTCAAATTTGTATTATATTTCTAACAGATACCAATGTAATCGAAAATTATTATACATAATAAAAACCAACATATATAGGAATATTATAGTTTACTTTTCGATTTGTATTGTATTAGTTTTGGCTTTTAGACTTTTGTTATACTAGTTTTGTGTGTTGCAGATTTAGTCTCTCTTTACAGAAAACAAATTACAAAAGTTGTCTATATAATTCAAAGAAATGATACTTGTCTATTTTTTCGCATTTGAATCTTAAACTTTGGCCAGAATATTTTCGTATGTTGATATATTTGGTCCTTATATAGAAAATAAATTACAAAAGTTGTCCATGTAATTTACAAAAAATGTCCTTATGCATTTTTTTACAAAAATTGTCCATGTGTTTAATAGTATACTCTTTGGGTTAAAGATTTTGGTCGCAAGACTTTCGTATGTTGGTAGCTTTGAGCCATGTGTAGAAATTAAATTACAAAAGTGTTCTTGTAATTTATAGAAAAATATAAGATTTTTTATAGCAAAGTTGTCCATGTTTTAAAAAAAAGGTTTCTACGTGATAAATTTTTTATAGATTACGCCATCCATAAAACGGAAATAAGTAGACTCTCGGTCTGCTTCCCTATGAAACAGGGAAGGACAATTTCTAGTTGCATTAAATAAGGGACAATCTTAATACCTGATTTTAAACAATAATTGTTTTTTATATTAAAAAAATCTAATAACAAAAAAAATATATGATATCTACGTTATTTTTGTTAAATGGTAAATCGTATCATCTGAATGGTTTATGTCAATCTGCCCTAAAGACTACATGAAAAATAAATTACAGAATAATATCAATATTCTAGACTAGCCACTATTTGAATCGTGTACATCTTGTATGAAATTTTGTATTTTAATCATTAGACTTCAATCATACGAATGATATTTACTTTATTTTTTTAACAAAGAAAATATATTAACATAAATAAAGGTGTCCAATTTACTTTATTTTTTTAACAAAGAAAATATATTAACATAAATAAAGGTGTCCAATAGTAAGTTAGAACCAAATATACAACGATTGAGAAGAAAGATACAAAACAAAAGACATAATAAGGTAACCAAAACCACATCCTACTAAGGATAAATTCTGCAACATCTAATCAAGAAAACCATATCCATCTGCTGTTATCCTTTTCCACATATCTTAGATAGGTGCAAAATTGTCCAATCCTATCAAAACTAGCACCAAATGTTGTCTCTAACTTGTGGAAATCCACATACCAGCCCGATTAAATACTAATACTCCAATTTCGACTCATGATCTAACCCACCCATTGTTTTCATTGCATCACAGATTTTGTATTGGTAGAATTAATCACTGTAACATCCCAAAAATCCTAGTAAAAATTTTCATTTTTAAAACCCTTTAATAATCCATAAACCATACAAAAACATTGTTTTCAAGAACATACTTAAAATCAGAGTATCCCAAAATCATTAATCAACAAAATCTCCTAGCATAATATGCACAATCATGCCTTCGCCTTGTCCTGATCATTTGATATACCTGAAACCATGAAATCAAAACTGTACGCCAAAGCTTAGTGAGTTCCCCCAAAGTACCACACACAACCAAACAAATATACATATTACATACTGGGTCCACAATCTCCCGACTGGATTACCCTGACCCACAATCTCCCAACTGGATCGCCATTCTGGCCCACAATCTCCTAATTAAATTGCCACTGGCTCATAAAATCCCGATTGGATTTCCCAAGTTTGTTGGTCGACAACACAAAGCAGTGTCACACTATGTCGACATATGTAACAGATAAACATCTAACTAGCAAATACATGTAAACATACAAATCTACCAATCCAACATATTAATCAGCATAGCATAATCATATATACCAGGATACATAACCTAGTGGGTCGGCATTGGTGCCTTCGACCCACGAGTACAGTGAGGAGAAACTCACATGAACAGCTCAACAAAACCTCAACAACAACCTGAGCAACAACACAGCCAACCCAAGCTTCCTAAAACCAAGTTGAGACAAATCCTTAGCCAATTATTCCGTTCTACCCAAGTATGACCAAAAGCAAAACTGGTCAAAAATTTTGGTCAAATCTAAGGTCAAAATTGCCAACAATAGCTCTCCACGCCGTGGCCTTCCTTGGCCACGTCGTGGGCACTAAATGCCATAATATCGTTGACTCCCCAATCTCCATGCTGTGGCATCCTAAGGCCACACATTGGGGACTGGTCTGGACATCTCAAACGAGCTTAATCCATTTTCTTTTGATTTCAAGAGATCCAAAGATTAGGTATGATCCTTCCTATAATCTTAATGGAAAAAGTTCTTAACTTTATCCATTAAGAAGGTCCAAACCACCAAGAGGTGGACTTTAAGTCTCAAAAGGACCCAAAATGCATCTTTTTTAACTTAATCCATTAATTTTAAGTCTCCAACCTTCAGCTCTGTACTAATATGATATTTAGATGAATAAAGTTTCCAACTTTATCCATAACAATGTCTCAAGCTTCCAAGATCTAAACTTAATACACCAACATGACCTAAATGACCAATATAACTTGCATGGCTATAAGGGAAGGAAAAAGATCACAACTTTCCAATTCCATTAGGTAGAAGAAGCATTCGAATATGATCAAAAGATATTGGAGTCCAATCAACTCTAATATTACCCATAAAATGGACTGAAAGTTCCAAAAACCCCAAATGAAGAGATCTAAAAAACTAGATAGCAAGATTGTAACTTTATACTTACAATACTCCATAAATATAGTGCCTTTGATGGATCTAAACTTGAAACATCGTTCCTTGCAACCAAAAGAGCCTTCTTGATCTTTAATCTTCATCAAAATATCATCACATCACCCAAAAGAGGAGAGAGGAGAGAGGAAAAGCTCAAATCTTGAAGGTGGAGGCTATGGTTTCTCCAAATGGGTTCTAAAGGTGATGGAGGCTGATAAATGCCCAAAAATATGGAACATTAAACTTAAATACATTGAAAACCCTAAAAATAATCACGGTCTTGGGCCTGAATGATCCCCACGTCGTGGCCATGACTTTCACCCAAAACCACCTCAACTTCAAAATGTAACATCCCGATTTCAGGAGTGCAAGTTCAGGGTTCAAAGTGAAAAGGTATAAGGGCAAATCGGTGAGTCCATGGGTGGACTCGGCGAGTAGAGTCGCGACTCTGGTCGCATGTTAAGTGGCCAACTCGGCGAGTCGGCGGCTGGACTTGGCGAGTTGGTGCTGGGTGAAAAAAACCCTAATCTTCGGGGTTTGCCCCTATTTAAAGGATGCTATGCCTTCTCTTCAGCCTCTATTTACCTTGAGATTTCCAACGAAAACCCTAATCGTGAGAAAACTCCATTATTGAGAGGATTGAAGCTTGGAAGAAGGAATTTGTGAAGAGAAGTTGGAGGAATTCGAGGATAGCACCAAGAGGGCTTGTGGATCTGAAGTCTACATCAGTTTAGGCTCATCTTTGGGGTAAGAATCCTCTGTCTTGAACCCTTTTTCCCTTATTGTCATCCATGGTGGTTGTTTTGGGGTTTTTGGAGGATTTCATGACTCATTTCGGGATTGGAAGATGGATCTGAGGATGCTACCTCAGATCTGGAGTAGTGATGATCCAAAATCGCATAAAGTCCCTGTCATAAGTGATTGGTGAAGCTATCTTGTCCCAAACCCAAACCCTAAAGTGTAAAATGCCTAGATCTCTTTGGATTCACGTAAAGTTCGCCACTTTACGTGATGGATGGTTTGTAGGAGGCTAGATCTACGTTTTGGATCAATTGCATGGCCTGGAAGGTTCTGTTTGGAATGAGATCTAGAGGCACTCGGAGAGTCACAAGGGTGTACTCGGCGAGTTTCTTGAAGATGTTCTAGAACTCGGCGAGTTGGAAGAACAACTCGGCGAGTAGGTTGAAGATAGCCTTGGACTCGGCGAGTCTGTTCTTGGACTCGGTGAGTCTGGTCGTAAGGTCCTATCCTTTCTTCTGGTTGAGCTGTGAATCAGTGAGTCAAGGGATGACTCGGTGAGTCGAGTGTGAAAGGACTCGGAGTTGTTGGACTCGGCGAGTTGAGTCACGGATTGGGGAAAATTATGAGCATGGGGACTCGGCGAGTCATCGGGTTGACTCGGCGAGTAGATTCAGTCAGGGGTTGACTTTGACTTTGACCAAGGGTTGACCAGTTGACTTCCAGGGGCATTTTGGTAATTGTTGGATATTGTTTTGAGTTCAGTGTTTTGGTGGTTGTCCAGTGGTGGAGATCGTATCAGTGATCGGAGCAGCTTGGGTTATCTGTTCAGTCGGCAGTTTCGAGGTGAGTTATCCTCACTATATCAATAGGGTCTAAGGCACCAAGGTCGGCCCTTTATCGGATTGAGATCCAGGTATTTGTTGTTATGATATTTCTTTGATATGATGCATCCTGGTAGCTAGGGTGGTATATGTTAGAGACCTGGTTGAGGTCGGTATCTTGAGATATAGGGTGATGCTATGCTAGTGACCGGTTAGGTCGGTATCCTGGTTAGGATGATGATATGCTATGTGATCTGTTTGATCGGTTTGCTGACTGTGAATTGTTATATGATTGTATGTTTATGTGCACATGGTTGTTGGACTGGAGTTGGGTTGAGGCGGGTCCTGCTTTGTGCTGTAGGCCAAGATACCCAGGGCGGACCGGTTGTCCCGAAGGCCCAGCGAGCGGTCCGGATAGGCTGTAGGCCCCAAGATGGCGGACCAGACGTGCCGAGGCTCGAGAGTGGACCAGGCCGACTGAAGGCCCGGTGCGGGCGGACCAGTCATACTGTAAACTCAAAGAGTGGACCAGGTGGATTGAAGGCCCGGTGCGGGCGGACCAATCACATTGCAGACTCGATGTATGTGGCTAGATTCGGAGAGTGGACCAGGTGGATTGAAGGCCCGGTGCGGGCGGACCAATCACACTGCAGACTCGAGGTATATGGCTAGACTCGGAGGGTGGACCAGGTGGACTGTTGGCCGGAGCGGCGGACCAGTCACACAGTAGACCCGAAGTGCATGGCTGTTCTGTGAACGGATATGATATGGCATGTTATGTATGTATGCTATATGTGGTTGGTATTTTGGGGATATCTCACTAAGCTTTCAGGCTTACAGTTGTGGTTTTATGTTTTTCAGGTTCTTCTGGTGACCGTGCCAAGGCGAAAGCGTGATCGTACCGCTCCTCATGTTTATGTTGTGACGTGATTCTGGGAATACTCTAAATAAATTGTATTGAAAACTTTTTTGTAATAAATTAATGAAATCGGGTTGTTTTTGAAAAGTTTAAATTTGTTGGAATTTTTCGGTCGTTACACAAGAAATCATAACCTCTTCGTTTCAACTCCGTTTTCGACAATATTTATATCCGTGGAAAGGTATTGACGATCCCTACATTTCAATCTAGTTACTTTTGATTTAATACATGTCGATCTAAAACCATAATCCATGCAAGAAGCCCTTAATATTACTTTTCCCATATTACCTGTAACACCCCGACTCCCAGATATAAATTTTAAAGTTTTACATTCATTATTAGAGACCTTATCAACGAGTTGGCTGCCCCAACTCTTCGTGTAGAAACAGATATGGTCGCGTGGTTTATGGAACCTACTCGACGAGTTGGAGGACCCCAACTCGACGAGTAGAGGTTGTGCATGAAAACCCTATTTTTTAGGGTTTGCACCCAATTTAAAGGACCTTAAGTCCTTCCTTCCAGCCTCCTTACCTCCTTTTCACATCCAGAAGCAAATCCTAATCAATCTAACCCTATTTCGAGTGTGTGTGAGGTTAAAAGTGTATATTTGGTGCATTTCTTGAAGAGGTTTAAAGAGTTAGGAGATTGGAACGAGAAGGGGCTTGTAGATCCAGCATCTACATCATTTTGGCATCCATTTGAAGGTAAAAAGTCATTACCTTGATCATTCTCGTACTAGATCTATTCATCCAAGAGTTTAGGGCATTTCTAGCTTATCCTTGAAGCATTTCTGATTTTGAGCATGATTTGAAGTTGTAACTTCAGATCTGGACTCCTCTAGGCCCTCATTGACATAAAGCCTCAAGCTTTATGAAGCTTTGGCCCTTCTCCTTTCCCTAAACCTCTTCCTAAGGCTAGTTTTGAGTGTTTTAGCTTCTTGATGCCTTGCATGCACATAAAGTTAGCAACTTTACGTGGTAACTACACCCTAGGAGTTTAGATATATATTTTGGAGCCTTGGTTTCGCCTAGAAACGTCTGAATGAGAAAAGGATTGAAGGAACTCAACGAGTTGCATAGTCAACTCGATGAGTTGAATGAAGGTTTCCCGCTTTCTGGATTCTGCATGAACTCAGCGAGTTAGCGAGATGACTCGACGAGTTGGTTAGGGTTTTCCCGATATTCTGGATGCTGCATGGACTCGACGAGTTACTTGGTAACTCGGCAAGTTGACTGGGATTTTCGCGACTTTCTGAGTTTTGAAGGAACTCGAAGAGTCTGTAAGCTGCACTCGACGAGTTGGGTCAACATGGACTGTTGACCTTGACCGTTGACTTTGACATTGACCAAGGGTTGACCAATTTGACTTTTAAGGGTATTTTGGTAATTTGGGAATTTGTGGAAGTGGATCATTGGTGGTTGTAGGGTGGTGGTGTTTGGAGCTATGTTTCGGGAGTTTGATATTTCAGTTCTGATCGACATTGTGAGGTGAGTTGTCCTCACTATACTGACAGGGTCGAAAGCACCAATGCCGACCCTTCTTTTTGGATTATTATCCTGGTTATTGCATGATCATATGTTTAGTGACCTATTAGGTCAATATCCTGGTATATAGGATGATGTTATGTTTAGTGACCTGTTAGGTCGGTATCCTAGTTTATAGGATGATGTTATGATTAGTGATATGTTAGATCAGTCTGATTGTTTGTATATGTTAGCATTGTTATCTATGTGTTGATTGTGTGTTTGGGGTGGGTTGAGGCGAACCTGCTTTTTGCTATAGGCCAACATACCTAGGGCGGCTCGGATAGACTGCAGGCCCAATAGGGCATATCAGTCAGGCCGAAGGCCCAGAGAACGGTCCAGACAGGCTAAAGGCCCAGGAGGACGGACCAGACATGGTGAAGGTTCTGAGAGTGGGCCAAACAAATTGAAGGCCCGGTGAGGGCGGTCTAGTCATACTGTAGACTCTATATGCATGTTGTTTGTTATGATATAGGTATGGTCTGTATGGCGTTGGTATTTTGGGGGAACTCACTAAGCTTCGGGCTTACAGTTTTGGATTTTGTTTTAGGTACTTCAGATGATCGCGGGAAGGCGAAGGAGTGATCGTGCACCTCCTTGCATTTTTATAATTTGATTTATGGGATACTCTGATATGAAACTATTTTGGAAACATTTTGTAATAAATAATGGTTTTTGAATGCTTGAAAAAGTTTTAAATTTTCATGAATATTATGGATGTTACATTACCCTTTTTCTTCCAAGTACAAATCAAAGGATTTAATCACTTAATCAACATTATCGTCATCCAATAAGGTCTATACCCCATTCACTTGAAGCCTAAAGCCTTTAATCAATCCATTTATATCCCGAAATCCTAAAATAAGAAACTTCTCAAAACAGAATGTTACAACTATCCCACACTGAAACTGGATTTCGTCCTCGAAATCCGTGTTGGTTAGAATATCTGAAAACAACGCCAACATATTTCATAATCTCCCTCTAACCACTTCAAAATCAAGGTATCTATACAAAGAAGTCAAGAGATCACACGGAAACCGACAACTGTCAACAAACAAACCAAAAACTTGAATTAATCAACCATAACCATTATCCTACTCTCTCTAACGGTAAAGCTCAGCTCCCAATGAAAATGACTAAAACTGGGAAACTTCTCAAAAACTGGAACTACATCTAAATCTATCAATAAACCCCCAAAAATGGAAACCCATCAGCCTAAACTCTAGGAACTGAACCTTAAGACTGATGATCATCCATCATCGTACCTACCCCTAGTCCCTGACTAGGAATGCCATCAAAATGCAGAAAGAATACTCAAAACATATCGGTGGTGAACTTCAAGCAATCCTAAATCCGGATGTTGTGCCCAAAAACCTGAAACACACACTTGACTTCCTGAGAAGTCATCACCAATCCGTTGCTCCCATGAGTATAATGATGGCGAATCCAAGAATATTACGTTGCATTCAAATCCCTCATCAAATCGGGTGCACATTGTGACATCCCAATTTTCACGGCCAGAAAACACCGATTTGTTTATGCTTTATTTTCAAATCAGAGTAACCTTTTAAAGAAAAGTGTTGCAGAATTTTTTTCCCAGAAACACATGATAAATATGTTATCAAAGCATTTTCGAAGAAAATGTATTTTATTCATTTTAAAACTTTGGGATGTCATCGTCAATACAGAAACATAATCATAAACAGAACTTACATTCATTTACACTAGTGATCTAAATCTCTTTAATCTCTCGGTGTAGTATAGCTTTATATCGACACATGTGATCCAAATAAACTCAGTGGGTCAGGTTGGGAAACTTGGTGAGTACATAGGGTTTTCAACCCACAATAATATAATCATCAAACAATTAACCTATTTACCCATCCAATTATCTTCTTTATTCTTAAGTATCTCCTCTATGAATCATCTATCCCTCATTATTTATTCCTAAGGATTGTCCTAAGGAATAGACACGAAGTCCATCATTGTCAGGGTTTACATAACAAACACTAAGTCCATAGTTTCCAGGGTTCATCCAATAGGCGCTAAGTCCATAGCTATCAGGGTTTATCTCATTTATTGATAGTATTATTTTCAGGAGCCCACCCACAATACATTTCAATGGGTTTTTAGAGTACACCGGGTGAACATATCGTTCAAAACACCTACAGGTTGCGAGCCTGCTAGTGTTCTATTGGATTGTTTAGAATAGTCTGTGGTTGTCATCTATACTTTGCTAGATCAAGGGGCCATCACTTGGCTCATTTATTCTCACCATATTTTACCACTTATATATCATCACTCATCATTCATCTCATCTTTCATCGCTCATCATTTATCTCATCTTTAATCTACTCATCTTTTACTCATCATAATTATTGTATAAAATACATATATAGTTTAAGAAAAATAAAACATGTATATTTTTGTTCATCCAGAATAGATATCAAGAACACAGATAATATGCACACATAACATGTAATTTATATTAAATACTTCATATCTATGTGTAAGATGAAAGTAACTATACACTCACTTGTCAAAGTGATGATTCCAACTTGGACAGAGCTTCGTTTCTTAACAATGTAATTTCCTTCAACGAAACCTAGTACTATTACCACTAGATTTTAGTCTAATATTCATTGTGACTAATTATTAGTCTAGATTCATCATTAACTCAGATTCTACATCATGATCTATCAAGTAAGGATCAGCTAGGCAGGACAGTTAGGTGGCAGGACCATTTAGGCATATAGCTCTTCTGATATCCAACAACCAAACGCAACGTGACCATTCTAGACACCTCTCCCATAAGTAGTTCAATCAGTATAACGACTTTGAATCATTGATAAATCTTATTTATAGGTTAATATAACAATATTATATTTAAATATAAGCTATATTTAAAGTAGGGTAAGCATATCTCACTTACTAAGGGGTTTGGTTAGGAACCGGGCTCAGCAGGGGTAGAAATTCCGAGCCAAAAGCTCTTCTTCTTGGGATCAGCAGGGGACTCGCCTCTAACACTTAGGAAGTGATAGGGAAAGGAAGAAAGGACTTGGGGGTAATGGGAGAGAAAGGAGTTGAAAGGTGTGATGAAAATAGATGATTTGCACCACACTTTATAAGCTTTCTGGGGCCTCTCACGCCGTGAGACATGGCTCATTAAGGTTGAACTCCATTTTCATCTGTCTTTTTATGGTTGAACTCTTATTAGTGAGATCTTCAATTCTCATTAAGGTTGTATCGGCTAAAAATCGATCGATCTAAAATTTGAATTCCGGATTGTGCACTGTTATGCTAAATCTTAGAAAAATCATAACTTCCTCATACGAAGTCAGATTTGGACGTTCTTTTTAAGCACGCTCTCAGTTTAACATATACTCTGAATTTCATTTGGATCCCTAAGGCTAAAAAGTACTTTATTATAAACTCACTTTTTACGTCACACAGCGTCGTGCCGATTTTGTCGCGAAACTTCGACATGTCATAACATCTTCGTTATAACTCGAATTTCAGCATTCTTTATATGTACAGAACCATTGTGATATACTACAACTTAGTTAACATTATTCATTCTAAATAACATCAAAAAAACCATTTTTGACGCTTAGTGTCTCTAACTTGATTAGCCCGAATCTGCGGGCGTTACAATTGTCTCCCCCTTAGGATAATTACATCCCGGAATCATAAAAAAAACACAGATTTTATAATGTCTCCATACGTTATCTCTCCATCCTAGGTAAAAACTGTAACTTCTATGTTCCTTCAAATGAGTGTCTAACTCTTGGACTTCTTTACTGCAGGCGGTACTCAATCTTGTACCTGCTCTTCGTACTATGTTGGACTTTTAATTGTAACCTTCGAGTTACAAATTTGATCCTTATTGGAGACTCCTGCTCCTTCTTGATAGACTTAACTTAAGATAGGTTCTTTCCTTTGATTATCGTAACATACCAATGTGTTATTTTCTAATGACATCTCATTGTATGATGCAATGCTTAGACTCATGTCTTTTAGAGTCAAATTCCAGAATGGAATATACATTCCTTCATATTCTAATGTGATATAATCACATTTTAGCATGTAACATCTCTTGCTATAAGCTTCTTACTTTAATAACGATCACGATACTTCTGTTGATCAGTTTGATTATCTTTCACTTCAATTTTCTTGATGTTACATCGAACTTGGTTCTTTGAAGCACATAACATACTCATTTTAGTCGGAATCGATTTGATATAACCACTTGGGTCGGAATAACAATCATCTTCTTATACATTACCGAAACAATGGTAACGACATATTTGAACGAAACGAAATCAATTACGTGTTGGATTAGTGTCTAAGTCCATAACTATTTTGGTATGTACTTGACCCGATGGTGCATGGTCCTTTTGGGTTGCCTTCACCAAAGCAACTTGATAGGATGAATTATGGAGAGAAAGGATTAAATATGATTTATTAATATATTATGAGAATAATATATTAAAGGAGAAATCATATTGTTTAATTAATATTAGTCAATAATTAATTGGTAATTAGTTTTGTGACTAAAAGAGATTAATTAAACTTAAGGGACTGGAATTGTAATTATAAGATAATTACAATTTGGGCCATGGATTGTCTTGAATCAAGGGGTGGGCGAATTCTAATGGGAAACCCATAAGGAAATCGTCCAAGGGCTTGATTAAATGAGTCCATGGGTTGCTTAGGGCTTAAGCAACCAAATTAGGGTTTCCTTGTTAGATAACCCTAATTGCCTCACTATATATAGATCCCTTAAGGACCAAAAACATGAAAAAAAGCTTCTTGCTAGGGTTTCACACAAGTTTTGGCAGCCTCTAACCTCTCTCCTCTTCATCCTCTTGCTTATGGTGTTTGTGAGCCATTAGAGGAGTGACACTTGTGACTCTAATCCTTCCAAAGTCAATTCAAGGAGGAATTGGGATTGTTATTACTACATGACAATCAAGGTAACATCTTAAACCTAATTATATGTTAATATCGATTTCCATATGCTAGAATTAGGGTTTATAGTCTTAGATAACTTGCATGTACAATAGAGAAACCTAGATCCAAGCATTAGGGTTTGTATGAGCACATAGGATGTCTTATGACCAAAACCCATCAGTGGTATCAGAGCCTAGCTTGGTTTCAATTGTATTGATGCATTGTATAACTGGAAAATTCATTTTTTGGGTTTCTGGAGGCTGGACTCGCCGAGTCCATGGCTGAACTCACTGAGCCCATGCAGACTCAACGAGTCCAAGACTGACTCGAGGAGTCAACTCGTCAGATGGAGGGTATTTCGCGATTTCTTGCTGTTTTTGCTTATGGATAGTTACCTTATCATATTAGATCAATATAAATCCGATTTTTTGATATATATGACTATATTTTTTATCCAATTGAAGATATTTATCAATTAATAAGATAATTGTTTCCTTATGTGATAATTGATTAATTATTTTGACTAAATTGATAAATTGTTTTGCAAGAAATCATTAAGTAAATCAAATATGGATAATTATGTGATTAAATGTTAATTTGAATTATTTGTTATTTGATCCTTGTTGTTAAGAAAAGTTTCATATTTTTCCCTTTAGGTTTTATAGTTTAAATTTGAACCCAAAAGTTTTGTTGTTTTGAAATTTAAATAGTTAAAACCCTAATGTTTTGAAAAAGGTTTCAAAAACTTGCCCTCAAGTTTTGGAATTTAAATTTTGATTAATAGTTTAATTTTGATGTATATTTAAATTCTAAACCCCAATGTGTTGAAATGTTTCAAAACTTGCCCTCAAGTTTTGGAATTTAAAAGTTGATTAAAAGTTTAATTAGGAATGTTAAATTCTAAAACTCTAGTATAGTTTTGAAAAAGTTCAAATCTCACCCTTATGGTTTTATTAATTAATTAAGGTGTATAATTAAAAGAGGCTTAATAAATCCATAAAGTTTTGGTTTACAATTTAATTGAATTAAAGGTATAATTGTTAAATTTGACCACCTAATATTTTAAAAGTATAAAATACACCCTATACTATATATAACATTAAAAGTCTAACATTATATATATGAATGAGTAAAAGTCAGTCTTACCGTTAGTAGGCCTCATTCACGAAGCTAGTCTATAAGGGGTGTTTAAGGAAATTGCCTATAAAATGACGATTGAATGGGTATCCGCTCTTACCCACCGCACTCTTGACTAGTGGAGGGTCGTTAGCCGAACGGGTAGGATAGGACGAAACCTTCCATTATAAGTATAATGAAGTATAAAAGTAACTAAATGTTTTCATAAAATTCCCAATCTTAGTTACTTAGGCAAAAGTGAATTGATGCAATTCCATGAAATTACACTTTGTGCCCTTGCGAAGACGTTAGTGGAGCGTGTGTGGTTTACCGGCACACTAAATGGTTCTAAGCAAAGGTAGCAAAGGGTGACTCAATGTTTGTCATAGTTCGGTGGAGCGTGTGTGGTTTACCGGCACATCGAATAAGTGACTGTAACATGTGAGGGCACCATGTAAGTTTGCATGGTTATTCACACCCGCTTTGTGATCCTCGGCATCCTAGTCACAAACAAGAGGGGCATATCGAGATTTAAACATGCCATTGAAAGTTCAATGAATCTCAAAGAATCTAGGAGTTTTCATAGATTTAAAACTTAAATTCCTTTTCGTTTTTCGTGGTGGAAATTAGTGAATCGTCATTCACTTACCTTCAAATATTCTGCAATTAGGGTTACGGCATCCCTCTCCCGAGTTGAAGAATATTGTGTTAGATCCTAGCCTTAGTATCTCATTTGGGTGATTTACTAAGGACTCAATCAATCAACTAACTTGAATTCGTTTTCTCCCGTTTTGTAGATGTCGAAGTTCGACAACTATGGTCTTCTCAAATCCTGTGGAACAAGCATTCCACGTGAAGATGATATTCCACGATTCGATCGAGGAACAAGAGATCATACTTCACTTCCTCCTCCTCCTCCAATTTTTCTCCCTAACCCACAAATTCGAAGGCTTGAAAAGTTCAAGATCACTCAAGCCCTTTTGGCAAGTAAACATAAAGAAGGAAAGTCGGTGTGTGCACACATCCTAGGGATGAAGTCACACATTGATAGGTTAAGAATGTTGGGATCCGTTGTCTGTGAGGAAATGGCTGTGGATTGGGTTCTTCAGTCACTTCCTAACTCATATAGTGAGTTCGTAAGAGAGTACTATATGATGAACCGCGACGTGACCCTAATAGATCTCACCTATATGCGTATTGCTGCTGAGTCAGCAATGGTTTGGCGTAATAGAAAAGCAAAGTTGATTGGTGAATCTGCCTTCAAGACCTCTATGGATATAGACGATAGCAACGAAAGACATGCTATGATCGAAAAGTTTGATCATAAGAGAAAGGCAATGTCTGAAGTAGTTCCATGTCCTGTTCCAAAAGAGTCAATTTGCTTTTATTGCCAAGAGAAAGGGCATTGGAGACGAAGCTGTCCCATTTACCTAAGAGATCTAAGAGATGGGAGAGTCGAAACGTATGGCTCTAATATAGGTAAAATCCATTAACTAACTCTTTTAAGCTTCTATCCTAGATTCTTAATACATAATGTGATAAGATTAAAATTGATGTTTTGTAGGATCGAAGAAAAGAAAGGAAGCTTAAGGGAAGAAGTGAGCAGAATCTAACCGTGAAGGAATGGATTTCGATCGCATTTCTCGAAGATTAGATTCTTGAGCTGCTACTTAGAGTTAGAATTAGATTGCTAAGAAAGATGTATTAGCATAGTTTTTCAATGAATTGCATTGTAAGGACAAAATTTTCTGCAATAAAATAAATTTTGATTTTATATTATTTATTTATCCTTGCAATGGCGTATATGAAAAATTGATGCTTGAATGTTTCTATTATTAGCAATAATGGATTTGGTTCTTATTATGTTATTTATGGAAAGTCGAGAATTTACCAAATAGGGAGAGTTTCTCATCGCCCAAGTTTCAATTGGACAGAAATTTGGAATCACGCAACTTGGTTGCATGATGAATGAGAAATTTCATATTTGGAAATTAGACTAATTCATTGACAAAGTGTCAAATGAAGGACTAGGAGATCGAGCACACAAAGTTGCGTGTTGGACAAAGTCCACCATAAGAGTAACAAAGATATTCGTAATGATTTACTAAAGGTTTAGTAAATGTGATTATACTTACAAGATTAAGTGTAATTCGGAATTGATTAAAAAAGTTTAAATCAATAGCAAAACGAATAAGAAGAATCAAGTAGGCAGAAAGATAAAAGTTTCTCCATTCTAAGAAGAAGGGAGAGTAACTTTTATGCTTTATGATAGGTCTTAATGATTAAGAACCATATCTCAATTGATCCTCTAAGTGAGTCTTAGTACAATTGTATGTCTAAGAAGAGAAATCAAGAATTGAAGAAATGGTTAAATCAAGAAGTCAATCATACTTCGTTCCAAAACAAGTCTTAGAGTTAAGATTGTGACATTGAGTGGAAAAGTATTAAAAAGGTTTGTAACATTCATCAAATGTGGAAAGTTGTGATGTCTTGGATAAGAAAAAGACCAACTAGGACCAATTTATGAAGAGTTTTGATAAAAGCTACACTAACTCTTGATATTTGTTTGTCAAGAAATGTTTTGACAAGAGAATCTTATATGTCAAGGAGTCAGTAGGAGTCTTAATGGTCTTGAAAGGTTTCAAGAACAAATCAAATAAACCTTATCAATCATCACTAGCACACGAGTTGAGGTTTACAACCCATCGTGTTGACATTGTTTTGTTTCTGTGCCAATCCAATCGAGTTAATTATGCATCTGAGTCCTATGAGTTCTCATTTGAATGCATAAAAAGCAAGGACCTTGATCAATGGAAAGTACATTGATAAGAAAAGGTGAGCTGCTTAACTACTTGGAAGACATGGTGGGCAGTTGTGCTACCATAAGGCAAGAAATCGAGATTAAGAAAGTTCGATCCATATGAGTTTGAATTTGTCGTAAACTTTGGTTTTGAAAAATTCACATGGATAGGAACAAATACACCATTTAAATCTAAGTGTCATAAGATTTCCTCCTTCATGAAAATGATTGTGAGGAAATGCTTTCACTAAGAAAGATTTTAAGAAGATAGTGATTGTAAAATTGCATTCTCGAATTCGATTATGGTTACGGTATCCCTTTCCATAATTTGAATTGTGAGGTTTGGCAATTGTTTACACACACATATGAACTATCTAAGGAAAAGGTGTATAAGTTCAAGAAGCCTTGATAAATGATTATCAAAGCACTAAGTATTAGAAACATGAACTTAAGAAATTCAATAAGTATTGATTTTCTAGAAGTTAAGCTGGTTTCTGAATACATGTCAAAGCTAGTGGGAGCATAAGTGTTATGTTTTATAATAATCATCATGATAGTGGGAGCATAAATGTTATGATTGTATGATTATTAAGGCACGTATTGCAAGTTGGCAGTATTAATTAGAGAAAACAAGAGTTATACCTTGCAAAGTCGTAAGGGTTGTAAAGTTGTTTTGCTATAATTAAGGGAGAGAATATTATGCTTCATTTCAAATCTAAAGGATTAGGTTGAGAAATGTTAATAAATTTAGTCAAGGTTACATAGTGTGTTCTTAAAATTTCGATTATGATTACGACATTCCTCTTCACAATTCGAATTTTGAGAACATAGCAAATAAAACATCATGCGTCGTGTCCCATACGCTTCGGGTATAGGATCGATTGCAGATGCTTTAATGTTTGACCATTCTAAAATTTTCCAAATGTCTAGCGCATTTAGAGGGGAAAAGGACTAGATTCGGTTTGGACTAAAATAATTAAACAATTATCAAAGGACAATCCAAGTTCGACGAGGATTGGTTGCTTGTGAGTAGTTGGAAGCATGGTATTGAATGGACCATATCGACATTATTATGAATAGAAAAGATTCTATTAAGAATGAGTTGTCATATGGAAAATATGGAAAATATGGAAATGTATCCATATTGGATGGACAATATCGACATCATTACGAATAGATAAGATTCTATTAAGAATGAGTTGTCATATGGAAAAATATGGAAGCGTGTCCATATTGGGAATTGAATATTGAACATCTATGACTAGATTAGAAACTTTTATGCAAAATGATGTTCAAAGAATGTACTTTGAGTGAGAGACATCACATCTATGGAATTGTCTTGTAACAATCTCCGATAGATGACTTTGTAATATCATTGGCAATAGTCTTTGTGACTTTGGTGCAGTGACATTACGAAAGGATCATTGCATAGAATGTTAGAATCTAGCATAGTTTATAAGTAAAGAATTTGATATTCTCACACTTATGAAAAAGGATTTGGAGTTATGAAATGAGAATGATTGGAAATGTGCTCAATTTGGTCTATTTCACAAAGTAAGAACCATAGGTAAACATTGTGTGCATGCTAGCAGCATGGGACAAGTGTAATAATTCAAGTAAGAAGTTGATTACCTGAAACGACAAATAATGAGTAATCGATATGGTGATAAATAAAAGGAGTTTTATTTATACTCAAAGGTTTGAGGCCGTATGGGATTAGTATTATTCTTGTGTTTCACATTTGCATGTTTTGACTTCCAGAATAATTGAATTTATTAAGAATAATCGAATTATTCGAATGGGCCACAGTCATTCATATGTTGGAAGTAGATATGAATGAAGACTGTCGTGAATTGGTGTGTGGATTGTTTAAAAGAGTATTAGACATAAGTAAATGTTTGCTGCAACGTTCATGAGTGCTTATGAATATGATTTGAGCATTGGATTAAACCCACGCTCACTTGGATCACTCCATGAATTGTATCACGAGTGATTGGTGAGACGATAACATCTTATATTCTTGAAACCGAGATGTGTGAGTTGTATCTTGCAAATCGGTTGCACATTGATAATATGTAAACGCACTAGTAACTTGGTGTTATAAAACATATTGTTGTGTGTGATTCGGTGAGTAAGTGCAAGCAAGCATTGTATCAAAGTTTATCCGTTCCTTTTATTCAAAGTAGGATAAAAGCGATATCTTTGGGCCCTTCGATGATTTAGTGATGACAAACGTAAATGCTCGGCCGGGCTAGGGTTAATTTGATTTGTTCAATTAGTCAGTCGTCATAAATTGGGAATCGAGATATAGTACAAAGAGAATGATTTGAAATCATATCTCATACGATATCTAGAATGGAGGAATATATGATCCCTTATCTAAGGACACGCGTATCTGATAGGATCAGAGTTGACAGCGGCTTTGGAAAGCTACGATTGCAGATCAGGATCTGAAGTCATACGCAGAATAGTTATTAGACTTATCCAAGTGTGAGACTGTTGGATTAGTGTCTAAGTCCATAACTATTTTGGTATGTACTTGACCCGATGGTGCATGGTCCTTTTGGGTTGCCTTCACCAAAGCAACTTGATAGGATGAATTATGGAGAGAAAGGATTAAATATGATTTATTAATATATTATGAGAATAATATATTAAAGGAGAAATCATATTGTTTAATTAATATTAGTCAATAATTAATTGGTAATTAGTTTTGTGACTAAAAGAGATTAATTAAACTTAAGGGACTGGAATTGTAATTATAAGATAATTACAATTTGGGCCATGGATTGTCTTGAATCAAGGGGTGGGCGAATTCTAATGGGAAACCCATAAGGAAATCGTCCAAGGGCTTGATTAAATGAGTCCATGGGTTGCTTAGGGCTTAAGCAACCAAATTAGGGTTTCCTTGTTAGATAACCCTAATTGCCTCACTATATATAGATCCCTTAAGGACCAAAAACATGAAAAAAACTTCTTGCTAGGGTTTCACACAAGTTTTGGCAGCCTCTAACCTCTCTCCTCTTCATCCTCTTGCTTATGGTGTTTGTGAGCCATTAGAGGAGTGACACTTGTGACTCTAAGCCTTCCAAAGTCAATTCAAGGAGGAATTGGGATTGTTATTACTACATAACAATCAAGGTAACATCTTAAACCTAATTATATGTTAATATCGATTGCCATATGCTAGAATTAGGGTTTATAGTCTTGGATAACTTGCATGTACAATAGAGAAACCTAGATCCAAGCATTAGGGTTTGTATGAGCACATAGGATGTCTTATGACCAAAACCCATCATTACGAACTTCTTGGTAACCTTGTGATTTTCCCTAATCCAAGTACGAGTCATTTGCTTCCGGTAGTATAGGCCTCTACTACCTTTCACACTTACTCATACTTGTCCCAAGTATTGTCTCGCAGTCCCCAAGTTCTTATTTCCTAAAATCACAAAACGATTTAACACATACGAATGTGTCCAAATAATCATAAAAATTTCCCTAGACTCTACTAGGACTTCTTTCATGCGTATCTTCAATCATCAATTCTGCTTCAACTCAGTTGGTAGTGGAAATGCCAGACGATGGGATAACTTCAAGGATTACACTAATCGTTCTATCATCCTGCCAATCGAAGGTGTACTGCAAACGTATCGTTCTCCAATAATTGTACTTTTATTTTATCTGACATATTCTAAAGGCAAGATACCACTCCTATGATATCTTTCGATAGGTGTCATTCACTATCATAAGCACTTTTATTTCCTCCGGTTACTCAATTGTCTACGAGTCTTCACCATGATGCTATGTTCATGGAACATGCATTCAGTGCATCAGGACAAGAATATACATAGAGCAAATTTAGACGTGTAATCCTCCTTATTACTCTGAAATCCGAAAAGTTACATGTCAATTCTAATACCGTAGTTAAACTTTTAGAAATATGAACACATAAAATTTCCAGATCCGGTCGGCAATAGACCATAGATCCGATCAAATAATAACACATAAGGCATCTTTATAGCTATAACATAAATCATTTAGCATATAAAAGCATTTTAGGTATCTTTTCTAAAATAAGCCAGTGCTCGTTTCTATTCTGGCATACATCCTAAATAGAGCAGACACTCATCTCACAATCACCGCTTAGCATTCTAAGTTTAAGTCTAGAAATTTTCCTAAAATTCCTAGTTCGCTTAAACTAATGCTCTGATACCAACTGTGACATCCCCATTTCACGGCCAGAAAAGACCGATTTGTTTATGCTTTGTTTTCAAATCAGAGTAACCTGTAAAACAAAAGTGTTGCATAATTTTTTTTCCTAAAAAAATGATAAATATGCTATCTAAGCATTTCCGAAGAAATGTATTTTATTCATTTTAAAACTTTGGGATGTCATCGTCAATACAGAAACATAATCATAAACAGAAATTACATTCATTTACACTAGTGAATCGTCTATCCCTCATTTTTGTTATTCCTAAGGATTGTCCTAAGGAATAGACACGAAGTCCATCATTGTCAGGGTTTACATAACAGACACTAAGTCCATAGTTGTCAGGGTTCATCCAACAGGCGCTAAGTCCATAGCTGTCAGGGTTTATCTCATTTATCGATAGTATTATTTTCAGGAGTCCACCCGCAATACATTTCAATGGGTTTTTAGAGTACACCGGGTGAACATATCGTTCAAAACACCTGCAGGTTGCGAGCCTGCTAGTGTTCCATTGGATTGCTTAGAATAGTTTGTGATTGTCATCTATACTTTGTTAGATGGCGGGGCCATCGCTTGGCTCATTGCTTCTTACCATATTTTACCACGTATATATCATCACTCATCATTCATCTCATCTCTCATCGTTCATCATTTATCTTATTTTTAATCTACTCATCTTCTACCCATCATAATTATTGGTATAAAATACATATATAGTTTAAGACAAATAAAACATGTATATTTTTGTTCATCCAGCATAGATATCAAGAACACATATAATATGCACACATTGCACGTAATTTATATTAAATATTTCATATCTATGTGTAAGATGAAAGTAACTATGCACTCATTTGTCAAAGAGATGATTCCAACTTGGACAGCGCTTCGCTTCTTAAGAATATAGTTTCCTTCGACGAAAACCAGTATTATTACCACTAGATTTTAGTCTAATATTCATTGCGACTAATTATTAGTCTAGATTCATCATTAACCCAGAGTATACATCATGATCTATCAGTAGACTTTAAAAAAAAAAACGTATTTTTTTTCCAAAACCGTAGGCTACGGTTTGGGAAACCGTAGCTAAAACAAGAGAAAACCGTAGGTTTTCAAAAACCTACGGTTTTGTATGTTAGAAATGAAAAAAATATATATACAAAACACGAAACTGTAAACGAATTAGCGAAAGAATAGACGAATATAGAAACCTACGATTTCGTGGGCTATATTTGGACATTTACTAATTTTTGGTTAAAAATTGCTAATCACTTCCTTAATTTGGTTAGATTAGGAATTGCCCCATCAATTGCTTTATGCTTAAATATCATATAATTTGATTGTTATTTTTAACTTTATTATTATTATTATTATATTATAGTGTATTACAGTTTATATACAATATATTTATAAGTAAATTTTTTAGTGTGAAACTATATTTTAATATTAAAAACTCATGATTTTTATGTTTTATAGTTTGTTGTTGGAGTTGGTCTAATAATTATCGTAGTGATTGTATATAATTTGATTAATGAAAATATTTGTAAATTACATAAAAAGGGGAGGAGGGGATTGCACCACTGCCATATGTTGTAAAGGGATAAAGCAGGTACTTACACACTGTAGGATGGTCCATGAAGGAAGAAGGATGATCAATGGACCCCCACCTACCATCACTTCAGTTTACCTTCCTGTACGAACAAATCATCGGTGAATTCTCAATTTTCAAAAAAGTGAAAAACCAATGCATCATTTATTTAAATGTATTTAAAATAGACTTATTTTTATAAATTTAAAACGCATTTTATTAAATTATATATATAAATATTGTTTATTATTATTATTATTATTATTATTATTATTATTATTATTATTATTATTATTATTATTATTATTATTATTATTATTATTCTATCTTTTTTAACCGTAAGCAACTTTTCTAAACAAGCTGGCCGGGAGCTAGTTAAAGATATCGATATCCATATTAGTCTTCATCATAATAAATAGTATATGAAATTTTACTACTCCTTGAGCATACTAAATTGGAATTTATTTTTGTAGGAAAGTCATAAAAGAAGTATATATATATATATATATATATATATATATATATATATATATATATATATATATATATATATATATATATATATATATATATATATGCAGCTTATACGACTTTTCAAATAAAGACTTCAAAGTAGGGATGAAAACGGGTCAAAACCCGGACCAGTTTATTCGGACGCGGAAAAACCGAAAACCGGAATTGATAGATTATAAAAATTGAGAACCAGACCGGTATATCCGAATCGGTTCCGGTTCAGTTCCGGGTATCGGACCGGATAAAGTGGTTATAGAACCGGTTGGAACCAAAAATTGATAATTGGAACCGGATTCTTGTATTGGACCTGGAAATAGCCATAAACCCGGAAAAGAAAACGGAAATCCAAAATTTTGGAGAATCAAATTGAGGTGATCATATCTAAAAAATATCCAAACATAAACTAGAAGTTAGAACAAAAGAAAAACACGTACCTTCGAATCTAAGTTCGTGCGATAACATTAGTTGAATATAATTAATGTAGAGTCACATTTTTTTAAATAAATCTCAACGATCTTGATCCATGAAATAAAAGGTTATATGTTTTATAAAATGAGATAATACTTTCAATTAGCCATTATAAATGAGAACAAGGAGATGGTTGCTTGTTAACGTGCATCTGTGAAGAAAGCCAGACTCGTCGTTCAATTGCTAAGGAAGGAAAAAAATAATAATAAGATGCAAAGGCAATTGTTGGACGTCGATCAACAGGCTCTACATTTTTTTTTCTGTTTTTCGAACCTCAACAAGGCTTCATGTGTATAAGTATATGTAGGTCGACGTGAAAAAAGGCTTTAAATTCCAGGTCTTCAATTGCATAAACCCGGTTCCAGCCCATTACCCGGTTCCGGTTTTCTTTAGCATTTCCGGTTCTTTTACCTGGTTTACCTGGATCCGTTGGATCCATACCCAAAATACCTGAAATTGATAAGGCTCATTTTTAAACTCAAGACTTGGACCAGTTAAGCATATTCCGGTTCAACCGGTTCCGGTTTCGGTCCGGTTCTGATTCCTGTTCAGTATTCCGGTTCTAATACACATTCCTACTTCAAACTATACAGATGTGTTCATTTGAATATATCGGTTCGATCCGATTTAAGCAAGTGAGTTCGTATTGTGTTTTCAAATTACATATCAGTATATTTAAAATTTAATCTAGTTCAATTTAATTACAATTTGAATATATATATATATATATATATATATATATATATATATATATATATATATATATATATATATATATATATTACCAAGGAACCAAACATGAGCGTCGAAATTTAAAGCGATCAACGACTATATGGATGTACAGTTGTACATTGGACGCACATACACCAGATTTTAATAATTTTACCAAAAAAACTCACCTCTTTTTTTCGTTATTTTTTTTAAAGTCACGTCTTTTATCGAAAAAGACCAAAGAAACCGTTGTTCATGATAAAAAAACTAATTATACAATTTTTTATACTCTATTAATTAACATCAACATCGATTTTAAAAAAAAAAAAAAAAAACTCGATCAGTTCAGATTCACAGTGTGAATATGAATTGTAAATGTTTCAATTTTAACATTCAAAATGTGAATCGGATTTACTATTATTCACACTGTGAATCTGAACAGATTCATAATATAAGTCTATACTGAAATTTCATTTTTTTTTACATCAATATAAATCTATGTTTAAAAAGTATCAAAAAATACGAATTTTGATATATTTATTAAAAAATTTTGATAAAAAATAT
The DNA here is from genome assembly GCF_051521515.1 of Lactuca serriola. NCBI lineage: Eukaryota > Viridiplantae > Streptophyta > Magnoliopsida > Asterales > Asteraceae > Lactuca > Lactuca serriola. Next base: position 12,018,803 of record NC_136410.1, read on the forward strand.
GCTATAAATTTTCAAAAAACAAAGAAATGAAATGAGTTTTTTTGAAAAAAAATCATTTTTTTGTATATCAATATTGATCTCTATGGAAAAATGACGAAAAATCATGATCAATGGTATATATATATTTTTTAATAATAAACATAGCCTAAAGAATTAAAAAAACAAAAAGGAAAGTGAGTTTTATTATAATTCGTTGCATGTGCATCTATTATAAAAATCTACATTCATTTTGTCATTAATCGCTTTAAATTCTAACGCTTTAGGTTGATTCTTTTGTTTTTTGATTAATAATGGTTCTCTATTGAACTTATATATATATATATATATATATATATATATATATATATATATATATATATATATATATATATATATATATATATATATATATAGAGAGAGAGAGAGAGAGAGAGAATTAGGTTCAAATGTTTTTATTATCTATTGTGTGTATGTATGATTGATTCTGGACCAATCATTTTAGTTATTTTAAGAAAATACTTAATGCATATTAAATGCTGAAGATGTAAAGATGTAATTAATATCCATTATATCTTTTGTAATATACATTTATTACTTTCTTAAAATAACTAAAATGATTGGTTTATAATCAATCATACATGCACACAATAGATAGTGAAAACAAAATAACCTAACCCTATATATATATATATATATATATATATATATATATATATATATATAGAGAGAGAGAGAGAGAGAGAGATAGGTTCAAATGTTTCTCACATCTATTGTGTACTAGAATGCACCAATAGGAATTTAGTATTAATTATATGTATATTAAATATTCTCCATATTTATAACTCATTTTTATGGAAACTAATTAAATTCATCATTAATGTCAACAATAATATTCTTTCAGAATGAATCATATCTAGAAGAATGAGAGTATATTCCAGCAAAACGAAAGTGTATTCTAGTAGAATATACTCTCGTTCAATGCAACTTTATTGTATTTTAAGGGAGTGAGTCCTGAAAAAAAATACGAACTCATATATAAAACCTAGATGCGAATTTATTCTGAAAGAATCTTATTGCTAACATTAATGATGAATTTAATTAGTTTCTATAAAAAGAGAATTATAATTATGGATATCATTTAATATACATATAATTATGGAAATCATGTAATATCTATATTTTTTTAATTAAATAATTATTTAATTTACTAAATTTCTATTGGTGCATTCTGGCACACAATAAATATAAGAAACAAAATAACATATCCCTATATATATATATATATATATATATATATATATATATATATATATATATATATATATATATATATATATATATAATGAATATACCCTTAAAGATATATAAGCTTAGGTATTCAAACCCACCACAATACGTTGTTTTGTATCATATGCATTACAATGTTGTTAAACCTCAATCTCTAATTTAATTTACCTTCAAGATTTATAAAGTTTCACTATTATCTTCGGTATATATATATATATATATATATATATATATATATATATATATATATATATATATATATATATATATAATATTTTAGATATGTTAAAATATTCTAATAATCTACTAAAATTGTTAGAATTTGTAGAATATTTTAATATTTTATTAGAATAGTTTACGTATTTATACTCTAGTATTTTAGTAGAATATGTGAATATTCTAACAATTTTATTGTAATTTTTATACTAGAATATTCTTTTAGAATATTTCACACATATTTAAAAAAAAGTAATTTTTTATTATTTTTATTTTTGTAACGACCGAAAAATTTCAACCAATTTAAACTTTTCAAAAACAACCCGATTTCATTAAATTATTACAAAAAGGTTTTCAATACAATTCATTTAGAGTATTCCCGGAATCACATCACAACATAAACATGAGGAGCGGTACGATCACGCCTTCGCCTTACCACGGTCTCCTGAAGAACCTGAAAAACATTAAACCACAACTGTAAGCCCGAAAGCTTAGTGAGATATCCCCAAAATACCAACCACATATACGCCCTTCCAGGCTACGACCTTCCGGTCCAAATCATAATGCCTTCCGGCCCATAACATAGTGTCTTCCGGCCCATATCATACATAGCATACATAACATAACAGAACACGGAACAGCCATGCACTTCGGGACTACTGTGAGACTGGTCCGCCGCACTGGCCAACAGTCCACCTGGTCCACCCTCCGAGTCTTGCCATATACATCGAGTCTACAGTGTGATTGGTCCGCCCGCATCGGGCCTACAACCCACCTGGTCCACTCTCTGAGTCTACAGTATGACTAGTCCGCCCGCACCGGGCCTTCAGTCGGCCTGGTCCACTCTCCAAGCCTCGGCACGTCTGGTCCGCCCTCTTGGGGCCTACAACCTATCCGGACCGCTCGCTGGGTCTTCGGGACAACCGGTCCGCCCTGGGTATCTTGGCCTATAACACAAAGCAGGACCCGCCTCAACCCAACTCCAGTTCAAACAACCATGTGCACATAAACATACAATCATATAACAATTCACAGTCAACAAGCCGATCAAACAGATCACATAACATATCATCATCCTAACCAGGATACCGACCTAACCGGTCACTAGCATAGCATCACCCTGCATATCAGGATGCCGACCTCAACCAGGTCTCTAACATATACCATCCTAGCTATCAGGATGCAAACATATCAAAGCAATAACATAACAACAAATACCCGGATCTCAATCCGATAAAGGGCCGACCTTGGTGCCTTAGACCTTGTTGATATAGTGAGGATAACTCACCTCGCATTGCCGAAACTCTGAACTGAAGAAGCAGATTCTCGAATCATCGACTCACCGAAAATCCCGAACTAGCCAACATAGCACAAATAATCATTAGACTAAGCACAATACCCTTCCAAGGGTAAATTGACCATTTTACCCTTAACTTAATCCGGCCCAACACTAGGTAAGCTCCCAAGCCCACCAATGGCCCAAAGTCCAGAAGTCCAACACAAAGCCCACTATTGGCCCAATTTACTAAATTGGGCCCACCTCACCAAATAGACCTAAACTTATGATCCATAACAACCAATGGGCCCACAATACTCTATCCATAATGTTCAGTCACGGCCCAAAATCCATCAGCCCAAATAACAGCCCAAACCCTAAGGCCCAAAATGAAAACCCAACAAAGGGAGTACGTTGGGCGTACCCTCCTTGGTACGCTGGGCGTACACGCTGATTCGCAACAGGGGATCGGGGCACTGACTCGCTACGCGGGGCGTACTCACATGTTACGCGGGGCGTAACTTCGCTACTCATTAAGTTCTTATAACTTCTTAATGGCTTAAGCTCTTAAGCCCAAACTTCAGATCCCTAGGCCAAATATGCCTAGGATTCATAAAGTCTCAAAATTTATCATTTGGGACGTCCATAAAGCTCTTAATCCAAGGTCTTAATCCATTAAGACCCACTTATCTCACACATAGAACAACCTCAGCCCTTGGGACCTCATTTTTCTCACTCAAGACCTCCCCTAAGGTCTGAAAGGACAGATAATCTTGACTAACCCGAAACATGCAACAAGATGAGGACTTTTGGAACAAGAATGGTGTCAAAGCTTCACAACACATAGATCTGCACCATATGAAAGTCAAGCAAGAAGCTTTATACCTCAAATGGGCTCCAAAGGATGATATCTTCCCAGATCTATAAGCTCCAGCCGTTCCTCTCCTTCTTTGACAACTTCTCCTTTCTTCCTTTATGCTCTCCTTTGCTACTCCAAGCTTTTCAAGACCAAACACACCCAATCAAGGAGGTGGGACGGCTATCTTAGGGTTTCTGAGGTTAAGGGAGAGCTTATGGAGGCTAGGGTAGGGATGTTATTTGGGTCGGACCCGAACCGAATAAAGCAAATTGTATGAACCGAAAACCGAACCAAATAAGCAATACGGGTTCGGTTCGGTTCGGTTCCGGCCCGAATAACCCAAATAACATGTGCAAGATGATTAAGGAGTCGAATAACCCGAATAACCCGAATATTTTGTAGTCGAATAACCCGAATAACCCTTGTAGTCGAATAACCCGAATAACCCGAATATTTTATATTACTTTTGAAGCTTATGATTTCATAAGTATATAACCCGAATAACATGTGCAAAATGATCTTGTAGTCGAATAACCCGAATATTTTGCATTACTTTTGTAGCTTATGATTTCATAACAAATCTTTTAAAGAAACAAATTAAACACTAAATATTAAACATCCAAAACATCCAAAAATCTATCTATAAGTATATAACCCGAATAACTCAAATAACATGTACAAGATGATTAAGGAGTCGAATAACCCGAATAACCCGAATAAACATTGTATTTTTTATGACTTTTGTAGCTTATGATTTCATAACAAACTTTTTAAAGAAACAAATTAAACACTAAATCGACTCACGCAAGGCCGCAAGGGAAAAAAAAGACTCTTCATATTCGGTTCGTTTTTTGGACCGAATAACCCCTTATTCGGGTAACCCGAACCGAATAACGCGAAAACCGAATAAGCCTTATATAGATACCCGAAAACTGAATCGAATTGCTTATTCGGGTCTAATTTGGTTCGGTTCAGTTCGATTCTCGGTTCGGTTCTGGTTTTCGGCCCAATTTCTCATCCCTAGGCTAGGGTATGAACCAACATGTTCCTTATATAGTGGCTGACCCTAATTTTAGGGTTTTAGAACTCTGAGAGTACGCTGGGTGTACCTCTAGTACGCTGGGCGTACTTAGCCTTGCACCCGCGTCACTTACCCCATTACGCTGGGCGTAATCCCAGCTTACGCTGGGCGTACTCGGCATGTCCCAAATTTTCATACTCGCCCCTCATTTTCCACTTTTCCCACAAGATGACCAAAATATCATTTCTCTTAAATCCCGGGGACTCACAATTAGGTACTCTTAGGAACGGGGCGTTACAATTCTCCCCCACTTAAATTAGGCTTCGCCCTCGAAGCCTGTGACAACTCTACTCCAGAACTACCCCCACAATGCACTACCTGGCATTCACTGGACCAGGTTCCTCAAGACTCGACCATCGAAATCCGAAACCCAACTTTAACTTTCTTGCTGACAGGATGACACATGCTTCAGCCTCAGAGCAACTCCCACGAGTTCTCCACCGCCATCTCATAACCACACTGAACTGGTCCTGGTGTCCTCAGGTTAGGAAAAACCCGATACACTGATGACACTTCCAAACATCCTTCCGGATGAATTTCCATCACAAAAAAACAAAGTCTAACTGGAAATCCGAGATTCCATCCATGCATTCCTGCCAAGCCTCAGCAACCATCCAACCCGGATGTGATCCCATACCACTGCCGCAATCATGCTACTCAAAGACCCTAATTGGATCACTCCAATCACAACTCTGCGCTGCTTCTTTCACTTTCGTGAACTTACACTCCCTTCCGGAACTACATTCCACTCTCTTTCCCTACCAAGGGAATCCACTTGGCCACCTTGTCACTGCGACAAGTGCCACGGTGCTCGCCCGATGCTACACCACGCCCTTATAGCATAACCGCTATCCATGCAACACACATGCTCTGAATCTTCTCGCAAGGACTCTCGAGTCCATGCACCATCTCCACTAATCGAGATCAATACTCGGGGCCAGACCTTCCAATGCTAACATATCGTGACATACTCAATCCATTTCCTCGAACCGATCTAACAATACCTGCAGAGTCTTTAGCATGACTGGACCGCCTTACCAGGCCTCCAGCTAATCTGGACCACTCTCAGAACCTTCAGCCAATCTGGACCGCCCTCAAGGGCCTTCAGCCTGGCTGGACCGTTCTCTAAGCCTTCGGCCTGACTGGTACGCCTACCGGCCTTCAGTCTATCCAGTCCGCTCAACTAGCATCCATCATTCCGAGTTATTTCTTCGGGAAACCCTCCCATGCATACTGTTCTAGCCCTCTAGGGGTTCCGAACTCTATCTCCATCATACATACTCAATCCCGGCCTGATCCCGGGCCCTCCACAATCAAATGCCCTAGGTCTGTATCCCGCCCCGCATGCCTGCCACTTACTCATACTAGCCTACCATCTTGGCTGACAGAACACTGCTGAATCCCAAGCAGCTAAACAACCTCCAATGCTCATCGATCTTCCGAAGAATTTTCCAATTCTCCCCTACTTATAGTACTGACTAACAACCACCGGTCGCCATCACCGACCTCCCTCAACACCCTACACAACACAAACACTTACACGCGAAATGTGCCCCGCAAGCGCAAACAACCTTCACAAAACACATATCAACGCTGATTGACCCGAGCTCAAAAGAACCTCAATCTGCAGCTAACCACTCCTTAGAATGCAGATGCCACCCGACATTCAGACCAACGCCAGATTTCCACTAATAACCAACGAAATTCCCAACACTAACCCATAACCAAACCATAACCCTCAAAGAACAACAAATACCGCACCGAAAACCACACAATGAGACTAGCAGATAAACAATGCTCCACAATAACCATAAGATAAACAAGACATCAAGAAAGAAACATACCCGCAGCTGCATCTGGCACTGCTCTGATCTCCTCTGCTGCAAGCTGAAAAGCACGACCCTGAGCCCTTGGGGGCTCCGCTCCACCTTGACCTCCACCCGTGATCCTCAAAGTGGCCGGTGCTGGAGCCTGCACCGGTCCTGTAGCGAGTTGTGGATAGTTGACCCTCAAATGTCCAACCTGGTGACAATGATAACAAATCCTCAAATCCCGAACCGACGCTGACTGCCAACAATCCCTCGCATAGTGCCCCTCCTTTCCGCACTTGCGGCATGCACCACCGGACCTACAAACTCCGGTGTGACTCCTCCCACACTTCCCACAAGTGTGGCTACTCAGATCTCCCACTCTAGAATCAACGGTCTTGGACCGTTTTGGTGCCGGCTGCGACTGCACCGGAGCCTGCCTCAGCTCACGCAACTGCAACTCAATCTCTAACTCACGCCGCCTGGCGGCCTCCTGCCGTTGCTACAGCCGTTGTAGCTGCCGCGGCAGCCGTCTCTGTGAGAGCTGCATAGCGCTCATCAAAATACTCAACCATGGCGGTCTTGATCGACCCAAACAGTTCCGGCAACTCAGCCCGGAACAACGCAGCAACCTCATCATGCAGGATCTCGCGAATCCTCGCATCCAACTCGCACGTGCTCATCTGACCAAAAACCTCGGGCGGTACTGACTCGCCCGAAACTCCCTCTCCTGCTCTCGATCCTGACTCGGATCCACTCTCAGCATGTCTCGGAATCTCCATACTGAAAAACACCACAAAATCTCAGATTTTTCTCACTATCCCGAAAACCAACTCTCAATCCAATCCTAAGTTAATAAAATCATTAGGGATATGTGTTATAAATAAAATATACAAATAGCTAAATACAAATTAGTTTTCAGTTTTATTGGTTCCATTTTTATTTTAATTATAAAAACCAATCTAAAATCCTAACACCAAAATTTGGTTTTGATCAAAACCAATCCTAACATCTATATATTTTAACGATATAGTTCAATCAAAATTTTTTGATTGTTCAAATGATTCAATTCCATTTTATCCGAATAATAAACGTACTGGTTTATTAAATAAAAAAAATGTAATAATTGAATGAAGATTTAATATCATAATGATTAAGAAGAGAATGATGTATAGTTTAGTAACTATTACATAAAAAATGTATATTTTTTCTAATTAAGATAAAATAATAATAGAACCAATAAAAAAAAAAGTACGTGTTTAACACTTAAGATAAAATGGTATGTCAAATACGTTCAACTTTAAGTTTAAGGGATACTCACAAATTGGTACAAAATTGGCTTATATCTTTTTGTGCTAAAGAAGAAAATAACTGGATCTTAAGGACTATGTAGCTGTAATGTTCTGGATTTTCGATTTACATTTTTTCTCCGGATTGCCTTGTTGTGCTCCTTTATTTATATTCATTTTTTGAATGTGGTCAGTCTCATATTCTCTTTGATGATATATTTATTTTGACATAAAAAAAACCTTATACAAATGTATGATTTAAGGCTTGAGGGAGTGAAGCGTGATATGTCATGCTGCCACATCGTCTTTGAAACCATATAATCCTTGTGATGTCATTTTTTCCACACAATATGAATGACACATTTTTAGGGGTGAGTCAACTTCGTAAAAAAGTAACATGCCATTTTGTCATGTCATGTTTTAAGGATGGTGTTTGTATGATATGCCAAGCAAATACCGAGTCTTTATGCCACCCGCTCCCCAAGCCAAATAACAAGAACTTCTAGGTATATCAAGATTTCAAACTTATATAAACTTCTTATCATTATAAAGAAGTTAAAAAATCAGGCCTTAATTTGAAATTCCGAGAACCTTCGACAAAAAAGAGGTTGAAAACTAAGATTTATTTGAAACAATCAGATGTCGAACTTGATGGTTTACCATTAGAATAAGTTTACATAAAATATGATAAAATAAAGATATATTAATTAATTGAATAATTATGTTTAAAGGTTTAACTAGAATAAGTTTACAATAACTTTTTTTTGGTTAATATATGGCAATAAAAGCGTGGAAAAGTTTTCTTAGGGTTGGCATAAGTATGGTTTGACATTTTAGAGGAGTCGGTGGTTAGCCACGACCAAAATGAGACATTGTGTATATAAAAGTGTGGAAAATTTTCTTGGCCAAATGAAGAGTAGTAAATATTGCTCGGAAGATCAAATCTATTCGAATGGAGGAACACAAACAAAGTTGCATTAGGGTTCGTAACAATCCAAAAATTAATGTAAAATTTCATTTATGAAACTAAACCAAAAACCATAAATGTTTACAAAATATAGTTCCCACAAGTCATAATTATCAATCAGAGTATCTAAAAATCAAATCTCATAAAAATCTGAAGGATGTGCACGATCAAGCCTTCGTATTGCTCATGTCCTCTGAAGTACCTGAAACTATAACAATCAAACTGTAAGCCAAAGCTTAATGAGTTCCCCAACATACAACTATACAAATAATAACATGCATATATGAGTCTTCAACCCGACTGGACTACCTCAAAGGGCCTACAACTTATATGGACCGCTCTCTGGGCCTTCGGCCTGACTAGACCGCCTTGCAAGACTTGAGTCTATCCGGTCCGCCCCAGGCATCTTGGCCTTCAATACAAAGCAGGACCACCTCAACCCAACAAACGATAACATGTCGAAATATACATTAACAATCAATAACTAGTCAATACGGGTAATCATACAGGTCTACTAGTCTAACACATAATCAGTGAACAGGTAATCATACATATCTACTAGTTTATAAAATAACCGACATAAAATCAATCCAATACACCAGGATACATAATATAGTGGGCCGGTATTGGTGCCTTCGACCCACAAGTACAGTGAGAAAAACTCATCTCACAGTCTGAAATGTAGATGAACAGATCACCGCTCCAACTAGTGACTTTACCGATCACCTATGCAATAAACAGTTACCTAAACTCAAATTAGTACTCAGCATACCTAAAATACCCCTAAGTTTATGGGGCCTTTGCCCAGTGAACTGTATGTCTTTCCAACAGGTACGCCTAGTGTACTCAACCTGATCCTACTTTTCCTCATAAAGTGCTTATTCCATTAAGATTTCATGTCCAAAGTTCAGATCTAGTCCCAAATATCAATCTCAGTCATAAAGTTTCCAACTTTATGACTTTCCATGGCTAGAAGGGGTCCAAAAACCAAAACCCTAACTTAATACACAAACCAAAACATCATAACTCTTGCATGGAGGGAAGAAAGGACCAATATCAACTTTTTATGGTTCATAACTCTTAAAAACGTCTGAAAGGACAGCTTTTATGGTTTAGAATAATCCATACTCATGAATACCAAGATTATGGAACCAAAATGCATAAAAACCTAATAACTAGCAAAATCCAAAGAAAACTTTCATCAAGTTCCAAGATTTATACCTTAAAGGGATGCTTGGGGGTGAGATACTTCTGCATCTAAGTTGCCTTGAGCTTCCATGATGATCTACCACTTTCTTCCTCCTTCACAAGCACAAGAACACACTTTTTTCAAGATTAAAATCACACACCAAAGAACTAGGGTTTGCAAGAGACGTTTTTGGGAGATGAAGGATAATGGAGGAAAAGGTTTTGAGAGATAAGGATTCTTAAATAGTGCTCAAACCCTACAAATTAGGGTTTTCTCACATGCACACAAGACCCTACTTAATGAGCTACCCCAAGCGTACGCCCTAAATACGCTTGACGTAAGGACTAGTTTTGCAACATAATTATACTTTTGGGTCAAAAAGGAAAATACATGTTGTCTCGGTTTTACGGTTTTACAGAGTTCAATGACGTATTAATCAACGTGAAACACCCTCGGTTAAGTGGTGCTAACAATACACAATCTTAGCCCAATCTCAACGATTATATCGCAAAGCAAAGAAGAAGTTCACAAATATTGACTTTTGGTCGGTTGTGAAGGTGAAACATATGAATATTTCATAGGTGGTTCAGAAAGAACCAAAACATCTGAAAACATCCATTGGTAATCTTACGATGGCCATATTGGCTTTGATCACAACGGAGATGAACCTTATTAAGTCCCAATGTTGCGTTGTCGTATGGGAAGAGATCAAGCCAACAGAAAACAAAAGAGTATCGAAGGTTCTTCAATTCATGGTGAGGATACGAGAACGGGGCTCCACATGTTGAATCACGACCTTGAAAAAATATTGAAAATTTGCACAAGAAAAAAAACCACGATTATAAACTTTTAATGAAATAAGTTTCTAAATTATCCAAAAATAAACGTTGAATTGCAATTAAAGTGAAAGAATCTTGTGAAGAAATATAATTTTGAACAGTAGTAGGATCTATGTTTATCTTATGTTTTAAGTTAAATTTTAAGTCATAATGTACGTTATATTTCAAGTGTTGTAACTTTCTATTCAATTAATGTAATGTTTGTTTTTCACAAATATGAGTTTTTACATTAAAAACTAAAAGTAAAAAATGTTAAACAAACCCAAATAGCATGTTGAGTTTGTAGTGTGCTGAATATGATGGAAGACTGGAGGGTGCAGTCCCATCAATATCACATTTTTTTCTCTGTCACATAGACGTCAACTCACTTTCATTACATTTTTACCACCGAATAAAAGTTTCTTGTCACATACTAGGTGTGGGTACCGTTACAAACATATTAATTTTTTAATAATTTTATGAAACAATTCAAGTTTAATAAAAAACATAAATTTCATTACTTAAAAAAAACATAACACGACATTAAAAAAAACACCTAAAAACTTAGAAAATTAAAATAACTAGAAATTTCAAAACCTACAAACATAAAAACACACACACACAAGAAGGGATAAAAAAAACTAATTCACATAACAGCTTTTTAAGATCGGATTTGATCGCCAAAACAATATTTCGTGCTTCTCCCTAGTCATGTGACTTGTGTCTAGTTATAGTATTTTCGTGAAACTATCTCTTTGTTTTCTACACTTTCATTTGGAAGCAATTTGAAAAAAAATTATAATCTTTCATTTGGAACCTTCACCTCGTCCCCAATCACTTTCAAGTCATCTAAATCTATCCTTTTGCCTTTGTCTTTGTGGTTTTCTTTGTCTCTTCCCATTGACCGAGAAAGTGGTGTAACTTTAACGTTTTCATCGTCATTGAGATTGATTCTAATACAAGCATCCAATGTAGTGTATTCGGATTTGGATGTTCTTGAGCATTTTGAACCACTATCGATATACTCATAGAATGTTTTGCTCTTTTCCCATTTTTGGTTATCTTTCATGCAATTACAAAAATCAATAAACTTGAATGCCTTCTTGTTTTCTTTCTGGTACATTTTTAGAGCTTTCTGCAAAATCACATCATCACTTTCTCCAATTTGCCATTAACGTTTCATGTTGTTATACAAATCATTAAACAACATGAGTTCCTTGTTAGTCTTCCCCCATTTGGAATACACTTGGTCTTTTGAACAATACTCTCCTAGATTCATTTGTTTGTGGAACCTTTTTTAACTCGTCTCCAAAAATGGTCATGTTTTTTGTCCTTTCCAACCTCCACATCTCCCGAAACATTGATACATTCATGTACTAATGCTAGCAATTTTATGGTTCCCATGCTTTGGCCTTCACCTTCTCTTTTTTTATTAGGTGCTTTGGTGGGTTAGGTTTCTTAAACGAGTTCAGGTTTGAAATCGGATTGCTCTTGAGTTTATTAAATGAATTCCGGATAAGACAAAAAAAATCAAAGTAATTAAATTTGGTGTTGGATGGGATTTGTGGTTGTTGGTATTGTCACAGATGATACTATATCATACCGCCATAGTGGTAAACGGAGGGGGGGCCGGTTAATCAAAAGAAGGTATTTGGGTGTTTCTCGTGGGTATTTTTTGGTTGTTGGAAGAAGACATCTTAAGATTTTTTATTAAAATATATAGAAAGATAGAAGAATTAGATTTATGTGTGGTAAGTTAAGGCTTTTAAGGTTTTATTTATAGGTAAAAAAAATGAATTTAAAAAAAAAATAGTCGGTCAATGTATTGGAAAATGAGAGGGAGATAAGAGTAAAGTAGAGAGAGGTGTGGCATAAACTAGTCGTTCACGGCCAAACGGAATGATGGGGGTGGTGCTCCCCACATCCGATGTGGCAAACTGGGGGTGCTACTGCACCCCTACCCCGTAACCTAACAATCTAGAAAACTAAAGTGGCATATTGGCAAACATGACACCACTTTTGCACCACTCCCTCGTGTCTTAGGCCATATGATATACTTGCAACGAACAACTTCATGGTCTAGTTGGCCACGAACCACAAATGTGAATACCACCCCGGGTGTTTGTGGTGGCTAGTGGTTTCATACTTTAGTGGTTATTTATGGTAGGGAGCACTAACCACCACAACTGTAACACCTCTTTTTTACCACTTCCGTAGATTGTAATATTAAGCAATTATTATGAAATAAATAGTAGTAATATATTAATTTTGAGCCAAAATAATCATAGTAAATATGTAGAAACATCAATACAATTTCCATAGATATATAGAACACGTCAATCTGGCTTCGTATGAAGAAGTTATGATTCTTCGAAGTTTCGCGATTAAACCAACACGGCTCAACGTATTGTAAAAAGTGAATTTTAGATAGTTTGCTTCTTATCCTAAGCAATCTGAACAAAAGTTGTAGTAGTCGTAAAACCAAGAGCGTGCATATAGAGCATCCAAATCTGAATTCAATCGAGGAAGTTATCATTTTTAGCAGTTTGAACGTAGCAGTGTGCCACACAGAAACCAAATGTGAGATTGGTTGATTGTTAGGAAAAACAACTTAAACAAGAGTTGAAGATCTCATCCATGCCCATCGGTCGGTATAAAGACTATAAAAAAACGAATATCGTATGTAAGAGTTATGATTTTAAACGAGCTTTAACAGTCTAAGTCTGTTAAAAATATAGCTTTAAAAATAAATTGAATTTAGCCGAAGGAGTTTAAATGAAAGTTGTAGATCTTGTCGATAGATATCCATGTATATAAAATTCGTCAAAAACGAATCTCGTATGAAGATGATATGAATTTTCAAAGAAAATAGGAACTTTCGCAAGTAGACAATAGGTGTGGCGCATCTTGACACTCCAGTAGAATTTCGCCACGTGTCACCATCCGAGAACTACCACATCACCCTCCCAGACATAGTGTGTGGCGCTCCCATACAAGATTCATGGTCGCACTCAGGTTTTGGTTATAAATACCTGTGAGTTTCATTTTATTTCTCACACACTTCCAGCACATTCTCTCTAGAACTTTTTATAACGCTTACTCCCTTTACTTCTCAGTTCCCAACTACTATAACGAGGCCTTATGGTGTCAAATAGCTGACAATTAGAACCTCTCAGCTCTGAGTTCCGCCTGCATATCTCCCGGTTTTCGCTAAGAACTCTCTGTAAGTCAGACTACACTTAGTATGCTTTAAGTGTAACTTGTATTTATATTCATAGTCGTTGTTATGAATATGTAAATAAGATTTATCAGTAATTCCATTCATAATACTAATTGATCTACTTATGATAGAGATGTCTAGAATGGTCATGTTGGCTTGGTTGATGGATTTCATAAAGGCTATACGTTGAAATGTTCCTGCCTCCTAACTATCATGTGTGGTTGATCCTTATTTAATAGAGCTCTCAAAGTTCATTGGGATTAGTGAAGGATCTAGCTTTTCATTACCAGATTACCATAGGAACTAATAAACTATAGTATTATAGGTAAATCCTCGTTGACGTGTTGCTCGCTAGTTGAATTGTCTGGTTAACTGTTAAACCTCTCACAAATTGTCCAGGTGAGTACTTCTCACTATATTGTATACTCCAGTATGTATCGTTTGTATGTTAGGATATAGTTGCCCAGTAGTATGCAATTAGGCAATTAGACTAGGATAATTTAGTTGCCTGTTATGTGGATTATTACTATATGTATCTTGTTATATATATTGAGTTGAGGGCGGACCAGCCTTGTGCTGAAGGCTAATAGACTAGGGAGGACTAGTTTTATGCTAAATGTCAAAGGAAAGCAAACCAACTACATGTTGAAGGCTATATAGGGCGGACCAACTATATGCTAAAGGCTAAGGTGTGGACCAACTACTAAGCTGAAGGTCGTTATGTGTATGCATTGTGTATACATTGTGGTATGTGGTATCTTGCGGGAATTCACCAAGCCTCGACTTACAGTTGCTGTATAACTGCTTTTTAGGTTGTTCTTTAGATCGGGGAAAGACTCACGCATGACTGTATCTGCATCGAAGACATAAATAACGTTTTAAAGTCTTCTGCTAAAACACTCTTTCATAATTAAATATATGACAATCGTTTGTAATATAATGTGTAAGAATTATGTTTTAAATAAATAAAAATGAAAATTTTGCCTTTGAAATCGGGATGTTACAAGTTGGTATCAGATTCCTGGTTTGGGAGAATTGGACGAACGTTCGTATGATTCCAAACTCAAACTAAGGGTCTGAACATCTTAAAAAATCTTTTTATAAAAAGAAATGGTGCAAGAAGGAAAAATATGCGAATTTTATAGTCAAACGAAGCTCAGAAAGGAAAGTGATTCCAAAAATATTCATGCTATTATTATCTATTGATATATGATTTGTTAGAAATACATGCCAGTGTAGGGCTAAGGATCTTTTCAGTAATTATTAGTTAGAATTACCCTATATTTAGTATGCCTTGTAGCCTTACGGACTACTTTTATGTGCTACTTGATGCGTGTACTGATATCATATAATTGTTGGAAAAGATGTCTAAGCCCATAACTATAATTGGTATATACTTGACCCAATAGTAGCATGGTCTATTTGGATTGCATTCATCAAAGCAATATGTTAGGAATGATATTTGAGTAAGAGGTTAATTATGATTTATTAATATATTATAAGTATAATATATTAATTGAGGAATCATATTATTTAATTAGTATTGATCAAGAATTAATTTAGTGATCAAAAGACTAATTAAATTGATACATATGGATTGGACTAATGATACATGGTTGATTTGTAATGGACTTATGGGTTGGTCCATGAAGTGGTTATCCAAATCAAACGGGTGGATCATAAGCTTATGGGTATGGATTAGGGTTACACATGACCCTTGATATTGTACACACACACACACACACACACACATATATATATATATATATATGTGTGTGTCTCTAAGTCCAAAATTGGTTACCACTTGTATTTTAAATAGTAAGAACTGATTTTAGAGTCTCTATAACCTCTCATATCCATCCTAATTGTTCTTGGTGTTTTGTGATTCCATTTGAGGCATCACACTTAGGGTGCTAAGCTTTCTTAAAGCCAAGTCATTCAAGCTACTACACAAGGTAATATTCTAACTAGTTTTTATGATTCAAATATCACCTTGAACGCTAGCTTAGGCTTCATGCTTTGGAAAATGTTTATTGCATGTATAATTAGAGAAAACTTAGATCCAAAACATTAGGGTTGTATGTGCACCATAGGAATGTTACAGTACATAAAACTCTACAGTGGTATGAGAGACTGGTTGTTTTCTATTATATTGATGCAATTGTGTGATTTTCAAAAACTGAAAAATGACAATTTTGGATTCTGCCATGGCCTACTCAACGAGTCCATGTATGAACTCGACGAGTAGGTGCCTTATGATGATGAAATCGTCGAGTTCATAAGTGTACTCGACGAGTTGGACAGTCAGTGGGCAGAGTCTTTGAGTTTTTGGCCTGTTTTGGATTAGGAACATTACCACAAACTGTTTTGGTTCATAAAATTTGATTTTAATGATATGGTAATGTCTATCCCAATCCAATAACATGATGTTTATCAAATTCTAAGATAACTACTTGTTTTTGTGATATACTAGTTATTTGTAAAATTTGAAGTTATCATGTACTATGAAGCAAATTAGGTCAAATTGGTAAATGATCTTCATATCATAATTGGATTAGTTAATTTGATCTATATGTGTTCTTGAAAAAGTTGCATAACTTGTCCTCAAGTTATGGAATATGAAAAGTCCTTATTTATGAAACCATTAACTAATGTAAGTTATAGAATTCTAAGAGTCTTGAAATGTTTTATAACCGGTACACAAGTTTGGAATTGGAAAGGTCTCATTCATGGAGCATAAAAGGCCATAAGTTATGAATATCAAAAGTTTTGAAAAGCTACAAAAATTGCTCTCAAGTTTTGGAACTTGAAAAATTACATTAAAACTTTAATTCCAAACCTTAGAGTTTTAAAAGTTTAAAATTCAACCATTATACTATTATAATATTGAAGTTTAATACTTATATATATATATATATATATATATATATATATATATATATATATATATATATATATATGTATGTATAAGACAAGTCAGTCTTACCGTTAGTAGGCCTCATTCACGAAGCCGGTCCATAGGGGGGGGGTTATAAGGTTACTACCTATAAAATGGTGGTTTAATGGGTGTCTACTCTCACCCATCGCTTCCTTGACTGGTAGAGGGCCGTTAGCCGAACGGGTAGGATAGGAAATTAATTCTCATTAATAAGTATAATGAAAATTATTAAAGTAACTAAACTGTTATAAATTCCTAATCGTATTTACTTTAGGAAAAATGTGAAAATGGTGTTATTCCATGAAATTGCACTTTTCAACTTGTTAAGTCGTTAGTGGAGCGTGTGTGGTTATCCAACACACTGATTTGGGACAGACAATGTGTAGCTAATCGTGGATCAATGGAGCGTGTGTGGTTAACCAGCACATTGATTAGGTGATTTGTAACATCGAGAGTACCAAGCTAATTTGCATGGTTATTCACACCTTGTTTGTGATCCTCGGTATCCCAGTTACAAACTTGAAGGGCATAATCGAGATTTAAACATGTCATTGAAGAGTTCAATGAATCTAGGATTTTTAGTTCATTTAAAACCTAATCTTCAATTTCGTTTTTCTTGGTGGAAATTGGTAAATCGTCATTTACCTACCCTTAAATATTTTCGAATTGTAGAATATTGTGTTGGGTCCTAGCCTTAATATTTCATATGGGTGATATATTAAGGATCCTTATCTAATCTAAACTTTGTCTTTCATTTTAGATGTCTACTTCAAACAATGCTTCCAACCCAATCCCTTCCGACTCTTTCTCCCTCATGAACTTATGTGGGAGGGTCATCTTCGATGGATCGAATTTCAATGATTGGATTCAAAACATCGAAATGGCTATTTGTTATGAGGACAAAGAATATATCCTTGATAAAGAGCTTAAGGAGATTGATGAATCAACTGCTACTCCCGAACAGATTTTTGAGTACGAAACTCATGAGAGGGACGTGACCAAAGTGTCATGTATAATGATCACTACCATGACTGTTGAGCTTCAGAAGTCCTATAAGGACTTTTGGCCTTATTAAATGCACCAGGATTTGATGGAAAGGTACCACCAAAATGCTCGGCCGGAGAGCTATGGGATCATTTCCTCCATGATCACGACAAAAATGAAGGATGGAGAGTCCGTCATGGCCACTTGCAAAAGATGCAAACGTTTGTGGACCACTTGTTGAAGTTGAATGTCAACTTCGATGAAGAGTTGGCTATAGATATTATTCTACACTCTTTGCCTCCTTGTTATCATCAGTTTCGTATGACTTATCATATGAACAAGGAGGAGGTCACTCTAAGCAATCTTCAAGGTCTCTTAAGAACTGCTGAAAGCAGTTTGAAAGGCAAATTTGTTGTACCTACTCCTACTGCAACTGCCCATGTCCTGGCAATTGGACATGGAAAGGGAAAAAAGGGGAAGACTCCTTCCAAGAGTCATAAGGGAAAGTCCCATGTTGGATCCTCTTCTAGTGGAACCAGAGTTGATTCTGTCACACCCTCTTCCAATCCAAAGGAAGCCGAGTGCTTCCATTGCCATGAAAAAGGGCATTGGAGACGAAGCTGCCCCAAATACTTGCAGAACATAAAGGATGGGAAGATAAAACCCTCCTTTGTAGGTATTTATACTAGTCTATCTAATAACTCATCACATGCTAATTCTTGGGGTCCTTGATACAGGATGTGGTTTTCACATTTGGAAAAGTTCCAAACAGGAGATAATAGCTAATTCAACGTGCGAATCAGAGTATATAGCAGTGAGTGAAGCGTCGAAGGAGGCGATATGGCTGAAGAACTTCATCAGAGACCTTGGAGTTGTACTAGCTATAATGGACCCCATGGAGATTTTTTGTGATAGCGACAGTGCGGTTGCCTTATCCAAGGAACCAAGAGATCATAGCAGATCAAGACACATCAACAGAAAATATCACTTCATAATACATCAAGTAGAAGAGGGACTCCTCGTGGTTAAGAGTGTATCGTCAGAAGAAAATCCAACATATCCCCTTACGAAGGGACTGAGTAGGGTTAAGCACTTGCAACACACTAGTAGTATTGGGCTGAAAGACGATATTAGTTTTAGTGTTTAGATAGACATTTAGAAACTTATAATAGTTAAAATGTAATCGACATTTGATGATTGAATAAAAGGTGTTTTTATTTATAAGTAAAGTTACTGTCGTGTGTCAATTATTTACTATCGTTTCATTTTGCATGTTTTGACTCCCAAAACAATAAGATTATTCAAACTATCCACAGTCGATCATACTTTGGAAGTAAGTTATGAAAGAAGACTGTCCTGAATGGGTTTTTGTATGATTGTCTAAGGTTTTAGACATAGCAAAAGATTGCTACAAACATTCATGAGTGCTCTTGAAATAAGATTTGAGTATTGGACTAAACCCACACTCACATATCACTTCATGGAATTTATCACGGGTGATTTTGAGACGATAATATCATATAATATTCAAACCAAGATATATGAGTTGGCGATTATTTGTTGATTGTACATTAATAGTGCGAAAACACATCAGTAACTCGATGTCATAAAATGTGCTATTATGTAAGATTTAGTGAATAGTTAGCACAAGCATATAAGTCGAAGTTTATTTGTTCCTTTTATCCTAAGAAGATTAAAAGTGATATCTTGGGCCCCTCGATGATTTTGGTTTTACTTATGTGCCGCGCCCGGTCAAAACTCTATTGAAATGTTCAATTAAGTTCTATGTCAAACAAATCAGAAATCGGGAAACAAAATGTTGGATAATGAGTATGACTTTAATTCCATGTCTTTGTCCACACGATATCTTGTAGAACAGAGGATTATATGATCACTTATCTAATGGATGCATCAGAGTTCGACAATGGCTTTTTGAGAGCTACGATTGCTAATAAGATTTGAACTTACATTGGCAATTACAGTTATTAGACTTATCCAATTGGGAGACTGTTGGAAAAGGTGTCTAAGCCCATAACTATAATTAGTATGTACTTGACCCGATAGTAGCATGGTCTATTTGGGTTGCATTCATCAAAGCAATATGTTAGGAAGCATATTTGAGTAAGAGATTAATTATGATTTATTAATATATTATAAGTATAATAATTAATTGAGGAATCATCTTATTTAATTAGTATTGATCAAAAGAGACTAATTAAATTGATACATATGGATTAGGCTAATGATCCATGATTGATTTGTGATGCGCTTATGGGTTAGTCCATGAAGTGGTTATCCAAATCAAATGGGTGAGTCATAAGCTTATGGGTGATTAGGGTTACACATGACCCTTGATATTCTACACACACACACATATATATATATATATATATATATATATATATATATATATATATATAAGTCCAAAATCGGTTACCACTTATATTTTGAAGAGTAAGAACCGATTTTAGAGTCTCCATAACCTCTCATATGCATCCTAATTGTTCTTGGTGTTTTGTGATTCCATTTGAGGCATCACACTTGGGGTGCTAAGCTTTCTTGAGGACAAGTCATTCAAGCTACTACATAAGGTAATATTCTAACTAGTTTTTATGATTCAGATATCACCTTGCATGCTAGTTTAGGCTTCATGCTTTGTAAAATGTTTATTGCATGTATAATTAGAGAAAACTTAGATCCAAAGCATTATGGTTGTATGTGCACCATATGAATGTTAGAGTACATAAAACCCTACAATAATTACTAAGTGTATGATTTAGAGTTGTACATAAATAAGATCCTATAACCTTAGAATGATTAGTTCATCCTTACTTCATGTTCCTCACCTGGTTACAAGCTTATGGTTGAATTAATTATTCGACTGATTATCCAGTCTTGGATTAGGTATGACTAGCATACACAAGGAGACTATTGATATTAGAAAAGACTTCCTATAGTACATTAACTAAGATAGGAGGAATCCTAGATGAAAATCTAGGAGAATTAGTGATCAAGTCCTTGTAACACTATGTGTGTGAAAAAGGCCTACTAATAGAAGAGTGTAGTGACTTAGGAAACTTGAAACATTTCTTGGATCTACTATGGATAGGTGTGGAAATTAGTATGGAGCCATAATACCAAAAGCACGTGATCCATACAAGAGTCAAGAAAAATCACAAAGTTACTAAGGAACTGGAAAGGATTGAATGTTAATTCAAAATAACACAATAAATTAGTATTTAACTATTCCCATTTCCATATTCATCATGGTAATAATCACCTGAGCAAGTGGTAATGGTTCTGGATCGGACAGGGCAGGTCCGAGCAAGACTAACATGCGTGATTGGATTGAGACAATTGTAGTGGCAGCTGTAAGAAAGACGATCCCAGAATTGTTCATAACTATCAAATTGTTTCATGAATGATATGTTGCCTTTGCTAGTACTATTTTCGTTTCCGCCACTGCTACTGTTGCTGCTACAACCTTGCATGGAGATAAGGTAGTGCCTGAGGGAAGGACCATTTTGGCATTATACCTGTTCTGAAATCCAACAACCATATGCGGTCCTTCAAACCAAAATCCTCATACCACTAGTAGTTAAAAGAGATTATAATACCACTTTGTATATTATATTTTATAATACATATATTGTTTATAGGTTCATAATAATGATATCGAACTTAAACATAAGCTATATTTAAAGTAGGGTAAGCATAACTCACTTACTAGGAGGTTTGGCTAGGAACTAGGCTCTACGGGGGCAGAAATTTCAAGTCGAAAACTCTTAACCTTGGACCCTTCTGGCGCTTCAGGACTCGCCTCTAGCACTTAGGAAGTACTAGGGAAGGGGAGGGATAGTTTTGGAGTATTGATAGAGAAAGAAAGGTTGAGGTGTGAAGAAATGGGAGAAACCTCGCACCTATTTATAGGGGATGGCTTCGGACTATGATGGGTGTATTTTGGAGCTACGTTGCGCGTATGAGGCCTACGTTGTGCGTACGAGGGGCAGGTGTTAGCTCTTCTTGTGAGATCGTGGGGAGAAAGCAAGGGTCAGGATTCAGCCACGTCACCCTCCTCGCATCAACATATTCCCGACTTCTAAATTCTGTAACATTCGCATACGAGCTCCGTTTTTGAAGTTCATTATATCCATGCATAGGTGGCGACGTAATCTACAACTTTCATTTAGACTTATTTAGCTAATTTTGGCTTTATTTTTAAAGTCATATTTTAACAGGCTTAGACATGAAAAGTCCGTTAAAAATTCATAACTTTGTCATCCAACGTCCGTTTTCGTCTATATTTACATTGTTGAGCTCCTATTAACGAGATCTAAGATTCTCTTTTAGATTGTGTCGACTAAAAACCGGTCGATCTAAAATTCGAATTCCGGGTTGTGCAATACGATGCTAAATCTTAGAAAAATCGTAACTTCCTCATACGAAGTCAGATTTGGACGTTATTTTGAAGCACTCTCTCAGTTTAACATATACTACGACCTTAGTTTAGATCGCTAAAGCTAAAAAGTATTTTATCACAAACTCACTTTTTACGATTCCCGGTGATGTGTCGGTTTACCGCAAAACTACGACACGTCATAACTTCTTCTTTATAAGTCGGATTTCAGCGTTCCTTATATCCCCGAAATCCTTGTTACAACTACCTCAACTTTCTTCATAGATATTGGGTCAATCTATTAGTTTATTTTTGATGCTTATTTTTATTATTATTTTATTAGGTCATTATAAGCAAGTATAATGCACATAAATCACATAATATTCAAGTAATTCCTCTTCATTACTTCAAAATAGGTTACAAATGTTAACTCTAACTATTACATCGTTATAATTATGCTTAAACTAGAAGCACAGGCGCCACAGCTAAAAAAAACCCTAACTTATGCTTAGAGTAGGTGATCATTATGACTATGTGTTGATTTATTGGATTTGGATTATTGCTACTTTCTTATTTGTTATGATAGCTTGTTAAAGACCCTTTTGTATTAATGATAACTACTTCTTCTGTTTATTGTTGAGTTTTTCTTAATTAAATGATCATTCTTATATGGTAAACTTGAATCTTATGAATTTGTGACCATTAAAGTTGTAAGACTAGTATTTTGATCATAAACCTATGGTTAAATAGAAGAATAGTTAAATTAATGTGGAAGCTAATATGTGATGATCATTCATGTATTTAATTGATGTTATTATCCATTAATGTCAATCATTAGTTCAGTTCTAGCATAAATCAAATTTAATACTTGTAATCTTGTATGTTTGTCCACTTGATCAATGTATGAATGAATTAGTTTGATAAAGGATTATTCTTTTGATCACAAAGTTTAGTCAGCTTAGGAATCAGTAAGCAACAAACCACTTAATCTGTTGCACTTATCCAAGAAATCAATTCTAAAAGGAAGTCCGTTTAATATCTTGTTTAAATCCTTAATTCGAATTGATTTTGTTAGTTTAATAGTTTTTGGTGATAATTGTTTTTAAATTTCTAGACTTGAAAAACTAGACCCCCCCTCCCCTCTTTGATTATTGTTTGAATTAGTTAACATCTAGTAGTATTTTAGCTGATATTTATGTTCCCTGTGTTTGATACACTGCTTACCTAAACTATCTTGCTATTCGATTAGGTACACTGCCTATCGTGTATTAGTTAGTCTACATTAGTTGGTTTATTACTTAGTACATAAAATACGTATCAGTTTCGAAGCCATCCTCATGCAGTGAGTTTAAGTAATCGCATATGCCTCAAGACAGTTGAAGCCTCGCGAGGCTAATTATCCGACACATGATCGGGAGCTAGGAGTAGTGGTCTATGCTCTTAAAATTTGGAGGTATTACTTGTATGGAGTACGATACACTATCTACATAGACTACAAAAGCTTGAGATACCTGATAAATCATCCCAATTTGAACACTAGGGAACATCAATTGTTGGACGTAGTGAAAGACTACGAATTTGAAATACTTTACCACCCTGGAAAGGCATGGGCTTAAGGATGACGGTAATTACCCCAGTACTAAAAATGATCAGGAAAGCCCAGAATGAAGCGGTCAAGGAATATAACCATAAGAGTGAGAGAATTGCGGGGAAGATCTCAGTTTTTGACATAGATAGTCATGGGTTGCTAACCCTGCATGGTAGATTTTAGGTTACATACTCAGGTGGAACTCAACAAATACTGGTGGATGAAGCACACAAATCCAAGTTCTAGATTTATCTGGAAGCTACAAAGATCTATCGGGACCTCAAACACAATTACTGGTGTACCTATATGAAGAGAGATGTAGCATGGTACATCGGGAGTTGTTTGACTTATCGGAAGGACAAGGCCAGCACCAGATGCCCCATGGAAAATTATAGCCTCTGGATATACCGATGTGGAAGTGGGAGCAAATAACGATGGTCACCAAGTTACCAAGGACTCCTCGCGGTGTAGAAACTATCAGGGCAATAGTGGATAGATTAACCAAGAGTGCCCACTTTGTGCCTATTCAGGAAAGCTCCTATTCGGAGAAACTTGCATAGATGTATGTTAAGGAGGCAGTCTCTTTGCACATAGTACTAGTCTCCATAATCTTTGACATATATGTTCATTTCACTTCTCGTTTTAAGAGGAAGTTTCACGACAAGATGGTCACAAGATTACATATCAGCACAACTTATCACCCTTAGACCGATAGACAGAGTGAAAGGACAATACAAACCCTTGAAGACATGCTGCAAGCATGCATACTGGATTTTGATGGGAGTTGGGATACTAACCTACCATTGGTAGAATTATCCTACAACAACAGTTATCACTCCAGTATAGGTAGACCTCCCTTCGAGATGATTTATGGGAGGAAATGTTAGAAGCCTATATGCTGAGAAGTTGGCCAGCGAGTTATAGGAAGTACCGACGTTACGATCAAGACTATAGAACTTATCCAACGAGTAAGAGAAAGACTACAAATTTCTTAGAGTCAGTGGAAGATTTATAGAGATGGAAAAAGGTTAGATCTTGACCATTCTAGGCGGTCTTGTGAATTGCGTTGCTAGTGTAGGCTCATAATCTACAGACGTAGATGGAAGGTAAAAACCATATTCATTAAAATACTCTGAGGGCTCTTATTCCTTTATGACTTGCATCGACCAAGGAAACCCTTAGCCGTGTAGTCAAACCTTTGCTCTACTCGATTCGTTAGGTAAGATAATTATTCCTGACAATCGTGGACTTGGATCTGTGAGGATTGTTTGGGAAGGGTACATTTAAGATAAAATGATTTATAGATATTTAAGTTAAGGTATATCTATATTATTTGGTAACAGTCGATTAGGATGATGAGTGATTAAGGGAGAGTCTACCATGGTGTTTGGGACCATTAGGTCTTTACGCTGTAACTTATGTATATGTATTGATTGTGACATCCTTAGGGATTTAATAAATTGAGGCAATCACTTGTACTTAAAATGTTTAAATATGTTGGGATCTTCCACAACAATGATAAAATGATTTTAAAAGCATAAAGAAAAGTTTAAATATGTTGGGATCTTCCACAACAATGATAAAATGATTTTAAAATCATAGAGAATCATTTTAATTGGTTATGAAAATTAGAGGATGTCACAGTTGGTATCAGAGCATTAGTTTAAGCGAATTAGGAATTTAGAGGATTTCTAGACATAAACTTAGAATGTTGAGCAATGATTGTGTATTTTATTTTAGGTAGTATACCTAGATTAACACAAACACTAGAATACTTAGGGAATGTGCCTTAATTGTCATTATGTACTAAATGATTGATAGCATCCTTTAGGTTGCCTACCTAGAATTTCTATACTTGATTTAAGCTTTGTTGCTGACCTAGAATTAGGAAACTTTATGTGCTTAGGTTTCTAAATGTTTAATTATGGTATTAGAACTAGCATGTAAACTTTCAGAGTGATAAGGAGAATTGTACATCTAAATCTTCCATATCTATATTATCGTCTCAGTACATTGAGTGCCTGCTTCGGTGTACATAATGCCATGGTGAGGACTCATAGAGGGATGAGAAATGATAACGGAAACCGATAGCCTTAGCATTTGATTGGTTGTGCACCGATCGTCACACCTGCACCCGAACCTATCACAATGGCAGGAGTGTGTGAAATAATGCAATAAATGTTAGTTGAGCACATGGAGGAGACGAGGAAACTGCTCCTGGGGAGTAATAGAAAAGTTACGACACCGATCGTTAAACCAGTGCTAAATGAAACTCAGGATGAGGAAGGAAGTTGTAGTAAAGTTGTAAATCAAACCGAACCATAAAGGGTTTGGAGAAACAACACCAAAGAGGAGGTTGACAGAAATGGATGCAAGTATGAGGATTTCATCGAATCCCAACCACCAAATCTTTCTAGAGAACCAACACCAACGATGGTTACTGATTGGATTTATGAAATGGAAATAGTGTTTGAATGTTTCGACTGTAGCAACAAATGGAAACAATGTTCGCAGCCAGACAATTAAAGACCGGAGTATTGGGCTGGTGGAAATGGTCGGCAAATTCGATTCCAAAATGAGAGGCAAGGAACATGTCATGGGAGGATTTCCTTGTGCAGTTGACAAGAGAATATTGCTCAGAGAGAGAACTCATGAGATAAGCAATGAATTCCAAAACCTAAAGAAATGAGAAATGAGTGTCAACCAGTACACTACAATTTTTACTAGGAAGATGGAATTAGTTCCTTACATGGTTCCTACTGAACTCTCCAATGTAAAATGATTTGCTAATGGACTACCAACAGATTTCGAACCAACGATACAATTAGCAACTACCTTAGATGCAACCATCCAATTTGCCAAATCCCTTGAGGACACAGTCAAAGGGAAATCCATAAACCAGGGTGGAGTCAAAGAAAAGTGGATTAATGAAGGATCGTAGAATCCACCAAAAAGAGTAGGTTTTCAAAACCTAGCCCCAACAGCAAGAAGCCTGGGGGGAAAAAGAGGTAAAATGGTTCCAAAAATGCAGAACAAAGAATTTTGGACAATCCATAGAAGATGTCATCTGCTACATGTGTTGCAAGACAGGTCACTATTCCAACCAATGTACATCCAATCAAAGTAAGTGCTTCAATTGTGGAGGAACTGGGCATTTCAAGAAAGATTTCCCAAGGAATGAAGAAGTTTCATGAGCATTGCAGTCGACTCTTAGGGCTGTAAAGGAGGAAGCTGATATCACTTAAGAAGTCAATAGAAGGAAGCCACTTATCCAAGGAATTCAAGACACAAAATGGTGGCCCCACATAGATAGTCTTGTGTTATGTAACCTAATAGAAGAATAAAGTGTAGTAAACTTTGAATATGATTGTAATCATTTTCAGAAGTTATAAAAATATCAATTATGATATATGTGTTAAGTCGCTATGTGATTTTCTTGGATGGTGACTTGGGGAACCGTGAGACAATTCTTAGATAAGTATGAATAGGTGTGGGAGATAGTATGGGACCATACTACCGAAAGCATAGAAGTATCATATTCGCCGTTAGGATTAAGCAGCTTGTAGCTAGAAGTGCTATATTATAGAGTGTGATTATATCACATCAGAACATGAAAGAATGTATCTTTCAAGTTTGAATCTGACTCAAAGAGACCTGATTCTAGCTGTTGCGTCATATAATGAAAGGTCATTAGAACTTGACCTGTCGGTTTGTTATGATAGTCAAAGTAAAGACCTTATCTTAGGTTAAGTAAATTCTAGAAGGAACAAAAGCCTCCAATGGAGATCAAATTAAGAAGGAAGAGTAGGTACAAGATTGAGCATCATCCGCAATTAATAAGTCTAAGAGTTAGAAACTAAATAGAATAGACATAAGAGTTACAGTTATTACCTAGGATGGAAAAGTAACGCGTTGGGTCATTATACAAGCCCTGTTTTGTTGATGATTCTGGGACGTAATCATCATAAGGGGGAGATAATTGTAACACCCACAAATTCAGGCAAGTCAATCAAGATATATTAAGCATTAAAATGATTTTTTATAGAATATTATTTAGGATAATAATATTAAATATAATCATAGTATATGTGACAAGGATTCCATACATATAAAAAAACGCTGATATCCAACTTCGTATGAAGAACTTATGTTTCTTCGAAGTTTCGAAATTAAACTGACACAACTCTGCGTATCGTAAAAAATGATTTTTTGATAAATTACATTTTAGCCTAAGTGATCAAAAAGTAGTAGTATTCAAAAATCCAAGAGCGTGCGTATAAAAGACGCCTAAATCTAACTTCATGAGAGAAGTTACGATTTTTAGAAGTTTCAGCATAGTAGTATACGACATAGAAACCGAAATTAAAATCGGTCGGTTTTTAGGAAAGTTAATTCAAACGAGAATCGAAGATCTCATTAATAGAAGTCTCTCAATATAAATACAGTCGAGCACAGACGTCGGACGAGGGAGTTTTGAATTTTTAACAGACTTTAACAGTCTAAGTCTGTTAAAAATATAACTTTAAAAATAAAGTCAAAATTAGTCATCGGAGTCTAAACAAAAGTTGTAGATCTCGTTGATAGTTACACGTGGATATAAAATACGTTGAAAACGGAGCTCATATAAAAAAGATACAAAATTTTGAAAGTTTATAAAAAAAAATATTAGCGCGGGCGCTCGGATCGACAAGGTGCGCGGCGCGCCCTGACTCACCACCGAAATCGCGACACGTGTCTCCATAGGGAAGCCACCACATCACCCTGAACAAAAACATGTGCGACGCGCTCCAATATGCTGCATGGTGTGCACCCTTTTCAGGCCTATATAAACCCTCGGAAATCAACATAATTCTTGCAACTTTCCACTCGATCTCTCTGGATGTCTCTCGAAGCCTTTTATCCCTTTACTTCCGAGTTCCCATCCCTTTCAGTGAAACCCTACGGTGTCAGATAGCCGAAGAATAAAAGCTCACAAATATAAGTTATGCTCACATAATTCCCAGTTTTTATCAAAAGACTCTGTAAGTTAAGTTACACTTTTGATTTCAGTGTAACTTATATTATAGTAATAAGTTGTTATTATAAACCTATAAATAAGATTTATCAGTAATTCCAAGCCATTATACTGATTAATCTACTTACGGGGATGATGTTTAGGTTGGAATTAGTGAGGTGTTTTAAGTGGGATCTCCAAACAGTATACTCTATATACCGAACGGACCCTACCTCCGATATGATCCTACCTAGTTGTTCCTTACTTAATAAATCTTGATGTAGACATTGGGATTAGTGAGGAATCTAGGCTATCATTAGTCACCATAAATATAAGACTAAGGCTTAGCAACGTGAACCCAAGTCACGTCAGAGGAAAAGAAAAAGTACCTAGGCGAAGTTCTGCTCAAATTTCAAGGCATCCACTTTTATCAAGTGAGTGCTTAGTCTCTTTCATGAACATGATTTTAATACAAGTATTAATTTAAGTATTACATATCTCTTAAAAAGTTTATATATGAACTACATGCTTACTGCTTGTAATATGTGTTAGAATATATATATATATATATATATATATATATATATATATATATATATATATATATGTTTATGTTTATATATAAGGTGCGGACCAGATATGGTTCTATATGTGTTATTGTATATAAATAATATTATTACATGAAAATAAATAATAAAAGTATTATTTGTGAAAAAAAATAAAGAAAATATAAATATTGTATGTTAATATTAGGATAGGGTTGCCTAAAATATAGTTGACATTTCAAGAAAAGTTCACAAGACGAGTAGTCTTGCTTATTAAGGAAATAAGCCTTATAAAAGGATGCTTAATTCAAATCAAGATGAATAGTAGGTAGCTTCATGATAAGGGTATATGCATTAGGAACGGAGAGTAGAACTCTGTGTAACGCCCGGGTTTCGGAGCTAAACATTTTTAGACGATGTAATAGTCTAGGTCAACTATTGTAACTCTTTTTGAAGTAATAAAGATGAAATATTTGAGTATTATGTGAATTATGTGTATTTATGTGCTTATTATTTAATTATAAATGTATAATTAATAAAAAATAAAAATAAGCGTCAAAATTAAAGTGTGAGATAAGTCTGATATCTTTACATAAAGTTGTAGTGGTCAAAACAAGGATTCCGGGGATATAAAGAACGCCAAAATCCGAGTTATAACGAAGAAGTTATGGCCCGCCGAAGTTTTACGGCAAAATTGGCACGACACCGGGAGACGTAAATAGTGAATTTACGATGGAGGACTTTTTAGCCTTAGTGATCTAAACGAAAGTCGTAGAATATGTTAAACCGAGAAAATCCATAAAAAGAACGCCCAAATCTGACTTCGTATGAAGAAGTTATGATTTTTCTAAGATTCGGCTTAGCGGTGCACGGCCCGAAACTTGAATTTTAGTTCGAGCAGGTTTTGGATTATGCGAACTAAATGAGAGTTGAAGATCTCATTAATAGGAACTCAACGGTAAAAAGATAGATGAAAACGGAGTCTGTATGAAGGAGTTACGAATTCTTTGCGGTCATTTAACAGTCTAAACGTGTCCTGCTGTTAAATTTGAGATCGGTCGAGAATTAGCCGATGGAGTCTACATGAAAGTTGTAGATCTTGATTTTACCTACGCGTGGAAAAGAAGAACGTCGAAAACGGAGCTCGTATGCGAGAGTTATGATTTTTCTAAGTTTGAAGGCTGATATGCGATAGGGTGTGACGTGGCACCACCAGAATTGGACACGTGGCACCACCAGAAGGCTGCCACATGCCCCAACTCGGCGAGTAGGTCCTCCTACTCGGCGAGTCCATCAGGAATTCACCCTACAAATAGAAGTGCCGGGTTCTCTCATTTCTCACACTTTTCCCCACTTCTTTCTCTCTCTACACTCTCTCTCTCTAGCCTATCCTAACCCCCCTAAGGTCTAGGTAAACCCCCTAGCATCCGAAGGAAGCCCCGAGGCTCCCGAAGCCTCGAGAAAAGAGCCTTTCGGCTCAGAAACATTGCTCCGGCGGAGCCCGATTTCCAAGGAAACCCGCTGTAAGTGACTTGTACCTAACCTATCTTTAGTATAGCTTATGTTTTAATATAGTAAAATTATTAGGACCTTAAAATAATTATTTGGGCTATTATTATGTGTTATATAGAGTGTTGTTTAACACTTATATAATAATAATAATAGCTAGACTATTAATTAGTCATGGTTAACGTTAGACTAAACCCTAGTGGTATTGATACTAGGTTTTATCGAGGGATAATTGTTTTGAGATAACGAAGCGCTGCTCGAAGGCAGAATCACCACCTTTTTCAGGTGAGTGCATAGTTACTTTCAGCTTACACATAGATATGAAGTATTTTATATAAATTACGTGCCATGTGTGCATATTATCTGAATACTTGCTATCTATGCTGGGTGAACATTTTTATACATGTTTTCAATGATTTAAACTGTATATATATTTTATATTTACGAAAATGTTGGGGTAAAACATGGGTAGATGTGTTAGTTGTTGTGTGATAAAATTAAATAATGAGAGGCCTCGTTATAGATGTTATTGATGATCCAGTCATCTAGCGGAGTATAGATGAAGACCACGGACTATTCTAGACAGTCCAGTGGAACACTAGCAGGCTCGCAACCTGTAAGTGTTTATTTGAACTGTGTGCTTACCAGATGTACTCCATCCCCCACATGGTAGCCTTAAGGACATTTATTGCTGAGGAATTCCCTTAGCAGTAGTGTCCATCCCGATGATAGTCCTTAGACTAGGTCCCTTGTGTTAGATGTTTTAGGGACATAAAGTGAGGATAGCGGGAACGGGTAATCGGGTTTGTTTGGTTTGATAAAGTTAATAAACTTATTTATTGTGGGTTGAAAACCCTATGTGCTCACCAGGCTCCCAAGCCTGACCCACTCAGTTTCTTGTATTACAGGTAGTGGCGCATGAGCATAGATGTGATGTCTTGGGATGAGAGATTAATGGATTTTAGGCCTGTAAATACGGAATAATGTAGTAAGGCCTATATTGTATTGTTTATGCTTATGATCTGTATCGAACATGACATCCCGAGTCTTTTTAATGAAATACATTTCTACGGAAATGCTTTTGATAAATCTTTATCATATATTGTTTTGGGACAAATTCCGCAACACTTTTATTTAAAATATTACTTTGATTTTTAAACAAAGCATAAACAAAATCGGTCTTTTCTGGACGTGAAAATGGGGATGTCACACTCTTTCCTTTGACACTATTAGGTATTGGTGTATGATAGCTCTGTACTTGAGTACAATATAGTATTCCTTTTGGATGAACAGGGATGGAGGGTCCAGATCAGGCAACTATAACGGTATGTCTAGTTATCTCCTAGAGTTTTTGACAACACTTGACCATTCTAGGCAGTCTTGTGAATTACGTTGCTAGTGTAGGCACATAACCTACATATGTAGATGAAAGGTAAAAATCATATTCATCAAAATGCTCTAATGGATCTTATGCCTTTATGACTTGCATAGACCGACGAAACCCCTAATCGTGTAGTCAAACCTTTGCTCTACATGATTCATTAGCTAAGATAATTCTTCCTGACGATCGTGGACTAGGATCTGTTAGAATCATTTGGGAAGGGTACGTTTGGGATAAAAAGATTTATAGATATTTAGGTTAAGCTATATATATATTATTTGGTAACAGTTGGTTTTGTAGGGTTGGTAATTAAGAAAATTTATCATAACATTATTATGGGATTGAAATCCCTATGTATCTCACCAGGCTTCCCAACCTGATCCGCTCAATTTATATGCATCAGGGGTATCAAGACTTAAAGCCACTCGAACTTGACTAGGATGTTAAGTGATTAAGGGAGAGTCTGCCATGGCGTTCGGTATCATTAGGTCTTTATGTTGTAACTTATGTATCTGTATTAATTAAGACATCCTTAGGGTTTTAATAAATTGAGGCAATCAATTGTACTCAAAACATTTAAATATACCAGGATCTTCCACAACAATGATAAAATGATTTTAAAAGCGTAAAGAAAAGTTTTAATTGGTTATGAAAATTAGAGGATGTCACATATTGGTACATGATTACTTTTTCGATGATTGTCTTTATAATTATGACTCGTTCAAGTGTTGTTTAGTCTAAATAAGGTTGTATTTTTAAGTATTAGTAATGATTTAGTGGTTCTTTATGATTATTTTACACAAACACCCGATGCTAGAAGAAGAATGTGTTTTAGTAGTATACAAAAATGTGTTTCACTTAGATATTTGGGATACGGTGTAGCCTTTGATGCGCCCGATGTGTATTGGAAAGTATATGAGAGAACTACAATTGATTGTGTAGATTGTGTAGATTGGTAGCCTTGCTTATATGTGCGTATGAGGCTTTTCACCAAGAATATTTGCATAAACCTGCTACAAATGATATTAAGATATTATATTTGGCTCGTGAAGAGAGGCATGGATTTCCGGGAATGATTGGTAGCCTTGATTATATGCATGTCACATGGGAAAATTTTCTAAATGCATGGCGCGGTCAATTTACTGGAGGCGATATATATGAGCCAAGTATAATACTAGAATCTGTTACATATCAAGATTTACGGATATGACATTCGTTCTTTGGAGTTGTTGGGTCTAACAACGACATTAATGTTCTTGGCTAGTCCCCTATTTTCAACGATATTTGGACCGACAAAGCACCTAATATGTCGTTCATGGTGAATGGGCATTCGTATAAATATGGTTACTACCTTTGCGATGGGATATGCCTTGATTATTCTACATTCATAAAGGCAAATTATGTTCCGCGAAATGAAAAGACAAAGTTGTTCACAAAAAAAGCAGGAATCAACTAGGAAGGATACCGAAAGGGATTTTAGAGTCCTCAAGTAGACATGACATGTAATGATGTAACGTCCCAAAATTTACGACCAAAAATTTCATTTTTAATTTAATAATTATAAAACCATTTGTCTGAAAACATCATAGTACTATCTCATATCAAAACCAATGTAACCATACTCAAAACGTGTCATGTCAAAATAATATGATAGTATAGATCCCATAGATCTCATGTGCGGAAATCCTGGTGTTATGTGTTGCAGTCATGTCGGCTCCTTTCCTTTCGAAGAGGAAGTACTTGAAACCAAAACTGAAAACCGTAAGCACAAAGTTTAGTGAGTTCCCCATCATACCACATACCATACAATAAACATACTGCCAGACATATATGGGTGCCCGTCCTACCCTGCTGAGCATATCTAGGTGCTCAACCTGCCCTTGTCAAGCATATCGGAGTGCCCGACCTACCCTTGTCAAGCATATCTGGGTGCTCGACCTACCCTGCCAGGCATATCTGGGTACCCGACCTACCCTCCGGTTTATTTCAACCGGTTACGGGGACTATTTCACCCCTACCACTACCACATAATAACATAGCATAACATACTATAAGGCATATCTTGGTGCCCGACCTACCCTTCGGTTTATCTCAACCGGCTACGGGGTCTAACCTACCCCTCCTACCACTATCATATAATATCATAGCCTACTAGCACATAAAGCATAACAGATAGTGGCATATCAGACAATTATCACAAAGACAGTCATCTCAACTATATCAACTACTAGTGGGCCGACCTTGGTGCCTTCGACCCACTTCTATTGGAAGGTAACCCACCTCGATCACTGGGAATAGCTGCAAGAACTTCTGCTCTGAAATCAACCCTCCTCAGACTCCTACACATAAACATTTCCTTTAATTACCCTTTTCATACTCATAACCCCTTTAAGGGTTAACTTTGGTCAAGGTCAAAGTCAAAGTCAACATCCTGGTCAAAGTCAACATCTTGGTTGACTCAACTTGCCGAGTTGGTCCATAAACTCGTCGAGTTCCATGAATCAGCAACCCTGAATCGCGGTCAAACTCTTCGAGTTTTTTCACAACTCGTCGAGTTCCTCCTATCCATAGAATCATCTATCAGGACTTCTCCAATCAACTCGTCGAGTCATCCTTGAACACGTCGAGTTTCTTCCCTTTACAGAATCGGGATTCTTCGACCCAACTCGTTGAGTTCCCCTATGGACTTGACGAGTTCTTAAGTTTGTTGAGCCATCTTAATAGATTAAGCTCTTATCCTTTAGATCTAAGCCCCATACTGATGGGTTTTATACAAACAATCCTATGTGTACATGCAACCCTAGCATTGGATCTATGTTTTCACTATTAGATACACAACATTATGAACACATAATAAAACCCTAATCATGATTGATATTTTCGAAATTAACCAAGAAGGTTAGATTACATACCTCTTGTTGTTATATTGTAATAACAACTTAAATCTTCAAACCTAAAGTCTTGAAAGCAAGCACCACAAGTGTAGTGCCTCTAATGGCTCACAAACACCAAGAGCAAATGGAGAAGGTATAAAGAGAGAGGAGAGGTATAAGAATTCGTCCTTAGATGCTCTAGGGATCAAGTGCACGAAATCCTAAGGCCTTAGGGGTCTTTATATAGGGTTGGGATTAGGGTTTCAGTCCTTATCCTTATCTAGTTACTTGCCCATCAAGCAACCATAAGATAAGCCTTGAAAATCCCTATCTCTTGGACCTTGGACGATTTTAAGGATATCCTTATCCTTGAATTCGTCCATCCTTTAACAAGGATAACCATTGCCCCATTTTGCAACTATCACATAATTACAATTCAGCCCCACTAGTTTAATTAATTACATTTGATCACAAAATTAATTCTTAATTAATTATTGACCAATATTAATTAAACAAATATGATTTCTCCTTTAATATATTATTCTTATAACATATCTCCTTTATGTTTGTCATCACTAAACCATCGAGGGGCCCAAATATATCGCTTTTATCCTTCTTTGGATAAAAGGAACGGATAAAGTTTGATACAATGCTCGCTTGCACTCACTCACCGAATCACACACAATAATATGTTTTATAACACCAAGTTACTAGTGCGTTTACATATTATCAATGTGTAACCGATTTGCAAGATACAACTCACACATCTCGGTTTCAAGAATATAAGATGTTATCGTCTCACCAATCATTCGTGATACAGTTCATGGAATGATCCAAGTGAGCGTGGGTTTAATCCAATGCTCAAATTCATATTCATAAGCACTCATGAACGTTGCAGCAAACATTTGCTTATGTCTAATACTCTTTTAGACAATCCACACACCAATTCATGACAGTCTTCATTCATACCTACTTCCAACATATGAACGACTGTGGCCCCGTTCGAATAATTCGATTATTCTTAATAAACTCAATTATTCTGGAAGTCAAAACATGCAAATGTGAAACACAAGAATAATACTAATCCCATATGGCCTCAAACCTTTGAGTATAAATAAAACGCCTTTTATTTATCACCATATTGATTACTCATTATTTGTTGTTTCGGGTAATCAACTTCTTACTTGAATTACAACACTTGTCCCATGCTCCTAGCATGCACACAATGTTTACCTATGGTTCTTACTTTGTGAAATAGATCACATTGAACACATTTCCAGTCATTCTCATTTCACAACTCCAAATCCTTTTCATAAGTGAAAGAATATCAAATTCTTGCTACTTATAGAATATGCTAGATTCTAACATTTTAGGCAATGATCTTTTTGTGATTTCACTGCACCAAAGTCACAAAGACTATTGCCAATGATATTACAAAGTCCTCTATCGGAGATTGTTACAAGACAATTCCTTAGATATGATGTCTCTCACTCAAAGTACATTCCTTTGAACATCCTTTTGCATAAAAGTTTCTAATCTAGACATAAATTTTCAATATTCAATTCCCAATGTGGATACATTTCCATATTTTCCATATGACAACTTATTCTTAATAGAATCTTATCTACTCCTAATAATGTCGATATGGTCCATCCAATATGAAAACATTTCCATATCTTCCAATACTATACTTCCAACTACTCACAAGCAACCAATCCTCGTCGAACTTGGATTGTCCTTTGATAGTTGTTTAATTATTTTAGTCTAAACCGATTCTAGTCCTTTTTCCCTCTAAATGCGCTAGACATTTGGAAAATTTTAGAATGGTCAAACATTAAAGCATTTGCAATCGATCCTATACTCGAAGCGTATGGGACACGATGCATAATGTTTTATTTGCTATGTTCTCAAAATTCGAATTGTGAAGAGGAATGCCGTAATCATAATCGAAATTTTAAGAACACACTATGTACCCTTGACTAAATTTATTAACATTTCTCAACCTAAATCTTTGGATTTGAAATGAAGCATAATATTCTCTCCCTTAATTATAGCAAAACAACATTACAACCCTTACGACTTTGCAAGGTATAACTCTTGTTTTCTATAATTAATATTGCCAACTTGTAATAGGTGCCTTAATAATCATATAATCATAACTTTTATGCTCCCACTATCATGATGATTATTATAAACATAACACTTATGCTCCCACTAGCTTCGACATGTGTTCAGAAACAGCTTAACTTTCAGAAAAACAATACTTATTGAATTTCTTAAGTTCATGTTTCTAATACTTAGTGCTTTGATAATCTTTTATCAAGGTTTCTTGAACTTATACACCTTTTCCTTCGATAGTTCATATGTGTGTCTAAACACTTAAGACTAATTTCCAAACCTCACAATTCAAATTATGGAAAGGGATACCGTAACCATAATCGAATTCGAGAATGCAATTTTACAATCACTATCTTCTTAAATCTTTCTTAGTGAAAGCATTTCCTCACAATCATTTTCATGAAGGAGGAAATCTTATGACACTTAGATTTAAATGGTGTATTTGTTCCTATCCATGTGAATTTTTCAAAACCAAAGTTTACGACAAATTCAAACTCATATGGATCGAACTTTCTTAATCTCGATTTCTTGCCTTATGGTAGCACAACTGCCCACCATGTCTTCCAAGTAGTTAAGCAGCTCACCTTTTCTTATCAATGTACTTTCCATTGATCAAGGTCCTTGCCTTTTATGCATTCAAAATGAGAACTCATAGAACTCACATGCATAATTAACTCAAGTGGATTGGCACAGAAACAAAATAATGTCAACACGATAGGTTATAAACCTCAACTCGTGTGCTAGTGATGATCGATAAGGTTTATTTGATTTGTCCTTGAAACCTTTCAAGACCATTAAGACTCCCACTGACTCCTTGACATATAAGATTCTCTTGTCAATAACCATTTCTTGACAACCAAACATTCAAGAGTTAGTGTAGCTTTTATCAAAACTCTTCATAAATTGGTCCTAGTTGGTCTTTGTCTTATCCAAGACATCACAACTTTCCACATTTGATGAATGTTATAAACCTTTAATATTTTTCACTCATTGTCACAATCTTAACTCTAAGACTTGTTATTGGAACGAAGTACGATTGACCTTCTGATTTAACCATTTCTTCAATTCTTGATTCCTCTTCTTAGACATACAATTGTGCTAAGACTCACTTAGAGGATCACTTGAGATATGGTTCTTAATCATTAAGACCTATCATAAAGCATAAAAGCTACTCTCCCTTCTTCTTAGAATGGAGAACTTTTATCTTTCTGCCTACATGATTCTTCTTATTCGTTTTGTTATTGATTTAAACCTTTTTAATCAATTCCGAATTACACTTAATCTTGTAAGTATAATCATATTTACTAAACCTTTAGTAAATCATGACGAAGATCATTGTGATTCTTGTGGTGGACTTGATCAACACGCAACTTTGTGTGCTCGATCTCCTAGTCCTTCACTTGACACTTTGTCAACGAATTAGTCTAATTTCCAAATGTGAAATTTCTCATTCATCGTGCAACCAAGTTGCATGATTCCAAGTTTCTGTCCAATTGAAACTTGGGCGATGAGAAACTCTCCCTATTTGGTAAATTCTCGACTTTCCATAAATAACATAATAAGAACCAAATCCATTATTGCTAATAATAGAAACATCCAAACATCAATTTTTCATATACGCCATTGCAAGGACATACCAAAATAGTTATGGACTTAGACACTAATCCAACAGTCTCACACTTGGATAAGTCTAATAACTATTCTGCGTATGACTTCAGATCCTGATCTGCAATCGTAGCTTTCCAAAGCCGCTGTCAACTCTGATCCTATCAGATACGCGTGTCCTTAGATAAGGGATCATATATTCCTCCATTCTAGATATCGTATGAGATATGATTTCAAATCATTCTCTTTTTACTATATCTCGATTCCCAATTTATGACGACTGACTAATTGAACAAATCAAATTAGCCCTAGCCCGGCCGAGCATTTACGTTTGTCATCACTAAATCATCGAAGGGCCCAAAGATATAGCTTTTATCCTACTTTGAATAAAAGGAACGGATAAACTTTGATACAATGCTTGCTTGCACTTACTCACCGAATCACACACAACAATATGTTTTATAACACCAAGTTACTAGTGCGTTTACATATTATCAATGTGCAACCGATTTGCAAGATACAACTCACACATCTCGGTTTCAAGAATATAAGATGTTATCGTCTCACCAATCACTCGTGATACAATTCATGGAGTGATCCAAGTGAGCGTGGGTTTAATCCAATGCTCAAATCATATTCATAAGCACTCATGAACGTTGCAGCAAACATTTACTTATGTCTAATACTCTTTTAAACAATCCACACACCAATTCACGACAGTCTTCATTCATATCTACTTCCAACATATGAATGACTGTGGCCCATTCGAATAATTCGATTATTCTCAATAAATTCAATTATTCTGGAAGTCAAAACATGCAAATGTGAAACACAAGAATAATACTAATCCCATACGGCCTCAAACCTTTGAGTATAAATAAAACTCCTTTTATTTATCACCATATCGATTACTCATTATTTGTCGTTTCAGGTAATCAACTTCTTACTTGAATTATTACACTTGTCCCATGCTGCTAGCATGCACACAATGTTTACCTATGGTTCTTACTTTGTGAAATAGACCAAATTGAGCACATTTCCAATCATTCTCATTTCATAACTCCAAATCCTTTTTCATAAGTGTGAGAATATCAAATTCTTTACTTATAAACTATGCTAGATTCTAACATTCTATGCAATGATCCTTTCGTAATGTCACTGCACCAAAGTCACAAAGACTATTGCCAATGATATTACAAAGTCATCTATCGGAGATTGTTACAAGACAATTCCATAGATGTGATGTCTCTCACTCAAAGTACATTCTTTGAACATCATTTTGCATAAAAGTTTCTAATCTAGTCATAGATGTTCAATATTCAATTCCCAATATGGACACGCTTCCATATTTTTCCATATGACAACTCATTCTTAATAGAATCTTATCTATTCGTAATGATGTCGATATTGTCCATCCAATATGGATACATTTCCATATTTTCCATATTTTCCATATGACAACTCATTCTTAATAGAATCTTTTCTATTCATAATAATGTCGATATGGTCCATTCAATACCATGCTTCCAACTACTCACAAGCAACCAATCCTCGTCGAACTTGGATTGTCCTTTGATAGTTGTTTAATTATTTTAGTCCAAACCGAATCTAGTCCTTTTCCCCTCTAAATGCGCTAGACATTTGGAAAATTTTAGAATGGTCAAACATTAAAGCATCTGCAATCGATCCTATACCCGAAGCGTATGGGACACGACGCATGATGTTTTATTTGCTATGTTCTCAAAATTCGAATTGTGAAGAGGAATGTCGTAATCATAATCGAAATTTTAAGAACACACTATGTAACCTTGACTAAATTTATTAACATTTCTCAACCTAATCCTTTAGATTTGAAATGAAGCATAATATTCTCTCCCTTAATTATAGCAAAACAACTTTACAACCCTTACGACTTTGCAAGGTATAACTCTTGTTTTCTCTAATTAATACTGCCAACTTGCAATACGTGCCTTAATAATCATACAATCATAACATTTATGCTCCCACTATCATGATGATTATTATAAAACATAACACTTATGCTCCCACTAGCTTTGACATGTATTCAGAAACCAGCTTAACTTCTAGAAAATCAATACTTATTGAATTTCTTAAGTTCATGTTTCTAATACTCAGTGCTTTGATAATCATTTATCAAGGCTTCTTGAACTTATACACCTTTTCCTTAGATAGTTCATATGTGTGTGTAAACAATTGCCAAACCTCACAATTCAAATTATGGAAAGGGATACCGTAACCATAATCGAATTCGAGAATGCAATTTTACAATCACTATCTTCTTAAAATCTTTCTTAGTGAAAGCATTTCCTCACAATCATTTTCATGAAGGAGGAAATCTTATGACAC
This sequence comes from Lactuca serriola, assembly GCF_051521515.1. Lineage (NCBI taxonomy): Eukaryota > Viridiplantae > Streptophyta > Magnoliopsida > Asterales > Asteraceae > Lactuca > Lactuca serriola. The sequence continues at coordinate 12,060,089 of NC_136410.1, forward strand.
TTAGATTTAAATGGTGTATTTGTTCCTATCCATGTGAATTTTTCAAAACCAAAGTTTACGACAAATTCAAACTCATATGGATCGAACTTTCTTAATCTCGATTTCTTGCCTTATGGTAGCACAACTGCCCACCATGTCTTCCAAGTAGTTAAGCAGCTCACCTTTTCTTATCAATGTACTTTCCATTGATCAAGGTCCTTGCTTTTTATGCATTCAAATGAGAACTCATAGGACTCAGATGCATAATTAACTCGATTGGATTGGCACAGAAACAAAACAATGTCAACACGATGGGTTGTAAACCTCAACTCGTGTGCTAGTGATGATTGATAAGGTTTATTTGATTTGTTCTTGAAACCTTTCAAGACCATTAAGACTCCTACTGACTCCTTGACATATAAGATTCTCTTGTCAAAACATTTCTTGACAAACAAATATCAAGAGTTAGTGTAGCTTTTATCAAAACTCTTCATAAATTGGTCCTAGTTGGTCTTTTTCTTATCCAAGACATCACAACTTTCCACATTTGATGAATGTTACAAACCTTTTTAATACTTTTCCACTCAATGTCACAATCTTAACTCTAAGACTTGTTTTGGAACGAAGTATGATTGACTTCTTGATTTAACCATTTCTTCAATTCTTGATTTCTCTTCTTAGACATACAATTGTACTAAGACTCACTTAGAGGATCAATTGAGATATGGTTCTTAATCATTAAGACCTATCATAAAGCATAAAAGTTACTCTCCCTTCTTCTTAGAATGGAGAAACTTTTATCTTTCTGCCTACTTGATTCTTCTTATTCGTTTTGCTATTGATTTAAACTTTTTTAATCAATTCCGAATTACACTTAATCTTGTAAGTATAATCACATTTACTAAACCTTTAGTAAATCATTACGAATATCTTTGTTACTCTTATGGTGGACTTTGTCCAACACGCAACTTTGTGTGCTCGATCTCCTAGTCCTTCATTTGACACTTTGTCAATGAATTAGTCTAATTTCCAAATATGAAATTTCTCATTCATCATGCAACCAAGTTGCGTGATTCCAAATTTCTGTCCAATTGAAACTTGGGCGATGAGAAACTCTCCCTATTTGGTAAATTCTCGACTTTCCATAAATAACATAATAAGAACCAAATCCATTATTGCTAATAATAGAAACATTCAAACATCAATTTTTCATATACGCCATTGCAAGGATAAATAAATAATATAAAATCAAAATTTATTTTATTGCAGAAAATTTTGTCCTTACAATGCAATTCATTGAAAAACTATGCTAATACATCTTTCTTAGCAATCTAATTCTAACTCTAAGTAGCAGCTCAAGAATCTAATCTTCGAGAAATGCGATCGAAATCCATTCCTTCACGGTTAGATTCTGCTCACTTCTTCCCTTAAGCTTCCTTTCTTTTCTTCGATCCTACAAAACATCAATTTTAATCTTATCACATTATGTATTAAGAATCTAGGATAGAAGCTTAAAAGAGTTAGTTAATGGATTTTACCTATATTAGAGCCATACGTTTCGACTCTCCCATCTCTTAGATCTCTTAGGTAAATGGGACAGCTTCGTCTCCAATGCCCTTTCTCTTGGCAATAAAAGCAAATTGACTCTTTTGGAACAGGACATGGAACTACTTCAGACATTGCCTTTCTCTTATGATCAAACTTTTCGATCATAGCATGTCTTTCGTTGCTATCGTCTATATCCATAGAGGTCTTGAAGGCAGATTCACCAATCAACTTTGCTTTTCTATTACGCCAAACCATTGCTGATTCAGCAGCAATAAGCATATAGGTGAGATCTATTAGGGTCACGTCGCGGTTCATCATATAGTACTCTCTTACGAACTCACTATATGAGTTAGGAAGTGACTGAAGAACCCAATCCACAGCCATTTCCTCACAGACAACGGATCCCAACATTCTTAACCTATCAATGTGTGACTTCATCCCTAGGATGTGTGCACACACCGACTTTCCTTCTTTATGTTTACTTGCCAAAAGGGCTTGAGTGATCTTGAACTTTTCAAGCCTTCGAATTTGTGGGTTAGGGAGAAAAATTGGAGGAGGAGGAGGAAGTGAAGTATGATCTCTTGTTCCTCGATCGAATCGTGGAATATCATCTTCACGTGGAATGCTTGTTCCACAGGATTTGAGAAGACCATAGTTGTCGAACTTCGACATCTACAAAACGGGAGAAAACGAATTCAAGTTAGTTGATTGATTGAGTCCTTAGTAAATCACCCAAATGAGAGACTAAGGCTAGGATCCAACACAATATTCTTCAACTCGGGAGAGGGATGCCGTAACCCTAATTGCAGAATATTTGAAGGTAAGTGAATGACGATTCACTAATTTCCACCACGAAAAACGAAAAGGAATTTAAGTTTTAAATCTATGAAAACTCCTAGATTCTTTGAGATTCATTGAACTTTCAATGGCATGTTTAAATCTCGATATGCCCCTCTTGTTTGTGACTAGGATGCCGAGGATCACAAAGCGGGTGTGAATAACCATGCAAACTTACATGGTGCCCTCACATGTTACAGTCACCTATTCGATGTGCCGGTAAACCACACACGCTCCACCGAACTATGACAAACATTGAGTCACCCTTTGCTACCTTTGCTTAGAACCATTTAGTGTGCCGGTAAACCACACACGCTCCACTAACGTCTTCGCAAGGGCACAAAGTGTAATTTCATGGAATTGCATCAATTCACTTTTGCCTAAGTAACTAAGATTGGGAATTTTATGAAAACATTTAGTTACTTTTATACTTCATTATACTTATAATGGAAGGTTTCGTCCTATCCTACCCGTTCGGCTAACGACCCTCCACTAGTCAAGAGTGTGGTGGGTAAGAGTGGATACCCATTCAATCGTCATTTTATAGGCAATTTCCTTAAACACCCCTTATAGACCAGCTTCGTGAATGAGGCCTACTAACGGTAAGACTGACTTTTACTCATTCATATATATAATGTTAGACTTTTAATGTTATATATAGTATAGGGTGTGTTTTACACTTTAAAATACTAGGTGGTCAAATATAACAATTATATTTTTAATTGTAAACCAAAACTTTTATGGATTTATTAAACTTCTTTTAATTATACACCTTAATTAATTAATAAAACCATAAGGGTGTAATTTGAACCTTTTCAAAACAATACTAGGGTTTTAGAATTTAACATCCTAATTAAACTTTTAATCAACTTTTAAATTCCAAAACTTGAGGGCAAGTTTTGAAACTTTTCAAAACAATTTAGTTTTAATCTCTCTTTAAATTTTCGAATTTATGCCATATAAATTAATATTTTAAATATTAAAACTCTTGATTTAATAATTATCTTGAATTAGACTATTAATTTAATTATTAAATCATAAGGGATTATCTAAATCATGAGGATAATTACCATTTATACATTTAAGATATCCTAATCCCTTAATTATCTCTCTAGATTTCGAAATTATGGTTAGGATAATGCAAAATCTATAATTACCATATATAACAACTAAAGGATAATTACAAGATATGGGATAATCCAAATCCCTAAAATTTAGGATCTTATCTTGGGGAGGAGGCTAATTTCGAAAATCATGGGGTTTTTCAAACCCTATATTTCGAAATCTTGAGGCTTAAGTAAAGGATTTGAAACCCTTTCAAATTTTCGCAAATTAGGGTATAGAAACCCTAATCTCGAAATTTCTAGCCTCCTAGGGTTTATTGGCTATAAACCCTAATATGTCAATTTCATACAATTGTATAATACTAATTGAAAACAGGTTAACCAAAGGCTCTGATACCACTGATGGGATTTGTACAAACAATCCTATGTGTATATGCAACCCTAACATTGGATCTATGTTTTCACTATTAGATACACAACATTATGAACACATAATAAAACCCTAATCATGATTGCTATTTTCGAAATTAACCAAGAAGGTTAGATTACATACCTCTTGTTGTTATATTGTAATAACAACTTAAATCTTCAAACCTAAAGTCTTGAAAGCAAGCACCACAAGTGTAGTGCCTCTAATGGCTCACAAACACCAAGAGCAAATGGAGAAGGTATAAAGAGAGAGGAGAGGTATAAGAATTCGTCCTTAGATGCTCTAGGGATCAAGTGCACGAAATCCTAAGGCCTTAGGGGTCTTTATATAGGGTTGGGATTAGGGTTTCAGTCCTTATCCTTATCTAGTTACTTGCCCATCAAGCAACAATAAGATAAGCCTTGAAAATCCCTATCTCATGGACCTTGGACGATTTTAAGGATATCCTTATCCTTGAATTCGTCCATCCTTTAACAAGGATAACCATTGCCCTATTTTGCAACTATCACATAATTACAATTCAGCCCCTCTAGTTTAATTAATTATATTTGATCACTAAATTAATTCTTAATTAATTATTGACCAATATTAATTAAACAAATATGATTTCTCCTTTAATATATTATTCTTATAACATATTAATAAATCATAATAACCTCTCTCTCTCTCTCTCTCGTTATCTCTCCAATCAAGTTGCTTTGGTGAAGGCAACCCAAAAGGACCATGCACCATCGGGTCAAGTACATACCAAAATAGTTATGGACTTAGACACTAATCCAACACATACTTCATCTACATACTGAAAATGTCCTTTTAAGGGTAAAGTTTCCAACTTTACCCGTTAATAGCCCTACTTAATGGGTTTATCTCAACTAAAGCATAAAAACTGAGACCTAGACCCTAGACACCATAAGATCACGTAAAGTCCCTGACATTCTCTTCATGCATGGTCTTTTGGAGCTTAAAAGGCCAAAATGGCATCCTAAAGCTTTCATGGGACTTCCATGGCCATAAAGTTTGCACCTTTATGCCATGAAAGTCCTTCTAGACCACAAATTTGAAAAATTAATCACTTGGGACATCCAAGTCTCAAAAGCTAGCAATCTTGGACCAAAACATGGAGAAATCACTCCAAAACTAGATCTAAGAATTGAATAGACAAGATAGGAGCTTTATACCTCCAATGAACCAGAAATGGAGCTCAACTTCTGGATCCACTCTTCTCCTTCTCATCCTTGATCCTTCTTCAAGAATCCTCTTCTTCAAAGCCTCAAGAATGCACCAAAAATGACTCAAAACTCTCAAAAGTGTGTTAGGGTTTTGCGGTGAGGGTTTGGGACGATGGAGGTTGCAAATGAGGCCAACCTTTGGAGGTTAAGGTGTTTAAATAAAGTGATAAACTCTTAAAATTAGGGTTTCATTCTGGCAGCCCTACTCGTCGAGTTGAGTCCCTCAACTCGTCGAGTAGACTTTAAGTTCCACGTCCAATTTTCGTTCCTACTCGACGAGTTTGGGGCCTCCAACTTGTGACATCCCCATTTTCACAGCCAGAAAAGACCGATTTTGTTTATGGTTTATAAAAATCAGAGTACTTCTTTTCATAAAAATGTTGCAGAATTTGTTCCCAGAAAAATACGATAAATACGTTATCAAAACATTTTCGAATAAACGTATTTTATTCATTTTAAAACGTTTGGGATGTCATCGTCAATACAGAAACATAAGCATAAACTGAACTTACATTCATTTACACTAGTGATCTACATCTCTTTTATATCTCTAAGTGTAATGTGACTTCATATCAACACCTGTGATATAAATAAACTGAGTGGGTCAAGTTGGGAAACCTGGTGAGTACATAGGGTTTTCAACCCACAATAATATAATTATTATGTTTAAACAATCAAACAATCAACCCAATTACTCATCCCCATTATCTTCTTTATTCTTAAGGATCTACCCTAAGAATCGGCTATTTCTCATTCATTCATTCCTAAGGATCATCCTAAGGAAACAACATGAAGTCCATTGTTGCCAATGACACATTGGTCAAGCGCAGCTCCTAATATTGTCACTTAGGCACAACTGCCAGAATTGGGACATTTTCTATGAGGCGCTTCTGCTGGTATTGACCTTTAAACACTATTGTTATGGTCATAAGGCTCCCTATTAGGCGCAACTGCCAATACTATCCTTAGAGCGCAGCTGCTAGGACATTTACCGTAGATGTAAATCATCTACGGGTTGTATCGTAGCTGCCAGTGCTCATCTATAGGGTACTAGGTCTACTGATGCCAATGTATACCTATAGGGAACTAGGTCCGTACTACTAATGTTCCTCTATTTCAGCTTTTATCCCTCATCATTCATCTACCCATGTTTTACCCAACATATTTTGTAGATATAAAATACTTTATACAGTTTACATCATTTAAAACATGTATAAAAATCTTTCACCAGCATAGACAGCAAGTATTCAGACAATATGCACACATAACATGTAATTTATATTAAAATACTTCATATCTATGTGTAAGATGAAAGGGACCATGCACTCACCTGATTAGGTGGTGATTCCGAACTCAGACAGCACTTCGTTATCTCAAAACAATTTTCCTCTACAAAACCTAGTATCAATACCACTAGGGTTTAGTTTTTAATGTTAACCGCGACTAATTAATAGTCTAGCTATTATTACTATTATATAAGCGTTAAATAACACTCAATATAACTCATAATAATAGCCCAAATAATTATTTTAAGGTCCTAATAATTTTACTATAATTAAATAAAATCTATATTAAATATAGTATAAGCGTAGCTCACTTACAGCGGGTTTTTATTAAAAACCGGGCTTCGCTGGAGCAGCGTTTCCGAGCCGAAAGCTTTTCTTCTCGGAGTCGTCGGGCGCTCCGGGGCTTTCTTCTCGTGCTAGGGAGGTTCCCTAGACTTAGGAGGGGTTTAGGGAGGCTAGAGAGAAGTTAGAGAGAGAAAGAGAGGCTTATGGTGTGAAGAAAATATGAGGAGTCCACCCTTGTATTTATAGGAGTTTTATAGTAAAGTAGTCTCTAAGCTTCGTCCGTATCTTCCGCATACGAGCTTCGTTTTCTATGTTATTTATATCCACGAGTTGGTATTTACGAGTACTACAACTTTCATTTAGACATCGTCGGCTAATTCTTCTTCTATCTCATATTTACAAAAACTGTATCGTATTTATCGCGCTCGAAGAGTAGCGACTAAGCTTCGTCCATATCTTTCGCATACGAGCTCCGTTTCTGACTTTATTTATATGCACGTGTTGGTATTTACGAGTACTACAACTTTCATTTAGACCCCGTTGGCTAATTCTCATATTATCTCGGATTTATAAAACTGTATCGAATTTATTGCGCTCGAAGAGTAGAGACTAAGCTTCGTCCATATCTATCTCATACTATCTCCGTTTTCGACATTCTTTATATCCATGCGTAGGTAAAAATAATATCTACAACTTTCATTTTGGCTCCGTCGGCTAATTCTCGACCGATCATAAATTTAACAGTAGGAGGCGTTTAGATTGTTAAATGACCGCGAAGAATTCGTAACTCCTTCATACGAACTCCGTTTTCGTCCATCTTTTTACCGTTGAGTTCCTATTAATGAGATCTTTAACTCTCATTTAGGTCGCGTAAGCCAAAAACCACTCAAACTAAAATTCGAGTTTCGGGCTGTACACTGCTAAGCCGAAACTTTGAAAAATCATAACTTCCTCATACGAAGTCAGATTTGGGCGTTCTTTTTATGGATTTTCTCGTTTTAACATACACTACGACTTTGGTTTAGATAACTAAGGCTAAAAAGTCTTCTATCGTAAATTCACTTTTTAAGCTTCCCGGTGTCGTGCCGGTTTTGCCGTAAAACTTCGACGGACCATAACTTATTCATTATAACTCGGATTTCGGCGTTCTTTATATGTAAGGAAACCTTGTGACATATACTATAACTTGGTTAAGATTATTTATTCTAAATAATCTTTTGCCAAAAAGTCGTTTTCGACCCTTATTATCCCTAAATTGACTAGCCCGGATCTACGGGCGTTACATAACTCGTCGAGTTCCTATACAAAAATGAATAAATTGATTTAAAATACATACCAGGATCCGGGCATTACAAATGAAATACGCTACACGACTCTGGGATAAGGATATAATTAAACAAAATGGTAAATGGAAGAGTTTGTACCAATAACCACTAAATTTTTAGCACGAGTTGTTGAAATTCATAACAATGAAATGTGTTTCAATCTTCGAGAAGATGTCACGAAACATTTGTACCAACAAAAACGAACGGAGATTGATTTTTTTTCCATGTGTTTTGAATTTTTATGTTTGTTTGTTTTTTTATTCTAGCTTTTTTTAAAGTAATGTCGTTTTTTAAATTAATGTAATATTTTTTTATTGAATGAAAAAGTAGTTAAAAAAATTGTATGATTTTACTGTATTTTTAAAAAAATATATTAAAAAGATAATGTGTAATGAGTGTTAGTGATAGGTATCTCATAGTTTTAATGATCGAATATAGTGATGATGTAACATTAACCATTATAGTGGTTAGTTGTGGGTATTGTGGATAACCTAATATGATGGTGTCGCTTCATCACCACTGCCAACCACATTACACTTGATATAACAACTTGACAAAACTGCACAAATGGTCCTTGTGGTTAGCTGAAAATTGTCACTTTGGTGCAAAAAGGTTTGGACTAGCACCAGAGATCCAAACTTTTCATTTTGTTGCAAGTTTGGTCCAACTTTCTATAAACTTTTTCATAATGACTATTTTGCCCTTATTATTATTTTTTTCTTTTTTAGTTTTTTTATTATTTAAATACTTTCTTGATTAAAAGAAAAAAGAAAAAAGAAAAATTGCATTTTGTATTTTATTTTTATAATTTTTTATGAGAAAATAAAAAAGAAAATTTTCATTTTCAATTTTATTTTTCTATTTTTTATAACAAAATAAAAAAAAATAAAAATGAAATCTCTCTCATATACAACATCTCTCTCTCTCTCTCTCTGGGTTTGTTTTGATAAACACCCAAGAACATCATCATAAATTCAAGAGCACTCAAGAACATAGCCATCACCACCATTCGACCACCGTCCGCCATCGCCACAGTCCACCATCAACACGGTTCGCCACTACCACCACCTCTATCTCCACCTAAAAATCATTCTTGAAAAAACAACACACACACACACACAACATCTGGGTTTGTTCTTGAGCTCTCCCCCAAAAAATTATTGCCAAATCTAAAGCTTCATCAAGAGTTCAAGAACACACACACTTACATTCAAGAACACATTAATGAACCCTATATTTGATTAACATAGACACGCACGAAATCAGATCTGAAAAACACACACACGAAATCAAATCTGATGAACACACACACATACACACGAAAGCAGATCTGATGAACAAACTCACACACACAAACACACGAAATCAAATCTGATGAACACACACACACACACATGAAATCAAATCTGATGAACACAAACACACGGAATCAGATTTGATGAAGGGCTTTCAGATCGAGTTAAGGGGTTCTCGGGTTCACATCTCCGATATCCTCATCAGATGACGAGCTCCTCCTCAGATGTGTTGCCTTCGAGTCGCACACGATGGAGCTGGAGTCGCTTGTTAAAGCAAGCCCTAGAGCTACCGTAGAAATGCTTGTCTCCAAAATCGATTCACGTCTCCGATCTCGTCCCTGAAAATGAAGAATTTTTTGTATGTGTTTGTGTGTGTGTTTCCAGGGGATGAAGAAGAAAGAAGGAGAAATTCTTGTCTCGAATGTTTGATTGTTTCAGAGAGAGAGAGAGAGAGAGAGAGATTTCAATTTTTTATTTTCTTATAAAAAATTATAAAAATAAAATACAAAATGCAATTTTTCTTTTTTATTTTTTCTTTTAATCAAGAAAGTATATAAATAATAAAAAAACTAAAAAAGAAAAAAAAAATAAGGGCAAAATAGTCATTATGAAAAAGTTTATAGAAAGTTGGACCAAACTCGCAACAAAATGAAAAGTTTGGACCTCTGGTGCTATTCCAAACCTTTTTGGACCAAAGTGGCAATTTTCAGCTAACCACAGGGACCATTTGTGTAGTTTTGTCTAACAACTACTATCAACCACTACACATGATCTTTTTTTAATTAAATAAAAAACACAATAAGAACCTATATATTTTTTAAACTACTTTTCATTCATAAAATTAAAAACAAATACATTGATTAAAAAATAAAAACTTTGATATTTTTTTTAAAACTAGTTTTCATTCATAAAAATAAAAACAAATACATTGATTAAAAACAAAAATTAAAAAATTAAAAAAAAATAAAAAACTTAAAAATCTCAAACTTGGAAAAAAAAAACTAATTCATATTCATATATCTAGCTCGGATGGATTCTTTCAATGCAAGAAATATCTTCAAATCTTCTCCCTTATGGCCGTCAGCTTTCATTTTTAATATCTCCAAATCGGTTTTTGTTTGTAATGATGTTTGTGTGCTTCTCATTTTTTTCACCCGAGTCATCATCGCCATCTTGCTTTCTTTTAGTTGGACATAATAAATTTTTTCCCAAAATGATTGATAATGCTAGAAGCTGGATTTGTTGAACCTGAACCGGAAGCTATTTTCCTTGCTCTATTTCTTTTTATCGGTCACTAAAGAGATTGTTCATCTTCAAGATCCACCAACTCATTATTGATGTTGATGAGTGTTTGACCATCAGGTTGTTATGAACTTCCACCAACATTTCTCGAACGCTTCGAACTAGAAGAAGTCCATTTTTGTCATACGTTTCCATTTTGGAGGATACTTCAACTTTAGTCACGGTTTGAGATAGGGAAAAGTTTGTGGGTCGGTATTGTATTTTCATATTGTTCTATGGTCATGCTAAATACATGAAAATCGTTTGACCTACTTTTATGTAGGTTGGTAAGGCTGTTGTATATTCGGCCGAATTCGATACATTTTAGCCTCAAATCGCACCACTTGGAACTAATTTGTCAGGATTTCGGCCTTCATTTCCAATCAAACCATAGAACATGATTCGAACTTTTTCCCTAAAACAATTCGATGTTTGAGCATCTTCAAGTAAGGGTTCTTGGGAAGCTGAAATCCATGTTTGTGTTAAAATTATCTTCTTCATCTTTTATCCAATGCACATTTTCACATTGATTGGTTTGAGTGTTTTTAGGGGTTTTTTTCTTTCTTCTTTTCTTGTTGGGGTTGTTCTACTTGTGTTTCGGCTACGAAATCCGGTGGTGAAAAATGTGGTTATGGCTGTGTTTGAAAAGGTTGTTTGTATACGAAAACGGGTTGGAATTGTTGTGGAAAATGTTGTGTATAGGGTGTGAAAGTTTGATATGATTATTGAAATAGTTGCGTTTGCGGAATAGGGGGACCACCTTGGAGCAAGTTCATGAAACCACCTTGGGGTAATTCCATGTTTGCATGTTAGGGTGGGGTTGTGTCTAACATGAAAACGTTATCTGGCTTGTGGTTTCGATGGTTTGGTGGGGTATTTTGATTGAGATTCATGGTTTTTGGATTTTAAAACAATAAAAATGTATGTATATAAATAGAGGAAGAGAATAATGATGTGAAAAATATGATTGTATGTAGTGATATTTATAGGTGAAAATATATTAAAAAATAAAAAACCCAAAAATTAGCCATTGAACGGCTAGTCAACAAAGTCAACAATCCATGCTCCTAGCTTGTTATGGACACTACAAATAACCACGACCACAGTCGATCACAAACCATTGGGGTGGTGTTTACGGACTATAGTCGTTGCCAAATAAACAACGAACCGACTCGTTACCGGTACGCTGGAGGGCTTATATAATCATTTTGATTAATATCCCTACATTTAAACTTAGAGTAAATTGCACGAATGGTCACAATGGTTTGGGTAATTTGCGCGTTTTGTCCCTAACTTATATTTTTAACTCGGGAGGTTCATATTATTTGTTTTTGCTATGCGTTTGATCATTATTGTTTATTTTTGTTATACGTTTAGTCCTTATTATTTGTTTTTTTATGCGTTTGGTCTTTGTTTTACCTAAAAATACTACTATTTAAATAAAGAAAAATGATAGTGTAAGTAGGGTAAGGTGAGGGGATGGGGTTGGGGGTATGTTTATTTAAATAAATTAAAAAAATCAAGGACAAATTAGTCTTTTTAGGTAAAATCAGGACCAAATGCATAACAAAAACAAACAGTAAAGATTTTCCGAGTTAAAAAAATAACTTAGGAACCAAACGAGCAAATTACCCTAAACCATAGGGACCATTCGTGTAATTTACTCTTAAACTTACTTCTAAAAATTGATTATTATGGCGTCACTCCTGGTGACAAGCGCCGGAGAAAGGTTTGGGTCATAAACTGGACCACCTGCTTTTAATTGAGGGAAAAATAAAGTTTGTATGCGGGGACAAACTCACATGTCGTGCGCGTGACATACTTTGCCTTCGTGTCTCCTCCTCCTCCTAGTTCTGCTACTTACTTTTAATCAGGGGTCACTTTTTAACAATTACATTGGAACAAGGGCCATACTGCAAATGTTATAGGACAAAAGGAAATTTTTAACGTTTACCCCTGTACTTTACTTTTATTTGCATTCTCACCTAAACATCAAAAAAACATTTCTTTTTAATTTTATTGAATGTTGTTCTATCTATATGTCCATCCACAAGACCTTTACGTTTATTACATCATACTTCTTACTTATGGTTCTTGGTTTGTAGTGATAGATTGTGTACAAAGCCATAGAGGTTGTGGCCGATGCTAATGGTTAGTTCATTGATATGTGTTTAATATTTAACCGAACCAGTTAACCAATCATATATCGATGTCAAGTGAAATGTTGAAATGACATTAGTTTTTCGAACTATTTAATATTAAAAAAAAAAAAAGAAAAAAAAAAGATATTTTCTTGGTTTACATGTGGGTTAGATGGGAAGGTTTTTTTTTTGGATTAATCAAAACGCGGTATAGATTAGGGTCTTAAGAAGAAATGGTAGACTTAAAATAACCATTGAATGTATGCTTGTCAATTGAGCCTTGTTTTTTTCGCCGATTTCATTCATTTATTGTTCACTTTCTTTAATTCATAAATTCCTAGTAAAAATCATAAGGGTTGTTGTAAAATTAATACCACACAAACATCTTTTATTGATCGAAGACAATCTGAAACAAGCAAGCAAATTGGCAAAAAGATGCAAAGTAAAGAGAAATTGGACGGAATAATGATGGTCCCATTTCTAGAGGGAGAGATGAGATAGGTGTGGGATAGTGCTTTAAAGGTGTCTTAATTAGAATTAATTGGAAATATAGGACCACCCATCCAAATTCATGACCCTCTTCACAATGCAACTCAAATTTCTCCATTTTAAAGCTATGTTTCTATCGACACTTGTACATTATGCAGTAAAACTTGTAAATTATTCTGTGTTTTAAAAAAATATATATATAATCATTAATTTACAATTTTAAATGCATACCGTACCAATCATTTTGAATAGGGTGGATATTGATAATAGATCGGCCTACTCCAACCCCTAAACATTTTACCCTTCGGCATGTACAAAAAGTGAAAATTCAAAAGTACCATAGAGAGGTTGGTGTACAAGTTTTACCGCATAGAGAGATGCTATGAAGATGATTAAATATTGTTTTTCTATTGAGAGACAAATATTCTTTAAAATTTAATTTTATATTAAAATATTTAGGCTTATTTATGAATTGCCTAAAAAAGAGGATAACTAAATGACATCTTAATTCTACAAGCATACAATAATGCCTGCACTAATCATAACATTATTAAGTGCATCTTTTTCTTAATAATTAATGATGATATGTAATTTTTGACCAATTAGCTTAGGTTTAAAAATGGGAGAGAGTGACATATAAAATTTATGTACTTCTTTTCGATCTTTTGATCAGAAAATTGAAGCCCCACCCATCCCATACCATGATCAGATTAAACTCCCTCTGCAAAAAGACTGGTTTCAAACTCTTGATTGACTTATGTTTCTCGATATTTGTGCACAAAACAAATCTTTATGATGCATGTGGGTGGGTCGTACATGTGTGTGTATATATAGGTTGTACTTTGTGTTTATTTTCTAGTATATTTTATGTATAGTATGTTCCAAGCGTTCATGTAAGCATGTCATATGGCGGCTTATAGCATCGTCATTCATTATATGTATACTTTGAATTTATGTTTTATAAACTGTTGCACCCTTTTGTACAAAAAAATAATAATAATAAGACCAGCTGTAAATTTAATATATTCATTAATTACTTCTTTTTTAAAGTTATAATATATTTATTTCTTTAGGTTTTTGTATTTTATGTAGTGTTGGTTTCGATAAATTCTAACAATTTAATTGAACGTGTATTTGTTTGCGTACCATTCTTGACTTTACAAAACGCTTGCCACTCGTATATTGGTGAATAGTGATAGTGATAATAATGATTTTATTTTATAGGTTTTCTTTAAATTTTATTTTGTTAGATGATATATAATCTAAGGGCAAGGCATTGGTGATTTGTTTGAAATGGAGAGACCAATATATACTTTAGTATAATATATCGAGATATATTATATTATTACATAGACACATTTGTAGTTTGTAAAATAATTTTAAATGATTTATTGGTAACAACTTTTCATTGTTTATTATATTTTCATTCAAGACAAAAATAATATTTATCAATTAATTTAACATTAAAATCTAACTCATTCAACTTAAAAAAGTAATTTGTAAGAAGGTGGGGGAGATTTAATTGTTATTTTATGTGAAAAATATAATAAAAATTTGCATATTTTGACTTATATATAAATTGTCTCCTTCTCTTTCGAAACAGTTACTAATTTAGGTTGTAAAAACATAACACCTTTAATTTAACAATTATCATAAATTTCTTTCAATTCTGTAATTGTTTATGAACAATCTAAAGTTTATACATAATATCATATACTATATATTTAGTAAATTATCGTACGTGCTAAATTAACCGTTGGGTGTACGCGATTTCTTTAATTGAGATCGAGGATGATAATTTTATCATTTTCTAGGAAGTCTTTTCTGGACTATATTAGATACATATATTTATTTATTTGTATGTATATATGTGTTATGTATTGGTGATTAATTTCATGAGGGGTAATCATTATCATCAATCCATCATATCATCAAACACCCCTACCCCCACCCCCCCCACCTTTTCTCTACCACTATTTCAGAGAGGGATATCTCATCACGTATATCTCTGTGTGCTTAATTACCTTTTTCCTAGGTTTTGGGTTTCATGGCATCACTCTCCTTTCACATGTTTTGCTTTTCAACACACCACCAAATTACATAAATACATAAAGGGTCTCCACTCCCCCACAGCCACTCCCCTTCTGCCCTCACCACCACCACCGCCACCGCCTCCGCCTCCACCTCCGCCCCCGATAGTTCATCAGCTCTATCTGATCATTTTTTGTTAGGTTTTGGCTTTCAAGGTCCACTGATCTCCCTTCGATCACATGTTTTGCTTTTCAACATAACACCAAATTTCATAAATACATAAAGGGTCTCTACCTTATCCACCTCCACCCGCGGTTGAGCTCCCTATTTCATGTTCTTGATATTTTAGGTTTTTTTTAGTCAGGAAGAAGCAAGAAAATTTGGATAAAGATTAAAAAAAAAAAAAAAAAAAAAAGATTCTCTTTTTAAATCTTTTTGGAGATTATTTCATCGTACGTTGTCGTGATTTTATGATGAGTTGAAATGGTTGAAGAACAGAAGATCATAAGAAGGAGCAATATGATGGTGGGAACTGCCACAGGGTTTGATCCTTATGTTAACGCATCAAGTAACCCTAACGACTTCTTTAACTTTGAGCAACACAACTCAGCGAGTCACAACTCAGATCTCTTCTGGAAACCCTCTTCTCCTTCATCTTCTTCCAAACCCATGATGACCACCGGCGTCGGCGCCGGAGATTTCTGTCACTTTGACGAATCAACTCTCCAGAGATGTGTTCTGATCCCATGTGAACCAAATGAAAGACCAAGTCAAGGTCTTTCTCTTTCTCTCTCTTCGACCAATCCTTCCACCATTGGAATTCAACCATTTGAGCTTGTAAGACAACCACCACAAGATCAGCATCATCATCACCAGGGGTATTTTGGGAAGCCTATGAATATGCATGAGCAACATGACATGATGACAGATAATCAAGATGAGTTTTTGAGAAAATCAGAAAATATTATTATCAACATGGCTTCAGGTGGTGCTCAACAGTACAACATAAGAAGCTCAAGGTACTTGGTACCTGCACAAGATCTTCTCACTGAGTTCTGCAATCTTGGAACAAAGCACAACGATCATTCAAAAAAGACAAAGGCTCAAAGAACCGGTCATGAATGGCAAGATCAGGATAATTTGAATAATATTAATGCTAGTTCTTCAAAAAATAAACCTTTAAATTCCCTTGAATTCTTGGAATTGCAAAAAAGAAAATCGAAGCTCCTTCAAATGCTAGAAGAGGTATAAATTTCTTCATTTTAATCACCAAATTCAGTATAATACAAATTACTGGAGTAGTTTAATTTGATCTTGTCTTCTTTTAAAGATCCTTCCTTTTCTTTTTTTTTCTTTAGTCTGAAAGATTAAAGATTCATTTTTAGTCGAAAGTTCTTATCTTTATATATGATTTTCAACTAATTGAGTGACTGCTAGTCTTTCCATTAATGCCCACATGGTGACAAGTTTGCTGCTTCATTTAATTCCAAAACCCCTATTCTTGTTGAATGTTTGTTTCTTAAAAATTGATCTATGATATTAATACATTTACATATGAGCTAAAAAAAATAAAAACATGGTTTATATTCGTCGTTATTGTTTGAAACAGGTGGACAGAAAATACCATAATTACTGTGATCAAATGAAGGCAGTGGTTTCCTCATTTGAAGCAGTGGTTGGTAATGGTGCAGCAAAAGTTTATTCAGCTTTGGCTTCAAAGGCAATGTCAAGACATTTTAGGTGTTTGAGAGATGGAATTGTAAGTCAGATCAAGGTGACGAAGAAGGCAATGGGAGAAAAAGACATTTCTGCCCCTGGTGCAACGAGAGGGGAGACTCCCAGACTAAGGCTTCTTGATCAAACACTGAGGCAACAACGGGCTTTTCAACAGATGACGATGATGGATAGCCATCCATGGCGTCCTCAACGTGGGTTGCCTGAGCGATCTGTATCCATTCTTCGTGCTTGGCTCTTTGAACACTTCCTCCACCCGTAAGCCATCTCTCTCGATCCAATGATCTTGAGAAATTTCGTTTTTTTAAGATCCAAAAATACAAAACTAACAAGTTTTTTGTAGGGTTAGTTCATAATTTGGACCCAGTAATTAAATTAATTCTTGAGGAATGATCGTCACAACAACGTACAGATCGATGTTCTTGAAGGCTTAATGTTTATGTTTGTTTTGCTTGAAATATAAAAATTAGTAAAAGTATTTCCATTACAATCTCTCCTACTCAATCATTAGTTTCATCTATCCCCATTTTGATGCCCATATTAATCTTTTGTCATATTATCCCACAAATATTTTTTTATTTATATATTTCTTCTCTTGGGGCCTTCTTCTTATGTTTTCTTGTGGATTTGATAATATTCCAATACATCTTTTAATTTCTTATAGGGACCATATATGTGCCCTTTCTTTAGTCTCATCCACAAAATATAGTTTTCTTTTAATTCTTTTCTAGCATTAACTGATAAAAAAAATATTTTCAAAAGCTATATAAATAAAACATATAGATGTACCATGTTACATTTGAAAAACTTTGTACCCCATATATTTAATTATATTAACTTATTATATATATACTATATATATGATCATGATACTCAACTATTGGTTACCCGAAAAATTGCAGGTACCCTAGTGATGTCGATAAACACATTCTAGCCAGACAAACCGGTCTTTCAAGAAGCCAAGTATGTCCATATCGATCTCTTGGTTTCACATTTAATTAATTCACGTTTTTACATTAAAAAAGACATAGTGTTACAAAATTTCATATACGTACCAACATATATACTTGCCTTACATTATAAAGATATTGTTTTCTAACCACTTTAATTACTCTATGCTTTTAATTACTTGAGCATAGGTATCAAATTGGTTCATTAATGCAAGGGTTAGATTATGGAAGCCCATGGTGGAGGAGATGTACGTGGAAGAAACGAAAGAAAATGATCACGGAAACATTGAAGGTGTCTCAGCCATTGATGAAAACACCGGAATCCCACAAATGGAGCAAAAACCGACGGTTGATCAGCTCATCCGGAGAGATTCTGAGTGTCTTTCTTCCATCATCAACCACCACGACCACCATACAACGAAAACCCTTGATCATGACTTCCACCAGGGTTTTGCAAGGGTCTCAGCTGATTCTTTCGGTGCAGTAGAGCTAGACTTTTCAGCATACAATCACAGTTTTGGTGGTAGCGGTGGAGCTGGTGGTAGTGGTGGTGGAGGGGTTTCTTTGACATTAGGGTTACAACAACATGCCGGTGGTGGTGGTGGTGGTGGTGGCGGCGGCGGCGGCAGTGGTGGGGTGTCCCTTCTTTACCCTAGAGATCATATGGAAGATTGCCAAACTGCAGTACAATATTCTTCTCTTTTGGAAGGTGATCAAGGACAGAACTTGCCTTATAGGAATTTGATGGGGGCACAACTACTCCATGATTTGGCTGGTTAGGAAAATATTTATATTTTCTTTTACATAAATTTAAAAGGAAAATGAATACGGGGATTGTCTGTGTAATTAAATTTTAGGTAAAGGTTATACTTGATTGGGGTTTAGGTAAGTAATTTACCATCAAAGTTTCAAACTTTTGTTGATTGAAAGGGTATTCTTCACTTTGCATTTACCTTAAAATATTTGGCTGTCAAAAGTCAGTGATCATGCAAGAATATACGGCTTCCTCTGTTACTTTTAGGCTTCCAGATTCCCCTAGTAAATAGTTATTTATGTATGGGTACTCAAAACTTACAATTAAATATTAAGAAAAAAAATGATAAAACTATTTCACTTTGCATTAAATATATGAGAAAAGTTGATACCTATTTTTTTTAAGAAAAAATTGTAAGAATAGTTCATATGTCAAAGTTTTTATGTTTGGACAAAAATGTTTGGAGTAGTACCATGGTCTAAAAGTTTTATTTTTTTTTTTGTGAGTTTGATGCAATTTGGTTTGAATTTTTTATAAAAGAAATTAAATACTCTTATAAATAAAAGAAATTTTAAAAAACAAAATAAATCTCTCTCTCTCTCAACAATTAAAAAAAATAAAACTAAAATACCCCCTTTCGTTCTTCCCCGTCTCTCTTCTTCTCTTACAACAAAACAGAGACAGTATTTAGATGCCTCTCATCGGAAACCAACGCATTATCGGAGTCGCCACCTTCACCATACCCTTTATCTCTTGCCGAAAAAACTAGCTTATGTTTTCGTTGGAAATGGAAAGAGGGTTTTGGAGGGCGGATCTCTCTCTCTCTCTCTCTCTCTCTCAGATCTATGTCGTCGGAGGTAGGCTCGTAATCAGACCTCCGTCGGAAACCACTAGACCTCAGCCATAATCGGACATGAAATCTGTCGGAGACTATTTGTATCTCTCTCATCATCGATGAAACCCTTAGTAAAACCATAGCTTCTAGCGCCGCCAACCGAAGCAACTCTACAAACCCTAGTAGAAACGACGGCTTGTGATTTTTGGCACCACAATCGACAAACGCTACCATTTCAGGTCTGGTTTCAAACATCTCTGACCACCTCCCCATTATCGAATATGTAAGAGAGATGGAGAGAGAGGTGGTGTTCCACCTCAGATCTGTGAGAGAGAAGAAAAAGAAGAAAAGTTGTGTTTCAAATCCGACGAGTTTAGGGTTTAATATGTGACAAGTTAGATTGTGTTCCACCTCAGATCTTTGAATCAAATTTTAGGTTTTATGTGTGTGTGTGTGCGCGCTTAATCTATGTGTGTGTGTGTTGAATTTTTTGAAAAATCGAGTCAGGTGACGTTTAACCTCAGATCTTTGAACCTGATATGATTTTGTGTGTGTGTTCATTAAATCTAATTTTGTGTATGGTTTTTGTTTATGTGATGACTTTTTGGTGGAGATGAAGTGAAAAGTTTAGATGGAGACGGATGTGGTAGAGGGTGCTGGTGGCGAACTATGGTGGTGGTGAAGATGTTCTTGAGTGTTCTTGAATCTATGAATATGTTCTTGGGTGTTTATCAAACAAAGAGAGATAGGGGAGAGAGAGAGAGAGAGAGAGATGCATTTCTTTTTTATTTTTCTTTTAATTATAAGAGTATTTAAATAAATAAATAAAAAACTAAAAAAGCAAAAACCAATGGCAAAATCGTCTTTACAAAAATGTTCAAACCAAATTGGACCAAAATTGCAAGAAAATGAAACTTTTGGACCATTGGTGCTAGTCCAAACTTTTTTTGCCCAAACATACAAGTTTTGACATACCATAGGAACCATTCTTGCAATTTTGTCTTTTTAAATGATCAAACTTTTTTGTATTTCGTAATGGGTTAATTTGAAATCATTATTTATTGCAAAATGGATTCCTAACTAAAGATTTTTTGTTAATTTTATGATGGATTTTTTTTTTGGAAAATCTCTAGCCTAAGAGCATCTTCAATAATGTAAGTGTCATTTTTTTCTTATTATCTTATAGTTTTTGAGAAACTTGTTATAATTAGAGATAAAAGTTTTCTTAAAGCTCACTCCAGCCACTTTAGGCTTGATGGAGTGACTCAGCAACACCATGTCGGGTGCTAGACATGTTGAGGTTTTGTCCCATTCTCGTCAAGAATTTGTCGGTTCTCTATCCTCGATAAAAATAGGTTGTAGGTTTGGTTGAGCTTTTAGTTGATGTAGAGTTCGGTGAACAAGACACTACTCCTCAGCCTTAGGTCATCTCTAATAAGGAGTTGCACGGATGATGTGACATTAAATCAATTCAGCTTTTTCGTTGTGAAGCTTCCACCTAAGCATATAATTAAATCGTTCAATGATATTTATATTTAGAAAATAATTATTTAATTTATTCTATATAACTAATATATTTATTATTTTCTAATTTATTTTATATTTAATTATTTTCTCTTTAATAATTAATTTTATGAAGTTAATTAAAATGATATATTTTAATTTTGTAAGTAAACAACATTTGTTTATAAATTATTTTTTTAATCATCTAAAACAATAAAATCTTATTTAATTCCCTTAAAATTTTAAACCGGTAACCTTTTATTATTACATTATAACCAAGTGACATTCCAAAAAATGTTCCTTAAATCATGTCGAAGAACATAATGTACTAAACTATCATTTCATTTTTAATTAATGTGGTATTTATAATTTTGAAATAGTAACTTGTAATCTTTAATTTTTGATTTTTAATTTTTAGTTAATTTTATTTTCTAGTATTATTTATAAAATATAAATATATAAAATTAGTATACTTAGTGAAATTATGATGTGGCAACCATTAAAATTTTCAAAGAGTTTCATAGAATATAGATTATAATGGTAAAGCAATGTAATAAGTGGAATGGTGATGTGACAATTGATGAAGTTAGGGTGTTTTATCCACACATGTTATGTGTGGGTAGAAGTGTGTTAAGTGTTGGTAATTGTCTTTACCTACACATAATTTAAGTGTTAATATGTGTAACACCTTGTTTCGAATCGTTCCCCTTTTGGGGATGGTGATCAGGGATTAGGTATTAGCAGGCTTCGGATCCTTGAGGAATTAAGTTTTGGACCCAGTTGGAGTTGGATAATGTAATTTGGATGTTCGGGTATTCAATTTGAGTTTTGGGGTCAAAGGGTATTTCGGTAATTTGTCAGCTCAGGCTTTTATAGAAAGTGGAGGTTCGTTCGAGATATCTTATGGCGAGTATGAGTAGATAGTAGTGTAGAGCGTTTCGTAACCTCTTCATGGATATAAGGATCGTCGGAAGGTTGCAAGGTTTAACGCAAAACTCCTTCACATCTTCATAATTTCAAGGACCATTCCCAGTTCAAGTTCCCCTCAAGAACATCTTCAAATAACCCCCAGGAAACCATTTCCTCATTTGATTTTTAGAAAGCTTTGTAAGTATTCCTTAAATTATCTAGTAATTTTATAAAATATTCTTAATAGATTAACTAAATTACACACAATATTGTGTGTAAATACTCGTAGGATACAAACACGTTTACGTACTGTAAATTAAAGAACATCGCCATCATTTCATTATCCAGCCAAGAACACACCCTGGGTGAGTTCATACCCCTATAGTTTTCACCATGAACTGGGAAGACTTAAAGATTTTGATGCTAGCAGAATACTTCCCGAGGGGCGAGGTGCAAAAGCTAGAGCAAGTAGAAATTGACAATAAAGGACTCTGATATTGCAGCCTACATTGCCAGATTTAGTGATCTAGCAGTACTATG
Source organism: Lactuca serriola (assembly GCF_051521515.1). NCBI lineage: Eukaryota > Viridiplantae > Streptophyta > Magnoliopsida > Asterales > Asteraceae > Lactuca > Lactuca serriola. The sequence continues at coordinate 12,082,534 of NC_136410.1, forward strand.
TCCCGGGATAGTCACCCTGGAAAGTAAGAAAGTGGAACGATACATCTTGGGACTATCCCCCCAGATTCATGGAAACGTGATAGCTGCAAACCCATCTACCTTTGAGAGTGCCAAGCATCTGGAACAAACACTTGTGGATCATAGAGTCTGCCAGGGCTTCATGACAACCATTCCTGAACAACTCGAAGAAAGTGGCAACAAAAGAAGTTTTGGAATAAAAGCAAGGGCCAGTTGTCACAAGAGCCCGCGAAGAAGCAACAAACTATGGCAGTTCACACTGCTACTATTCCTGCCACTCCAGCACCCGCCAAACCATATGTCGGCACTCTCCCAAAATGCGATAAGTGCAACTTTCACCATTATGGAGCCTGTCAAGAGATGCACTGCGTTAATTGCAACAAGAAGGGTACATTGCCCGCTTCTGTAAGGCACCGACACAACAAACCACTCAAACCACTAATATCGGAGTGGGTCAGGCTGGCTACGGATGTGGTGAAATGGGACATTTCAAGAGGAATTGTCTGAAAGCGAAGAATGTCTGAGGATTGGGAAGGGTGTTAACAATAGGACAGGAGGAGGTTGTGAATGATCCTACCATGGTTACTAGTACGTTCCTCCTCAACAATTCATATGGATGCATACTTTTCAATAGTGGTGCGGAGAAAAGTTTCGAGAGCCATAAATTTAAACACTTACTTAAACAAAATCCTCAATCACTAAAAGACACATTCACCATAGAAATGGCAAACGGTAAGGCAGAAAACACTAATGATATATACATAGGATCTACCCTCACTCTAAATAACTGATCTTTACAAATCGACCTGATGCCGATCACAATAAAAAGTTTCGACGTCATCATTGGCATGGATTGGTTAAGTCCTCACCATGCCGATATCCTATGTTATGAAAAAGTGTGACATCCCCAATTTCTCGGCCAGAAAAGACCGGTTTGTTTATGCTTTATTTTAAAATCAGAGTAATCGTTTAAAGAAAACGGTTGCGGAATTTGTTCCCAAAACAAAATATTATAAAATTTATCAAAACGTTTCTCAAAGAGAATGTATTTTCATTAAATAATAAAACCTCGGGATGTCATGTTCCGATACAGACCAAAAGCATAAACAATATAAAATAGATCTTACAACAGTTATTTGTAACTACTGATCTATAATCCAAAATCTCTCATCAAGTCCACCAATTTATACTCTTGTGCAATTACCTGTAATGCAAAGAAAACTGAGTGGGTCAGGCTTGGGAGCCTGGTGAGCATGTAGGGTTTTCAACCCACAATAATACATTTATTATATTGAATTATCAAACAATCAACCCAAATACTCATTCCCATTATCTCCTTTATTTCTTAAGGATTTACCCTAAGAATCAACTATCCTTTATCCATTTATTCCTAAGGATTGACCTAAGGAATTGACACAAAGTCCACCACTGCCAAGGTCCACAAATTACGATTGGTAAACACTTAGTTCAACATACTTAACAAACACCTAGTTCTAACACTCCTAGTGAACCATTAATTCAAAACATCTGGTGAATACTTAGTTCTAAAACACTTAGTGAACACACTCAGTTCAACAACACCAAGTGAACACATCTAGTTCAAAAATACTTAATGAACACATTGAGTCCAAAAATACCAAGTGAACACATAGAGTTCGGAAATAACTAATGAACACATTGAGTCCAAACACTAAGTGAACACATAGAGTTCTAAAATACCTAATGAACACATTGAGTCCAAACACCAAGTGAACACATAGAGTTCTAAAATACATAATGAACACACTGAGTTCTAAAATACTTAATGAACACATATAGTTCAAAATACCTAATGAACACATTGAGTTCAAGGACACCAAGTGAACACATATAGTTCAAAATACCTAATGAACACATTGAGTTCAAAACACCTATTATTTCGTCTCACATCAACTATTTCATCTACCCATGTTCTACCCAACATATTTGTAGATGCAAACACATATAAAGTTTAAATCTTTTAAAACATGTTTAACACATTATTTCAACATTTATCTCAAGTAAACAAACAATGTATAAACACCTAGCACATACTTCATAGCAAATACTTCATATCTATGCGGTAGAAGAAAGTGAATATACATTCACACATATAACAACAAAATATACACATAACACGTATTTCGTATAAAATACTTCGTATTTATGCGTTAGAAGAAAGTAACCACACACTCACTTGATCAGAAGATGATCAGATAGCACTACAGCTCTAAGAGTAGTATTCTTCGGTGAAACCGGGATATCTTCAGACACCGGGTTTCTCGCGGGCAGAGCTTCGGCTCGGAAACTCTTTTCTTCTCGGGATCTTCGGGGCTTCGGGACTCGCTTCGGGTCTCGGGGTTGATACCGGGGCTTCGGGGTACTTCTGGCACACAAATCGAGGTAAAACGGGAGAGAGAAGAGAGAAAATAGCAACCCTAAACGGCTGGCCCTTCAAATCTATTTATAGGGCAAATTTGGCCCTTGCCACGTCGTGGCAACCTTGTTCCACGTCGTGGGCTTGGTCGTCACTGCATGCGTCATCCCAAGTTGCATCTGGGGGCCTCCCGGAGGTGTCAGGACACTTGCCACGTCGTGGCAACCTTGTTCCACGTCGTGGGCTCTGACAGTTTTGGGGTTTCGCGCCCCGAACTTTAGAAATTCATAACTTTCGCATACGAACTCCGTTTTCGACGTTCTTTATATCGCCGCGAAGGTGAGATTATGCTCTACAACTCTCGATTAGACTCCATTGGCTAATTTTGAATTGATTTTTAATATATTATAAGTATATTACTTATATAGTATTTTTAGTAGGCCGGGACAGGAAAACTTCGTTCGAAATTCATAACTCCTTCATCTGAACTCCGTTTTCGTCTGTCTTTTTATCGTTGGACTACTATCGAAGAAATCTTCGACTCTCGTTTAGATTACTAAGGATAGATATCTATCTACCTTAAATTCACTATTTACGTCGCGTTGGGTCGCGCTAGGTCGTGTCGGTTCTGTCGCGAAACTTCGACAGGTCATAACTTCTTCGTTATAACTCGGATTTTGGCGTTCTTTATATGCACGGAAACCTTGTGACATATACTACAACTTGGTTAAGATTAATCCTTCTAAATAATCTTCCATAAAAAAGTCATTTTGATGCTTATCGTCTCTAAATCGACTAGCCCTGATCTACGGGCGTTACAAGAAGCCATTCGCCTTAATCTTCCAAGTAGCGAAACCCTCGTCATTTATGGAAACAAACACGATATGAACCTTCAAATTATTTCTTGCGTCAAGGCTTAAAAGTATCTTCGCAAAGAATACTACGCCTTCTTAGATCATGCGATAGATAAGAAACAGGTGGTAAAAAGACATCAAGGGTATTCCCGAAGTCTATAACTTCCCCAACGTATTTCCCGAGGATCTTCCAGGAGTACCTCCCGAACGCCAAGTCGAGTTCAGAATCGACTTGATTCCCGGAGCTACCCCCGTAGCCAAATCCCCATACCGTTTAGCACCGGTAGAAATGCAGGAATTGTCCAGCCAACTGAATTAGCTGTTAATCAAAGGATTCATCAGATCGAGCTTCTCGCCTTGGGGAGCACCGGTCTTGTTTGTTAAAAAGAAGGATGGATCGTTCCGCATATGCGTAGACTATCGGGAATTAAATAAACTCACCATAAAAAATTGATACCCTTTACCTCGAATCGATGACCTCTTCGACCAATTACAAGGAGCAAGTTTCTTCTCAAAGATCGACCTAAGATCCGGATACCACCAGCTGTGAGTCCAGGAGGAAGATATTCCCAAGACCGCATTCAGAACTCGCTACAGTCGCTATGAATTCATAGTAATGCCCTTTGGATTAACAAATGCACCCACGGTGTTCATGGACCTGATGAACCGTGTGTGTCGACCTTAGACAAATTCGTAATAGTTTTCATCGATGACGTACTAGTCTACTCCCGAAATAAGGAAGAACATAGTCAACACTTGCGGCAAGTTCTGGAAACATTAAGGGCGAAGAATTTGTATGCGAAGTGCTCGAACTGCGAATTCTAGATTCTAAGGGTGGAATTCCCAGATCACGTGGTTAGCGAGGAAGGGATACATGTGGATCCCTCCAAAATCAAGGCAATCGAAAATTGGGCAACCCCAAGAACGCCAACAGAAATTCGTCAATTTCTAGGCCTCGCTCGTTATTACAGGAGGTGAATTCAAAAAATTTCCAAGATCGCAAAGCCACTCACCACCTTGACTCATAAGGGTGTAACCTTCAATTGGAAAGAGAAACAGGAAACTGCTTTCCAAACACTAAAGCGAACCCTATGCAGCCCCCCGATCTTGTCCCTCCCAGAAGGGACGGAAGATTTTGTAGTTTACTACGATGCGTCTAAGCAAGGTCTAGGTTGTGTTCTTATGCAAAGAGGAAATGTCATATCCTATGCCTCGAGACAGCTTAAGAATCATGAGGTCAATTATACACCACACAACCTCGTACTGGGAGCAGTGATATTTGCTCTAAAGATCTGGAGGCACTACCTTTATGGTACAAAGTGTACAGTCTTCACGGATCATAAAAGTCTTCAGCACATCTTCGATTAAAAAGAACTTAATATGAGGAAACGACAATTGATAGAACTACTAAATGATTACGAATGTGAGATTCGCGATCATCCAGGCAAAGCCAACGTAGTAGCAGATGCCCTTAGTCGAAAAGAGTACTCGGGCCGCCGAGTAAAGTCATTAACAATGACCATTCATTCATACATGTCCACGCATATCAGAGAGGCTCAGTTGGAAGCCTTGAAACCCGAGAATGTGTCAAGTAAATCCTTCATAGGATTGGATAAAAACCTTGAATTCAAGGATGACGGAGCTCGCTATCTCATGGATCGAATCTGGATACCAAGATTTGGTGGGTACAAAGACGTTGTTATGAACGAAGCCTACAAGACCAGATACTTTGTTCATCCCGGTTCAGACAAGATGTACCTGGACCTCAAGAAACTTTATTGGTGACCAAACATGAAAGCAGAAATTGTTACCTATGTGGGCAAGTTCCTAACTTGCGCCAAAGTCAAGGTAGAATACCAAAAGCCTTCGGGTTTACTAAAACAACCAAAAATACCCGAGTGGAAGTGGGAGCGGATAGCCATGGAATTCATCACCAAGTTACACAAGACGACAGGTAGACTCGACACCATCTGGGTGATCCTTGACAGGTTGACCAAATTCGCACACTTCCTACCAATAAAAGAGAATCATAAGATGGAGAAGTTAACCACGACGTACATTATAGAGATAGTATGATTGCATGGTGTGTCAATATCCATTATTTCCGATAGATATAGTAGATTTACCTCACGGTTTTGGCAATCACTACAAAAGTCCTTGGGAACCAAACTCGACATGAGTACAACGTACCATCCACAGACTGACGGGCAAAGCAAGAGAACCATTTAAACACTGGAAGACATGTTGAGAGCTTGTATGATAGGATTTAGTAAAGCTTAGGATACCCATTTACCACTCGTCGAATTCTCATACAATAATAGTTATCACACTAACATCAAAGTTGCTCCGTTTGAAGCCCTTTATGGCCGTAAGTGCAGACCCCCTCTGTGTTGGGTTGAAGTGGGTGATATGCAACTAGCAAATAAACAAGTTCCTGACAGCACCCTCACCGGTCCTGAGATCATACGAGAAACTACAGAGAAGATCGTTCAAATTCGATAACGACTAAAAGCATCTAGGGACCGACAAAAGAGTTATGCGGATACACGACAAAAGCCCTTAGAGTTCTAGGTTGGTGACCGCGTCCTGTTAAAGGTCTCACCCTGGAAAGGAATGATACGTTTCGAAAAACGTGGAAAACTAAATCCAAGGAACATCAGACCATTCAAGATTCTTTCTAGAATCGGCCTGGTGGCTTACAAAATCAAACTACTGCAGGAACTTAGTAACATACATCCCACCTTCCATGTGTCCAATCTAAAGAAGTGTCTGTCCGATGAGACTCTTGTAATCCCACTCAATGAAATCGAGATAAACGAGAGCCTACACTTCGTAGAAGAACCTGTGGAAATCATGGATAGGGAAATCAAGAGAACGAAACAAAGTCGTATACCACTAGTGAAGGTTCGCTGGAACGCTAAGCGAGGACCTGAATTCACTTGGGAACGAGAAGATCAGATGAAACAAAAATACATGCATCTCTTCCCTAGTTCATGAGTACCCACTTTAGAAATAATTTCGGGATGAAATTCCCTATAACAGGGGGATAATATAACAACCGGCTATTTCGGGTCAATAAAAGTCAAACAAATTAAACCAAAGTCAAACGAGTCAAACATAAGTCAAATAATTGAAATAGTTAAAGGTTAAATCTAATAAATAGTGAATTATAACCCCACCTTAAGGGTTTTCGATTTTGGGAATCAAATTCCATTGCAAGACCGAAATCCCATTTGGTCGAAATCCCTCCCCACCGAGAACCCTTCCATGACCGAGGACCCTTTAGACCAAGAACCCTTGGTTCTCGGTTAGAGCTTTTGAACGAAATCATTAAGATAAGCTGAAATCTCTCACTTTTTAAACGGTGGCATACTTCCCAACGTGATAGAATACACCTCCCAAGGCATACGTCAAATCAATTTCTACCCCCTATTTATATGCCAAACCGAAATCACATTTCATAATTTCATTTTCACCTTCGTAGTTACATGATTTGCTCTCAACAATCATAAGAACTCCTTCACATCTTCTTAACTTCAAGCAGGATTCCTAGTACATCTTCAAGTGCCCCTCAAGAACATCTTCAAATAATCCCCAGGAGACCATTTCCTCATTTGATTTTTAGGAAGCTTTGTAAGTATTCCTTAAATTATCTTGAAATTTTATAACATATTCTTAATAGCTTAACTAAATTACACAAAATATTGTGTGTTAAATACTCGTAGGATACAAACATGTTTACGTACTGTAAATTGAAGAACACTGCCATCACTTCATTATCCAGCCAAGAACACACCCGATGTGAGTTCATACCCCTATAATTTTCACGATTTTTATATGTTTTATGGGGGGGGGGGGGCGGAGGGGAACACAAGTAAAACACAAGATAAATTGTGTTAATATACAAACCGTTACGTTTATATTTTTACTAAATATAAATATACATATGGGTACAAGTTTGATACAATAAAACTTTAACCTTTTTGTAACATGTTGAGCAAAAAGGGTATAATTATATAAATAAATATATAATTATTCCAATTCATTTTATTATCACGGTAAATTGATAATAGTATGCAAAGGATTCATTATTTCAACGAAACATTTATATAAACTATAATAGGTTTAGTTTATGGAACATACACACTATTTTACCCGGATGGGGGCACATAAATTAATTATTTGTAACAGCCCGGATTTCCAGGTATCTTTTATGCTTTCAAATTTTGATGTTTTGTGAGGGGACTCGGCGAGTTGGAGCTCAGAATCGCCGAGTAGGATCGCGATTCTGGACGCGGGTTCGCGCCTGGACTCGGCGAGTCCAAGGTATGGACTCGGCGAGTCCGCGCTGTTTAATGAAACCCTAATTTCCCGGGTTTGGGACCTATTTAAAGGGCCTTATGGCCTTCATTTGTGCTCACCAGTCCCTTGAGTGAAACCCTAATCGAGTGTGAGCGTTTGGAGCAAAGTAGGAGGCCGTTATTGATCTTGGAGGTGTCATCTTGCAAGGGAAAGGGAGGATCAGCTAAGGGAAAAGCAAGAGGAGCCACTTTCTAAGAGTTTGGAGTCCAGAGCATCACTATTGTGGTAATATCTTCGAGCTATCCTCTTCTATGTTGATGTTTATATTGATTTAGGGTTTATTGAACCCTTTTGTGGCTAGATCTAGTGCTCCCTTGGTCCCTTAAGCGATTTAGACCATAGATCTGGACCCTTGGAGGTCCAGAGTGTCCCTTTGCCCAAGCTTTTTGTGAATCAATGGAGGTTTTGGATTGGAATCCTTATGACTTAGGTCAAAATGCTATTTATAAGCCATGGGGTGTGTTATAAACACCAAGATAGGGACTTTACGTGATGAATCAGTCTAGGAAGGCCAGATCTACGAATTGTTGGAGCAGATCTGACCTTAGAAGCAAGTTTGAGTGATTGCATGGCATGGACTCGCCGAGTCCGACGAACAGACTCGGCGAGTAGCTTGAAGATTGCCCTTAGATCGGCCAGTGAGTGGTCCAGTCGAGTCATAGGTTGACTCAGTGAGTTAGGGCGAGTTAGAGAGGGTTGATAGGTGGTCTAAGTCGAACTGGGACTCGCCAAGTTGTTCTTGAGACTCAGCGAGTTGAGTCGGGGTGGCCTCGCGATTCTTCCAGATGGAACTCGTCGAGTCAGGGGGAGTACTCGACGTGTAAAAAGGGAATCCTAGAGAGTTGGTGAAAACGTCTAGACTCGCCGAGTCGCCCTAGTGCACTCGCCGAGTCCGGTCAAAGTTGATCGTTGACCGTTGGCCGTTGACCAGAGTTAACCTGTGTTGACTTCTTAGAGATAGTCAACCTTAGAGATAAAAGTGTTAAGTAGAGACATATGATGTTATAGGAGGATTAGCGCTCGGAGGATCGAGCACAAGGGATTCCAGGATTCGTGAGATACCGAGATACGCGAGGTGAGTCTTCTCACTATACTTTACATTGAGTAGGTAACCAGAGTTATGTGACAGAGTATTTGTATGCTATGTATGTTATGTGTTGTACCGCATTATTTCTATGTGATTTATGTTGTGCATGTTTACAGAGTTGGAACCGGAAGGTTCCTAGAGTTAGAACCGGAAGGTTCACAAAGTTAGAACCTGAGGGTTCACAGAGTTTGGGTGCACGGACCCATAGAGTCATAGCCTCGAGTGGCTAATATGTGTTATATGTGTGGTATTTTGGGGAACTCACTAAGCTTCGTGCTCACAGTGTTAGTGTTGTTGTTTCAGGTACTAGTGATGACCGTGGGAAGGCGTCGACTTGATCTGTACACACTCATGGGACTTTTGTTATATATCTGATCTTGGGATTTTGTATGATACGAATTTGGAAATTTTAAACTTAGTGTTTTATGAAATTAAATGAGAAATGTTTCTATATTTGCGAAAAATTATTTTGAAAATTTACGGTGTTACATTTAAAAGAATAATTATTTTTCATACTATGTAAACATTTACATACAAACATTACAAGAAAAAAAAATCACTACATTATACGTAAACCGTTAATATAGTTTTGTGAGACATTATCTTCAAGTACTTACCTAAGTACCAACAAAAGTCATGTATTATAACCAGAGACTCCTAGAGGGAGAACGTGACACTTGTGTATAGATCTATACGAGACTGACAATCCCGCACCTAAGTTACTTGCAAATGCTAGACCGGCAGGTCTGGGGTGACAAATGTCGCACATAATCCACCAATCGGCTACCGATACTTCATACCAAACATAACAACCATCCGAATCTCGACCCAAGAAACGGAGGGGTTCACGTCCCACCAGGGCTCATCCACTGAACTGCTATCGGAACCCAACTGAACAAAGAATTCCCAACTCTCTGCCCTCAAACCCAAAAGAATAATCGTGCTCGCTCTGAAGTGTCCTCGGACATCTGGAAATCATAAGCCTCAGCTCCATTCCTCGTATCCCTTTTTAACACTGAGTACCAGGTATGATCTCGACCCAACAGTTGAACTGTTGGATAAGGTGTCTAATTCCATAACTATTTCTGGTATGTACTTGACCCGACCCAGCATGGTCCATTTGGGTTGCGTGGCATCATGCATTTGGATAGACTAAATGAGAGAAATAACACTTGTGGTTTATTAATATATTATAAGTTCTAATATATTAATAGTATTATTTAATTAGTATTGATCAAGAATTAATTTGGAATTACTTAAGTGATGAAAAGATAACTTGTATAGTGGACTAAGAGGCTCCATGGATTATCAAGTTGGGTTAAACCCATAGGATGCTCCATGGATGCTCCATGGGAGTTACAAACCCATGGGTCATGAAAATGAAGAGACATGACCCATTAGGGTTTACATGGTGTAACCCTAGATGTGTCACACTATATAAGGAACTCATTCTCCACCAAAATCGGCAACACAAAAAGTGAAGTGAGGGCTAGGCCGATTTTTAGAGTGTGTTTATTCTCTCAAAAGTCATTCCAAAAGCATTTGGTGTTGTGATGCATTTGAGGCATCACACTAGGGGTGCTAGGCTCACAAGGTTTCAAGGAATAAAAAACAACTACAAGGTATGTAATTCTATCTATCCTTTTAGGATTAAAGTTCCCCATGTATGCTAGATAGGTTTATGAACCTTGGAAACCAAAATTTGCATGTATTTAGAAAAACATAGATCCAAGGTTATTAGGGTTGCATGTACACTTAGGAAGTGTTAGAATGCTCAAAACCCATCATGAACCTCTAGGGTCGTTGCATTATCCCGACCGTCTCCATGGTTTCCTTCTTACTATAACCACATCGGCCCGATGTGACACACAAGTAACGAAGTTTGCTTAACCCTAAGCGAATGCTACCTTCCCAACTGAAGATCAACTCAACCCCGACCCCTATCATCTATTACTCATAGTTCCACGCAACTTGCGGTACTTCCCGTACCCGAGTACTGACCCACACAGGTCTAAGACATCAAATGACAAACAATACCCGTCAACATGGAACCCACCTTAGAATCCAGAATCTCATATCGCCTATCCAACGCACCACCAGAGCCAACTCAAACTCGAGAGATTGGTCCGACCCAAAATTGGAACCACTCGTCCCAACGAAGCACTCGACTCAGAACTCATTTCCCGCAACCCATGCGTACCTCACTTATCCCATTCTTTCGGATTGCGATGACCACACCTTACTCAAAACATAATGATTCCCTATCATTGAGGAGACCCTGGTCTCGCCCTTGGTCTGACCACCAGGTTCCCAAAAACTTATAAATTAGAGCCACCCCATGCCTAAAACTCTTTTGCGCCATGCTCAGATCAAAGAGTACTTTATCATAACAACTTCCCGCTGACTAATGTGTACTACGTCTTCCCGTAGCACCACATCACTGAATGGTCAGTACTACGACTTCCCGCAGTATCACCACAACCTCTAACTGACTGGTGAGTACTACGGTTTCCCGCAGTATCACCATAACCTCTCATTGGTGAGTACTACGGCTTCCCGTAGTATCACAACAACCTCTGACTAGTGAGTACTACGACTTCCCGTAGCATCACAACAACCTCTGACTAGTGAGCACTACAGCTTCCCGTAGCATCACAACAACCTCTAACTAGTGATTACTACGGCTTCCTGTAGCATCACAACAACCTCTAGTTGACTCACACACTCCACGAACCAATCATAGATAGGTGCATTCACTTACCCAATATGCATCACTATATCTGGCGGCAATCGCCATAATACAATGCCCTTCTCTGCTACAATCCATATTCTTGGACAATCTCACTTGCTATCATTAACCGGAAGGACTCCCACTGGAATCATAGATACTTGACCTACCACCTGCCGTCTCCACTCAAGACTCAAAATTATCCGAAATCCAATGCATTAAGTTCGGATACCTCGATACACCACCATAGAACCTCACGACGTCTCGTCTCATCCACTGATCTTCCTGTTCCACAACCTGAAATTGGTTGTCTAATCAAATTTTTCCCTTCCCAAGCTGAATAACAGCCCCATCATTGAACCAAGATTTCTCAACCGTTGAACTCACCCTACGAGCCAACCATCTCGAATTCACCATTATGGCCTCGAAGAATTTCCGTTCACCCCAAGGTCTTCGACCAATGGCCACTTGCCGTGGAGACACTCATCCTTTTCAAACATAACACATTCATTATCTCGCTTTGCACCTCGTCTCAATCATCAATAACCCTGGGCTCATGAGTTCGCACTGCCGATCTCTCTATATCCAGATCTCTAACCATTCTCAATCGAATCTCTGATCCCCTCAATAGAATAACCGGTTCTCCCCCACTTAGGGTTCGAACCATCCCCAATCGGCACAGCAGCAATCTATCCCACAGTCTGTTTCCACCAGTAACATCGCACCTACTCTTGGAAGGTGCTACACAAGGCTTGATGATCTCCTGACAAATCTGAATCCATGTGATTGGATTCTCCTGATCAACATTCTACTCTCCAATGAAAATGATTATGAGCCAATCATTGACCACATCAAGTGTATGCTAGTGTGTTACATTCATGAAGTGGCAAAGATGGATCAGGAAGTTGCTGCTGCTATTCACAAGAGACCCACAATCAAGCCAATCAGGAGAGCAGGGGACACAAAGTTGATGGTAAAAGGAAAAATTGATCCACAGTCTCACACTGTCAAAGGTTCCCATTTGCTCTTGCTGATAAACATCTATTCTCCACTCCCTGCCTAGAGCACATTCTTGAGCTTATTCATGGATGCGATCAAAATAGTGAGGCAGACAAGAAGCTGTTCTCAGAAATGCTTCGGTGGTATATGGCTTTCAGACAGACTCTTCTTGCCATTATTCCAAGACTGTTTAAGGTTGTGAAGCGAACTCTTCAACCTCCACCGAAGTGAAGTCTCGCCCCAAATTGACGCAAAGGGGGAGATTATTGAGTCAAGAAGTATTGCGTCTTTGGACTCAGTCCTTAGCCCAGTTTTGTTATTCGGTTTGGGCCTGTCCAACTGTGATTTTTTGTATTAGGGTTTAGTATTTAAGTTGCATGCATGCATCCTTAGTAAACATGACTTTCATTATTATTCATAATTATTGTACTACAAACCCTAGCTCGCCTCTGCAGTCGAAGTTCTTTGTCGAGCTCTGCTGAGGCTTGACTACATTTGAATTATTAAGCATTACTTTGATTCTATCTCGTGTTTATTGTGTTTCTTTGTTTGCTTTACTAATTAACCTGTTCAAGATCTAATCGATCTAAGAGTTTTTCAACTCATCATTGGTAACCAGCTCAACTAATCCATGTTTAAAAACTATACATAGGAAAAAAGGGTATTCAGAGCTAAACGAAAGTGTTCTCATAATCTTGATTATAGTCATTCTTAGTTGAGTGTTTGATTAGTTTTTATTTAAGTGATTAGGTTAAGTTAATCTGAACTTGCAAAATCATTTAAAATCCCCACTTTAATTATTGTCTTTAGATTAATTTTTAATAATTATTTATTAGCTAAAACTTGTTCCTTGTGTTCGATACAACTTACTTTACTATACTATAAACTGACTAGATACATTGTCTTTAGGTGTATTAGTAGATAAATAGTTAGGTTTATAAATTTAAAAGTTTAGCTATACTTTTTGCACATCAAGTTTTTGGCGTCGTTGCCTACCAGTAACATCAGTTGTTACTGGTAGGTGTATTGGTTAATCGATCCTTGTGTAGCACTTTCCAAAATTAACATTTTGGAAAATTAACATCGCACCTACCAGTAACATCAATTGTTAATTTAATTGCTTTAGGTTAATTGATCTTTTTTGTGGGGTAAAAACCGCAAAATGTTAATTTTCTGCAAAAATTAAATTATTTGTTTTTACTGTTCTCACAACATGAGTTCACCTTTTTTTCCAGTTTTTATATATTTTTCTTTTAGTTTGTTTTTACATTTTTGTTTTTGGTTTCGGTGATTTATGACCAGGGATCACAAATTCCTATCATACCACCACTCGAAGATCCAGAATCCGCTTTCCACAATAAGAGAGATAAAAAGGTTGACGAATCAAGTTGCAGTTTTCAAACAGATAAGGGTTTCGAAAGCTTCGAAAAAAATCCTAACAGAAAAGGCATTGGGCACGAACCAGAAACCGAGGAAGATTCCGAAGACAACATAAAAATCAAGGTAGAAGAGATGGTCGACATGAAGCTTGGGAAAGATACAAGGCCCTTTTGAGAAATTGTCCTCAACACTATTTAAATGTGCAAAATTAAAGAAGTTTCCATATTCTATGATAGGGTGAATGTTACTACAAGGCAATTCCTTGATTCTCAAGGACCAATGACTAAGAATAATCCCGCTACTTTAAAAGAGTTAATTGAAGAATTCGCAAAGCACAGAGAATATCACAACCCATGAGAGGATGTGACAAAAGGTAAAGGAAGTCGAGATGGAGAGAGTGAGAATTTGGCAGCGGTGATTGCAAAGTTAGAGAATATGGACCGGAGGATAACGAAGATGGGTCAATCGATTCATGCCATACAAGTTGGGTGCGATAATTATAGTGGACCACATCTAACGAAAGATTGCGATTTGGATGAAAATGGAAACCGAAAAGCTCAAATGTGGTACTCAAATGGTGACCGATTTGATGAAGATTGGAGAAAGCCCAAAAGGGAATGGTTGCCTTATGATGAATACAAGAAACAAAAAGAAGAAAAATACAGGCAAACTGGTCAAGGGTACTACCAAAAGGAACAACCACCACCCGAGAAGAAGATGGACTTTGAGTCTATGCTTAATAGGTTTATGGAAGCCTATGAAAAAAGGAATGATGCTAGTGATGTTACCATTATAAATCAACAAGCTTCCATCAAAAACATCGAGATTCAACTCAGGAAATCGACTTCACTCGTTAACGAAAGGTTACCACCCAAGAATCCGGATCGAAAACCGCAACCACATGTCATGGCCATATCCACAGAAGAAAACCCTCATTCAGAGCCTATAGTGATCCATAATTAAGTCTTGAAGCATCCCAATCCACAACCAAAGAGAATGAAGATCGAAGAAAAAGAAAGGTTTGGTGCCTAGTTCTCACGACGTGAAGCACAACCTATCACGTCGTGGGTACAGTCTGATTAGAAAAATTTGTCTTTTGTTTTACCTTATCAACCTCGGTTACCTTTTCCTTCCCGAGCAAGGGCACATCTACTATTGAAAGAGCATAAAAGATTTTGTAATCAAGTCAAGGGTATTCCAATTAATACCTCATTTATTGAATCGTTAGCTAAAATGCCCGAATACGTGATATTTTTTCAAGATATTCTTGACAGTCGCCAACAACTAGAGAAGATTTTCAAAGTTGTTCTTTATGAACAATGTTCAACATTTATCATGGAAGGAATATCAATAAATATGGGAGATCCAAAACACCTTACATTGCCATGCGAATTTGGAAATTTCAAGAAAACATTCGCTTTAGCCGATTCTGGAGCTAACATAAACTTAATGCCTTATTCATTTTATCAAAAGCTTGACCTTCTAGAATTGAAGACCGCAAGAATGCCAATCCATATGCCACATCATTCGGTAACATATCCTCGAGGAATAGTATAAGATTTATTGGTAAAAATTGGAAATTTTGTTTTTCTAATCGATTTTGTAGTTATAGATATGAAAGATGATGAAGATGTACCCATTATCCTTGGATGCCTACTTGTTGGGTCAAAAATATGGTTTATACTTTGCTTTTCTAGGAAAATATATTTTTATGTAATGTTGTATGTTTTTGCGGTTTGTGTGTACGGCTGTACACGTGTGTATGGCTGGAGGTCCATATAAATAGAGGAGTGCATGTGGATGTGATCGGGGAGAAAGAAGGCTAGAGAAGAGAGAGAAAGTTAAAGAGAAGAAGTGTGTGTGTGTGTGTGTGAATCTATTGTAAGGAGCATCAATCATATATTGATTGGGATTCCGCACCATCAATTGGATCTGATTGATACACAAGCAATTTTGGAGACTTACAATTGGTATCAGAGCAAGGTTGTATCAATCAATTTTGTCAGATCTAGAGCTTATTTGATCTGATTTTGAAAAGAGAATATTGTTTTTGGATAGATCTCGCAAAAATAAAGGGGGGTTACTTCTTTGCATTTTTCATAAAAACGAGTTTTTGATCGAGTTTTGGAGCAAAAAAGAGTGGAAAACGTCGTTTTTTTCGTGAATCTGTTGAAGGTGTGCGGCCAGACTTTGAAGGTGTGCGGCTCAGCAGCGAAGGTGTGCGGCTCGGTGTATACGGCTCGGTGTGAGGCTAGGTCTTCAGTTCTCGGTCTCGCCTCGGAATCCACGGCTCAGCTTCGCTCTCGGATCAACAGCGCCCACCTCGCAAGCAGCAACCTCGCACAGCAGCCCTTTCATAAAAAAAAAGGGAAACATGTTTGAAGGTGACGGGGATCGAACCCAAAACCTCTAGATTCAAGTTTGCGTGCCTTGCCATCTCATCCAACCATTCTTTTGTGACATTGCTTCGGTTTCTTAAAACATAAGCTAGTCTTCTCGGTTCCAACTTTCGAATTTTGACATTTTAAACCCCAAAAATTCAAATTTTATTTTTTAAAATCTTTTTTCAACCCGAAATTTTTTATTTTAATTTTTGACTTTTATTTTTGACTTTTGAATTTTGACTTTTGACTTTAAAATTTTGACTTTGACTTTCAAGTTTGACCTTTGACTTTCTCGTTTGACTTTTCAAGTTTGACTTTTGAGTTTGACTTTTTAAATTTGACTTTTAAGGTTGACTTTCTCGGTTTTTAAGTCAAAGGGCAATTAAAAATAATTAATTAATAATAATAATAATAATAATAAAATGAGTTTCATATCAATTCCGGTAAATGAAGTTTCATGTACTCCATCTTGTAAAGCTACGATTAAATTTCTTCACGAACAAATTGATTTGCTAAAAAGGGAAAATGAGGACCTTAAATATGAGGGCTATACTCTAAGGAAATGTCAGAAACCGTTAAAAACACAACTAGAAGCAAAAACCAAGGACTTTAGGAAATTGCAAGAAGATTACAGCAACAAGTGTGAAAATTATGATCACATTAAACGCAAACTTGTTGCTGTAACTGAAGAACTTGACACTTTGAAAATTAAGTGTGGAAAAACAGATATTAGTTTCAAAAATTACACTGCGTCAAGTAAGACAGTCGAGTCTTTATTTGAAAACCAATTAAAATTCAAAGATAATCAAAACAAGGGTTTAGGGTATGATAGTGTTCCTCCCCCTTTCAATCATAACTATATATCCATACCTTTGACTCAGGAAGAGATTGACCGAGAACCATTTATGGTATACGGTAAAGTAGTAGAGGATGAGAACAAGGATAAATCTATTGAACACACCAATGACTCCTTGAACTCTGAATCTATTGCTTCGAACTCAACTGCTTCTGATCAATCTGTCGTTGAGAAATATAGGCCACCAATTCCAACGCAACAGAGTTCTTGTTGCAAGTCTGCATGTGGGAACAACAAGAGACAATGCCACCAGAGGCAGGAAGAAACAACTCCACAGTGAAGAAAAAGACATGTTTTCACTGTGGAACACCTGGACACATTGCCAGAAATTGGCACAATCGCGCATACGTTCCCTACTACTCATATGGCTGGCAGAAAACGTCAAGAGGAAGATTTTCCAAAAGAAACCCTTCCAGGTCACATTCAGACAATGGTGACTGGAACGCCCAAAAGGCCAAGAATCAAAGCCACAAGGACAAGAATCAAAATCCCAAGGGCGAGAAGGGAATGTCGGCCAAGAAGCCAAATCCAAGAGATGCTCCCATGAAGCCAAAATCAAAGTCATATCAACGGCCGACATCAAGTCCCAAAGCAAGTGCTGAGCCACCCATCAGATCGAAAAAGAAATGGGTTAAACCCAACTACAAATGGGTTCCAAAGGCTCACTCTCCCAAATCTTCTAACACTTCTAATATTTTTACGTCTTCTGTTTGTGATAAGCAGGACATGTCATGGGAGAGAGTATTGTGCAAAGATGATAAAGGTCGACCCAGTTTCAAAATGGACTGGGTTCCAAAGACCAACTTGTGACAACCCAAAATTTCCATTCTGAACAAACCATATCAAGTAAATAGAAGTTAGAGTAGTTACAGTGAAATTCCAGACTTTTGGGTATAAGTTAGAGTATTTCAGGATTTACACTTAAGGAGATATCGGGAGAGTGGATGCACTAGGGTTTTGTGCAACACTGTTATTCCAAAACTCTATGATATTAGAGTTCATTCCGGGAATAAAATATTTTCTGCCAAAAATCCCAGGACTATATATAGATATCTGAACCATATTTATTCATTAGTTACATTTCCAACTAGAGAAAAGCCAAATTCTCTCTCTCACGGATCTTCGGGTTTTCATCCCAAATCATGAGTACTTCTATCTAGTTGTATTATATAGCTTAGATTGTGCCTAATAACATCAAAATCAGATCAAAACCGCAAGATTTGAGAGTTTACCGCCCAAGAACACTTGGAGAGTGAACTCTTTTATAAAGGCCAAATGGTGCCTAGTCCTTCCTTAAGCCATGAAACTTTTGGACTTGTACACTAATGAGTTTAGGGATAGAAAACAACCTCAAAACATCAAGGAAATGGTGTTCACGGCCCAAGATCTTCTTGGACCGTAAACACTAAATTTAGGGCCAAAGTGTGCCCAATGTCCCTCCAAACCTTGGAAATGAACCTTGAGACTACCCATAGCTTGTTTAGACATCCAAAACATTAAGAATCAAGGGTTGAAAGTGAGTTCACAGCCAAGGATGTTCTTGGGCCGTGAACTCCATTTTAGGTTGCCAAAATACCCTAAATGCCTTCATTAAGCCAAGAGACAAACATAGCACTTTACCTTGATGTGTCTAGGACCCTAAACAATGAAAATACCAACACCCATGAGTGTTTACAGCCGCAAACACATGACCAAATGGTCCATGGGCCGTAAACTCAAGTTAAGGGTGTTTTGATGCCACAAACACTTCCTAAGGCTTAGGCTTGAAATTAGGATGCTTCCTTATGACCTTTAAGGACCCTCATAAACATAAATAGCCATGAGTTTACGGCAGTAAACTCATTAGGGCCGTGAACTCCTTAAAACTCCAAAGAAAGTGAGTTTTCTTCATCATAGGTTAGAGCTAATGTCCCTAAATCATACCCTAGCCTTCAAACTTGCATTCCCACATGAGTAGCCATGAGTTTACGGTCGTAAACTCCCTTGGGCCATGAACTCATGGTAGTAAACTCATGTGAGTGCCTTTATACCTTCCTATGTTGAATCACATGTGATTCCAACACTTGGTCAAGGTGTTTCCTAGTCCCGGAAGGTGTTTCCTTTCATATAGATGTTATAAACACTATATTCATGTCAATATGTGTCCTTATATGTCATTTAGGACTTATTGTGTCTCGGGACTTCATTCGTGGAACTTCTCATCCCTACATGCATACCCGTTAGAACCACTCACAATAGGTGAGTTCATACCCCTTAACCAATGTTTAAATGATTTTAAATGCTTTAATAGGGGGGATACAAGTAGAAAACAACATGTTATCAAATCTTTCATATGTATTTATAACTTTGTTTTCATCCAGCAGTTTTCACATACTACAAAATGTGATGCATGAAATGGTTTTCTATCTTAAAAATACTTTGTTATCAAATGTATTACTTTTGAAATGTTTATTAAAATGACATCAAGTCATTGTTACTTATTGTTCAAAACTCTTAGATGTTTTACAAAACCATTTTTAACCTACTTGAACAACCAATTACCTTCTAGTTAACTATTATAGGGATAGTTAGAAGATACAAAACATTATTCCTATTACAAGGAATGACATCAGATTCGGTTCATTCATGAGTCTATCCAATACATTAAATGAGTACCTTACATGAATACATTACATGAGTACCTTACATGAATACATTACATGAGTACCTTACATGGATACATTACATGAGTACCTTACATGAATACATTACATGAGTACCTTACATGAATACGTTACATGATGTACCTTACATGAATACGTTACATGAGTACCTTACATGAATACATTACATGAGTACCTTTACGTATATACATTTTCCTGTATACATTTACATGGATACTTTGTTGGATATAGTGTCTAAGCTCATAACTATATTTGGTATGTACTTGACCCGACCCGGCATGGTCCATTTGGGTTGCACTTCACCCGAACAATTTATGGATAATATTTGAGAATAGTACAAGTTATGATTTATTAATATATTATAAGTTCTAATATATTAATATAAGATCATATTATTTAATTAGTAGTGATCTATAATTAATCTAGGATTAATTTAGAGATCAAAGATATTACTAATTAAATATGGGCTTCTATGTTTATATAGTGTGGGATAGTGATTATTTGGAATGGGCTAGGCTTGCATGGAAAAGTCCATGGATACTCCATGGAGCTTTAACCCATGGATCTCATGGAAATGAAGAGACATGGGTATTAGGGATGTAACCCTAATCCACCACACTATATAAAGGAGGCTTTGGTTCTTGAAATGATACTAGTTGACACTTGTTGAGGTGAGGGCAAATTTCAAGATAGTAGTGACTATTCTCTCAAAGTTCCAAGTTTGTGGTGATTTGTGATTTCCACTTGAGGCATCCACACTATTGGTGCTAGGCTCTAAAACTCCAAGCAATCAACTACAACTTCAAGGTAAGTATTTCTTCTAGCTTTATTTGATTCATGTTCCCCATGCCATGCTAGCTAGGATATAAACCTTGGAAAAATAATTATTTGCATGTATCTTAGACAAACATAGATCCAAGGTTTATTAGGGTTGCATGTACACTTAGGAAGTGTTAGAATTCTCAAAACCCATCAGTGGTATCAGAGCCTAGGCTTGTTTGTTTGATACTTGTTGCAATATTATGGAAAAAGTCGAAAAACTTGCTGTCTGACTGCTGGACTCGGCGAGTCCATGGGGGGACTCGTCGAGTTCACTTGTATCTTCAACCTACTCGTCAAGTAGGTTCATGCACTCGGCGAGTAGGGTCGACAGAGTGCAGATTTTCGACTTTAGTTGCTGGAAATGGATTAGAAACATTACCCTAAACTGTTTTGGTACTTGAAAACTTGTTTTAGATGGTGTAATGTCATTGCTAATTCATTTACAACAACTAGTTATCAAAATTACAAAGTTTAAGTGTGATTTTGATTCATGAAAGTGTTCATATTCATGTTCTTGTTCTTATGACGTGTAGATGATCATAGGAATTATTTGTAACTTATGTGGTAGATTAATTTTTTATCATAATGTGTTTTAATGGAGTCCATAACTTGTCCTCAAGTTATGGAAAACCAAAAGTCACTTGGATTACAAACCATTAAAAAGAACACAAGAGTTAGAAAAATGAAGAGTCTTCATTTTATTACTCTATTAAACTCATAAGTTACAAGAAATGAAAAGTTTTGAAAGTTTACAAAACTTGCCCTCAAGTTTTGGAACAAGTAAAGTCAAGTTAAACTTTAGTTCCAACCCTTAGAATTTTAAAAGTTAAAATTCAACCCTTATACTTATATTATTATGATTTAATAATTATATATATATATATATATATATATATATATATGTATATATATATATATATACGTATAAGAACAAAGTCGTCTTACCGCTAGTACGCCTCATTCACGAAGCCGGTCTATAAGGTGGGTATAAGATTGTTGCCTATAAAATGGCAACTTAATGGGTGTCCACTCTCACCCACCGCTTGCTTGACTGGTGGAGGGTCGTTAGCCGAACGGGTAAGACAAGGACTTATAAATTCTCATTTAAAGTATGATGAATATTATAAAGTAACTAAATGTTTTATTAAATTCCCAATCTTAGTTGCTTCAGGAAAAATGTGAATAAGGTGCTAATCCATGAAATTACACTTTACACTTTGTTTAAGTCGTTGGTGGAGCGTGTGTGGTTAACCGGCACACTAACTTGGACTTAACAAGGTAGGTAAAGGGTGACTTAAGGTTTATTATAGTATCGATGGAGCGTGTGTGGTTTACCGGCACATCGATTGAGTGATAAACTTTAAGGGTACCAAGTGATTTGCATGGTTACTTCACACCTCGTTTTGTGATCCTCGGCATCCCAGTCACAAAACTTGGAGGGCACACTCGAGATTGAAACATGCCTTTGAAAAGTTCATTGAATCTCAAAGAATCTAGGAATTTCTAAGAACCAATCAAAAACCTAATATTTAAATATTTCGGTTTTCGTGGTGGAAATTGGTGAATCGTCATTCACCTACCTTTCGAATATGTTATAGCTTGGATTACGACATACCTCTTCTAAGTTATAATATATTGTGATTGGATCCTAGCCTTAATATTACATTTGGGTGTTTTATTAAGGACTCTCTTAATATCTAAACTAATCTTGTTCTCTTCTTTTCAGATGTCTTCAAACAATGTTGCTTCTGGCTCTAATCCTAATGGCTCCTTTACCCTTATGAACTTGTGTGGGAAAGTCACTTTTGATGGATCCAACTTCAATGAGTGGATCAGAAACATCAGGATGATTACCCGCTACGAGGACAAAGAATATGTCCTTGACAAGGAGCTTAAGGAGATTGATGAGACCACTGCAACTCCCCAGGAGATCGCTGACTTCCAGGCACATGAAAGGGATGCTACGAAAGTGGCTTGCATCATGATGGCCACGATGACAGCGGAACTCCAAAAATCTTATGAGGATTTCTACCCTTATGAAATGCACCAAGATTTGATGGAAAGATACCATCAAAGTGCACGACAAGAGAGGTATGAAATCATCTGCTCCATGATAACAGCCATGATGAAGGACGGGGAATCCGTCACGAGCCACATGCAGAAAATGCAAAGGTATGTGGATCGTTTGCTGAAGCTTAATGTGAACTTCCCTGAGGAGCTTGCAATAGATATCATTTTGCACTCCTTACCATCGTGCTATGATCAATTTCGCATGACATATCACATGAATAAGGAAGAGGTCACACTCAGCAAACTTCAGGGACTTCTCAAGACCGCAGAAACATGACTTAAGGGGAAGTCGGTTGTTAACACTCCTACTCCAAACTCTACTCCAGTTTTGGAAATCGGGAAAAAGTCGAGGGAAGAAAAGGAAGAGCTCTTCGAAGGGTACCAAGGCTCGGACCCTTGATGGCTCTTCTTCAAGTGGAACCAAGAAAGGTTTCATTACTCCTTCTTCTGACCCAAAAGAGGCTGAATGCTTCTATTGCCATGAAAAGGCTCATTGGAAGCGGAACTGCCCAAAGTACCAGCAGGATGTGAAGGATGGGAAAGTTAAACCCAACCATGCAGGTATTTACACTATCTTATCTAATAACTCACCCCATTCTAAATCTTGGGTCCTTGATACCGGTTGTGGTATTCATATTTGTTGTGACTTGCATGGACTAAGAAGAAGTGAGAATGTGGAGCAAGGAAGAATAAACTTGATCATGGGGAATAGGAAAGCTTCACCTGTCACCAAGATTGGAGTTTATACTTTATCGCTAAGTAGTGCGTTTAGTTTAGATTTGAATAAATGTTGTTATTCGCCAGGAATGGCAAGAAATATTATTTCCTTTCATGCGTTGTACAAACAAGGGTTTACCTTTTCATTTAATAATGAAGTTGGTTCTATTGATGCTTTCTTTAATAATGTTTTTTATTTTAAAGCATTACCCTGTGATGGTGTGTATGAAGCTGTATCTGTTGTAGATAACTTAGGAAATAATGTTTTGTGTATTGATTCTACTAATAATAATAACTTGGATAAAGCATCATTATGACATTGTCGTCTTGGACATATAAGCAAGAAACGCATAGGCCAACTCCAAAAGGATGGAGTCTTGGAGTCGTTTGACCTGAAGTCAGATGATAGTTGCGAATCATGCTTACTTGGAAAAATGACAAAGTCACCCTTCACAGGCTCGTGTGAGAGGGGTGAAGGTTTGTTGGACCTTATACACACGGATGTGTGTGGACCATTCAAACATGCCACAAGGGATGCTAATCGTTATTATTTGACTTTTACTGATGATTACAGTAGATATGGATATGTCTACCTAATCAAGCATAAGTCAGAGACTTTCGAGAGGTTTAAGGAATTTAAACAGGAAGTCGAGAATCAATTGGGCAGGAACATTAAGATGCTTCGATCCGATCGAGGTGGTGAGTATCTTAGTTCAGAGTTCCTCGACTATCTTAGGGAATGTGGGATTGTCTCACAATTGACACCTCCCAGGACACCATAGTTGAATGGTGTAGCTGAGAGGCGTAATGGAACCTTGTTAGATATGGTTCGTTCCATGATGAGTCGAGCTACGCTACCAATCTCATTCCGGGGGTATGCCTTAGAGACTGCCGCCCATATTCTTAATCTGGTCCCTACAAAGAAAGTTGCCAAAACTCATCACGAGATGTGGACTGGTAAAGTACCTAAACTAGACCACATCAAGATTTGGGGTTGCGAGGCTTTCGTGAGACGCGAGACTCATGATAAGCTCGAACCTCGAAGCGAGAGGTGTATTTTCATCGGCTACCCACAACAATCCTTTGGTTACCTCTTCTACAGACCTAGTGATAATGTGGTCTTTGTAGCAAGAAGAGGAGTCTTTCGAGAGAGAGAATTTATAAGCCAAGGAAACAGTGGGAGGCAAATTGATCTTGAAGAAATTCAAGAGTCAAGTGGTGAAGGAACTTCGAACCCTAGCCCTCAACTTGAGGAGGAAACTCCTGTTGAGCCAGTTGATGTTCCTGTACCTCTGAGATGTTCCACGAGAGTTAGGAATGCACCTGAGCATTATTATGGTTTCCATATTACTACGGAAGGTGAGACACTTATTAGTGATGAGACACTAGTAGGTATGGATGAACCTAACAGTTACGCGGAAGCCATGGCAGGCCGCAAGTCAGCTAAATGGAAAGAGGCTATGGATAGCGAGATACAATCCATGTATGACAATCAAGTTTGGAACTTGGTTGAGAATGTACCAGGTCGTAAGACTGTAGGGTGCAAATGGGTCTTCAAGAAGAAGACCGACATGGATGGTAAAGTACACACCTATAAGGCTAGACTGGTTGCAAAGGGCTTCTCTCAAATTCCTGGAGTGGACTATGATGAGACCTTTTCTCCAGTAACCAAGATTAAGTCTATTCGGGTTCTGTTAGCCATAGCTGCATTTCATGACTATGAAATATGGCAAATGGATGTCAAAACCGCTTTCCTTAATGGAAAGTTGGCTAAAGATGTTTACATGAGTCAGCCAGAGGGTTTTGTCAGCAACGAGTACCCTAATAGAGTGTGTAAGCTTGATAAATCCATTTATGGATTGAAGCAAGCACCTCGCAGGTGGAATCTTTGCTTTGATGAGAAAGTCAAGGAATTTGGCTTTTCAAGGAGTGAAGATGAATCTTGCGTTTATATCAAGGCTAGTGGGAGCATAGTCAGTTTTTTGGTACTGTATGTGGATGACATACTACTCATAGGAAATGACATCCCAACCCTGCAGGAAGTAAAGTCCTGGCTTGGGAAGTGTTTCGCTATGAAGGACCTTGGTGAAGCTGCCTATATCCTAGGGATAAACATTTTGAGAAATAGGAGTAAAAGACTAATTGGACTTATTCAAACTACCTACTTGGACAAAGTGTTGAAAAGATTCAACATGCATAACTCCAAGAAAGGTGAGTTACCCATTCAGAGTAATGCCAGATTGAGTAAGACACAAAGCCCTAGTACTGAGGCTGAGATAGCAGAAATGAGTCGAATACCTTATGCTTCAGCTGTAGGATCGATCATGTATGCTATGACGTGTACTCGACCTGATGTAGCCTTTGCTTTGAGCATGGTTAGCAGGTATCAAGGGAACCCTGGCAAGGAACACTGGACTGCGGTAAAGAATATCCTCAAGTACCTGAGAAGGACTAAGGACTGGGTCCTTACCTTCGGTAGGAGTGATGACTTGAGAGTTGTAGGGTATATTGATGCTAGCTTCCAGACTGATAGGGATAATTTCCGCTCTCAGTCGGGCTGGGTCTTTACCTTAAACGGAGGAACAATCACTTGGAAGAGTTCCAAGCAGGAGACAGTGGCTGATTCCACTTGTGAATCAGAGTATATAGCAGCAAGCGAGGCAGCAAAGAAGGCTATATGGCTAAAGAACTTCATCGGAGACCTTGGAGTTGTACCTGCTATATGTGACAACCCGAAATTTCCATTTGTACGAACCTCATCTATACAATAGAAGCTAGTTCAGTTTCAGTGATTTTCAAGCTTTTCCGAACAAGTTTGTGTACTTTAGGGTTTATGTTTTAGGTAATATCAGGAGAGTGGATGCTCCTGGTTTTGTGAAATTTGGGCATTTCAAGTTTCATAATGTTACAGTCCAATATCAGGAATAAAAATAATTTCTGCCAAAATATTCCAGGACTATAAATAGTTTTCTAAATTTAATTAATTCATTATTCACAATTCCAAATAGAGAAAAGCTATATTCTCTCTGACGGATCTTCGGGTTTTCATCCCATATTGTGAGTTTACTTTTCTATATGTGATTCAATACTTGTTAGGTGCTTATTAACATAAATTACATGTTCAGATTACAAGATCTGGGAGTTTACCGCCCAAGAACGTTCTTGGGGAGTAAACTTCAAAATGGAACCTTAATGCTTTCTAGACCCATCCCCATGTTAGACAACTTATCAAGGACATTGTGTATGATCTTTATAGGCTAGAAATCATCCAAGGAACATAAGTTATTGGAGTTTACGGCCAAGGAACTTCCTTGGGCCGTAAACCCCTTTTAAAGGGCAATTAGTGCCCTAAACTTCCCCTTATGCTTAAAGACTTAAATCCTCAAATGCTTGTGATTATTTAAGACATCTAAACCCATCAAAATCATAAGTTTGTAGGAGTTTACGGCCAAGAACCTCTCTTGGGCAGTAAACCCCTTTTTCTAGGGTAAAAAGCATTCCAAGCACACCTTAAGCCTTAAGACAATTTACCTTGAACTCTTGGGACTTGAATGGAGAGAAAAGCACATCAAAACCACTCCTTGAAAGGAGTTTACGGCCAAGGAACATATCTTGGGCCGTAAACTCCAAGTGAAGGCACAAAAGTGTGCCTCTTGTCCCCATTAGCCTTAGATAAATTCATGGAAGCCATCCTTGATGTTTAAGAGCCACAAAACAATTAAAAGCCATCACCCCATAGGAGTTTACGGCCGTAAACTCTAGGGTGAATGGACTTTAGGCCGTAAACTCCACTATGGAGTATTCTAGAGCCTTAAACTACTTCATGTGTTATTCCAACAAAGCTAGGAGTGTTCTAGGATCAAGATAGCACCATAAAACACCCAAAACCACCATTTGAGGAGTTCACGGCCATAAACCCATGAGTTTACGGCCGTAAACTCCAAGGTGTGGGGTTTGTTGGGTGGTGAACTCCTATGCAAGGCCATTTGATGTTTCAAACCCTTTTGCCTTGTCCCGTAGCAACTTAGATGCAACCATTTGAACCTTAAACACTCATAAAAGTGTTTACATGTTTCCTAAGTGTCTTAACTTATTTATTTAAGTTATTATTTGTCTAATTAGTTATATATATGCTTATTATATGATAACTAGGCTCGTGCGTGTAAACCAGTCTCCGTTTGCCACCTAGCACGGTATCCGACACTGCAATTCAAACGACTCACCACAAGTGAGTTCATACCCCTTGAATCAACCTTTGAAATGATTTTAAAAGTTTTAAAACACTTTATGGGGGGGGGGGGCGGGGGAATACAAGTCAAATACTTATAAGTTATTGCTTCAATCACATGTGATTGCATTTAATCACATGTGATTAATAACTAGGAAAACAACGATTTTTACCACTGTTCAAACTGTTTATCAAATTGCTTTACTTTGAAATGTTTTACAAATTGTTTTACTATCCAAACTTACTTATAGACTGTGATTCAAACAAATGCTTCTTATACCTAAACTGTTTTATTAACTTATGCCTTCAAAATGTTTTATAGATCGACATCAAGTCGATTTCCTCTTGAAATCATATTTATGCTTCAAATGTTTTATGAAAACTTATTTATGCTTTTATATATTCAATTGCATGCCCATATATGTATAGATGTATAAATAATGTTTAAAGGACTTAGGAAGGCCATCCGCCCTATTTCCTTTTCGCGCCTTGAGATGTGGTCTGGTGGGATTTCGGGTGACCATCCGATGGTCGTTTCAATATTACTTATATATCATATATACATATATAGACATAAAAGTACTTCCATATTCATACTCATCAGTACCTCATTAGTTAGTTACCGTCTGGGTAACACAGGATCGTACATATACAGATATACTAGAAACAAGTACATATACAGATATACTAGAAACAAGTACATATGCAGATATACTAGAAACAAGTACATATACAGATATACTAGAAACAAGTACATATACAGATATACTAAAAACAAGTACATATACAGATATACTAGAAACAAGTATATATACAGATATACTAGAAACAAGTACATATACAGCCATACTAGAACGAGAAACATTACATATACATAAATACGTAATAATTGTGATCCACTGTGTCGGAGCATGCCTTAAATGTCATGGCCCGAGTTGTAGCCAGAATTCTCTTTGAGGGAGAGCATGAGTTTGTTTATAGATCTATACTGGATTAACTATCCTACACCTTGCTGCTAGCTACAGCTGGACCTGCAGGTCTGCGGGTGCCAAACGTCATTTTTTTATTACGACCATTCAGTATGTCGTTGTTACCAGTCGATAGCATGGTGCAATTTATCACATTATACCTTAATATAAATCCGGTTTAAGGTAGTAGAATTTAGTACAGCAGTAGTCTTATAATACAAAGCTACAGTACTACAATGATTTACCCATTACATATTTTAGTGATAACCTCACTTAAGCATTAATGTACAAACTATATTTTTTAACAAATGATAGTTATACTTGGGTAATTACACACTTTTACAACAGAAAAGTTTACAAAACAGTTTAGCCTTGGTAGAAGGTTACTTTTATAGAAAATATAGGGTTTTCTGAGAGATTCAAACTTTTACAAACACTTTCAAACATTTACTTACATTTTTTTTTACAAACTTATACATTGAGACAGGTTCAAACGTTTTTGACAAGAAACATTGACACTAAAATACTTATGAACTCACCAGCTTAATGCTGATAAACTCTTTCAAAATAACTTGTATTCTCAGGTCGTCAGTAGACAGGTACCGAGGCCAGCTTTTGAGAAGATGGAGTGCATTCAAGACTCATCTCATATCATTTTGTGTTTCATTATTTTTGGTGTCTATAACTGTACAGAACACACTTGTATTAAAATTATATATTTAATGCAATGGATGATGTTGTTTGCTTATTTACATTTACTGTGTTGTGATACTATACATGACGTCCTCCGCCCCAGAACGTTTCCGCCGTTCTTGGTTTTGGGGTGTGACACTATAAAAGAGCCAATGGAGATTTTCTGTGACAGCAATAGTGCGATTGCCTTAGCCAAGGAACCAAGAGATCATGGGAGATCCAGACACATTGACAGAAAATATCACTTCATCAGACATCAAATAGAAGAAGGGATCCTCGTGGCAAAGAGGGTATCATCAGATGAGAACCCAGCAGATCCCCTCACGAATGGACTGAGTAGGGTTAAGCATCTCCAGCATGCTCGGAGCATAGGGCTGAAGGATGATATAAGTTTTAGTAGTTAGATAAATTATGAAATTTGTAAAGTGTAATTGACATTTGATGATGAATAAAAGGTGTTTTATTTATGAGTAAAGTGTTGCTATCTCTTGTCGATCGTTTACTTTATTTCTTTTTGCATGTTTTGACTTCCAGAATAATTATGTTTGGTATATCATATTATTCAAACCTCCACAGTCGGTCATATGTCGAAAGTAGGTATGAATCAAGACTGTCATGATTGGTTGCAGAGGTCTAAGGTGTTGGACATGGCTACACAATCATGAGTGCTCATAAGTTCTGAGCACTGGACTCAACCCACGCTCATTGGAATCACTTCATGGAATTTTATCTCGAGTGATCGTGAGACGGTAATATCATATAAGTCTTCAAACCTAGAGATATGATTTGTTACTTACGAGTTGGTTATGCATTGATTGTACGAAAACGCATTGGTAACTCGATGTTATAAAACGTGCTTTTGTGTGTAATTCAATGAGTGGTAGAACAAACATATGAGTCGAAGTTTATCTGTTCCTTCTTGGATTAGAAGCTGATATCTGGGCCCCTCGATGATTTTGTTTTGACCTATGTACCGGGCCTGGTCAGAACTTAATTGATGTGTTCAGTTGAGTTCTATGTCAAACAAATCGGAAATCGGGAAACAAATGTTGGACAATAAGCAAGACCATGTTCCATGTATTTGTCCGGCTGATATCTAGAACATAGGATTATATGATCACTTATCTTAAATGGCACGTTCTAGTTCAACAGAGTTTAAAGAGCTACGATTGTTGATCGGTTCCTGAAGTCATACTTGCAACTATAGTTATTAGACTTATCCAAGTGGGAGACTGTTGGATATAGTGTCCAAGTTCATAACTATATTTGGTATGTACTTGACCCGACCCGGCATGGTCCATTTGGGTTGCACTTCACCCGAACAATTTATGGATAATATTTGAGAATAGTACAAGTTATGATTTATTAATATATTAAAAGTTCTAATATATTAATATAAGATCATATTATTTAATTAGTAGTGATCTATAATTAATCTAGGATTAATTTAGAGATCAAAGATATTACTAATTAAATATGGGCTTCTATGTT
The DNA here is from genome assembly GCF_051521515.1 of Lactuca serriola. Taxonomy (NCBI): domain Eukaryota; kingdom Viridiplantae; phylum Streptophyta; class Magnoliopsida; order Asterales; family Asteraceae; genus Lactuca; species Lactuca serriola. Next base: position 12,113,249 of record NC_136410.1, read on the forward strand.
TATATAGTGTGGGCTAGTGCTTATTTGGAATGGGCTAGGCTTGCATGGAAAAGTCCATGGATACTCCATGGAGCTTTAACCCATGGATCTCATGGAAATGAAGAGACATGGGTATTAGGGATGTAACCCTAATCCACCACACTATATAAAGGAGGCTTTGGTTCTTGAAATGATACTAGTTGACACTTGTTGAGGTGAGGGCAAATTTCAAGATAGTAGTGACTATTCTCTCAAAGTTCCAAGTTTGTGGTGATTTGTGATTTCCACTTGAGGCATCCACACTATTGGTGCTAGGCTCTAAAACTCCAAGCAATCAACTACAACTTCAAGGTAAGTATTTCTTCTAGCTTTATTTGATTCATGTTCCCCATGCCATGCTAGCTAGGATATAAACCTTGGAAAAATAATTATTTGCATGTATCTTAGACAAATATAGATCCAAGGTTTATTAGGGTTGCATGTACACTTAGGAAGTGTTAGAATGCTCAAAACCCATCATACTTGTACCTCGATTCATTAGGATGATTTATTAGTACCTTCTGTGTAAATTGTCCTGCCTATCCCAGTTCAACGGGATATCTAGACGGGACTAACCATTCTGAATCCCAGCTGTTAGCACCAGTGGTTGATGAACATCTACAGATGCCTACGGTTATTACTTATACTAGGAGTACCTCTACGGTACTAACCATTCCTCGGGCCTATTGTTCGCTACAGAGGTCGATGAACATCTACGGATGCCTACGGTTAATACTTATATTAGGAGTACCTTTACAGGACTAACCCTTCCTCTACCCTGCTGCAGCTACAGAGGAGAATTGAAAAATCTACGGATGTTCAAAGGTTATACATTTCACTAATCGCGATGTCGTATTAATCCTAATACAAAAGGATTAACAATTACATTAGTATATTTTCCTATTGCTTTATTTTGTGATACATTCACATAAACGAGGAGTTAGACTAAGTACTGTTAGTATCAGTCAAAAGAAAGGAAAAACTATCATTTTTACTTACAAAACAACGGGTCTTGGTAGAAGACTACATTTCATACTAGTAGGAAACATGGGATTTTCTAGGGTTTTTCATACTTATATCAACTGTTTCATTTAAACATTTACATGGCATTCATAATAGCTTTCCAAAACACGACAATGACACTTAAATACTTATGAATTCACCAGCTTTAGGCTGATACTCTCTTTCAAAATAACTTGTATTCTCAGGTCATCAGTTAGACAGGTACGATGGCCAGGTATTGAGAAGACGGAGCACAGACAAGACTCGTCTTATTTTGATTATTCATTTTATTGTTGTACATTATGAAAGAACACACATGTATTAAAACTTTACTTTTAATGCAATGGATGATGTTGTTGCTTGTTTACTACTTTACACTGTTATGATACTTCACTTTACGTCCTCCATCCCGGAACGTTTCCGCCGGTCATGGTTTTGGGGTGTGACACAAACGACCCCGCTCTGTGTCGGAGCAGCTATGGAGGCATATCATCAGACTTCGGTTTGTTGGTAGTGGCTGTTCCTGGCACTTGATAGAGGACATCTCTCAACTGTACAACATTCATACATTTGTTTCAGAGTATGTGTCCTTTGCGGGAAGGGAAGAAAGGAAGTGATCACTCACGGGGTTTGTGCTTAATAAAGTGAAGAATTTTCGGATCTGTTCTGAGAGTGTGTGTGCTGTTCTTAGACCTTCTGGATGCAAATTCAATCGGTGACTTACTATTTGAGTTTTCTTCTCTATAATCCTGAGTTTTTCTTAAGTTGATTCGCTTTAAAGACTAATTTTTGTTTTAGGACAGTTTAAATTTGCGCATTTACTTTCGTTTCTCTCCTATGCACAAATTTAGGGGGAGAAATAAAAACAAAACAAAAATTAGAAAATTTTAAAAAATATAAAAAAAAATAAATATGTTGGTTATGGAATGTGCTTTAGGGAGATGTTTTGGGAAGTAATATGATTAGGTGATAACAGGCAACCTGAGTCTGCGTAACGTGCCCAAAGTTGAAGGTTCTATGCTCTGGTTTGATGCATCGGTAGGCACGAAAGATTCTAAATGGACATGACTAGGCAGAGTTGAAATTAAGAAATCAAATGACTTGACAAATCTTGACCTAGTTAGATCTGTTTAGCCTGAAAATACGACGCTTGGATAGGTTGAGCAGGGAGATATATATATATATACATATGGGAATCTACTCGTCACATTAAATGAACCCGTATCTGGAACCGTGGTTTAACTTTTCCTCCATGTGCGGATTCTGTCCTTAATTCCGGTATTGATGGGGAAACTGGTAAATTCCGATAAATTAGGCCTGTAGAAAATCATTTTCTTTCTTTCTGTCTGTTAGTCATATGTTACCTCCTCTGCGTGATTGGAAGAGATCCGACCTGGACTGTAACATATGCAACTCTATTTCTCTACATATTATATATATATATATATATATACATATGAAATTCCTCTCATCTGTTAACCATATGTTGTCTCATTTGCGTGACTAACAATCCAACCTGGCACACAACATATGCACTATAAGTGATAATACTCTGAATCTATCTTCTCCCCTAATGATGGTCTGCTCATCCGATGTAAGAAGTACTCTGGAAGTCCTTGATTACCGGGGCATATCTGGAAGCGGGAAACATGTTCCAATACAATTAAAATTGAACACTCAAAGATTGTCTATAGATCTCGCTGCTCAATTTAGGTGGACAAATATATCCTTGGTCGTCGTCAACTGAATGGTCCTTAAGATATAGTATCTAGAAACTTAGGATCAGATATAATATCTAGGAATTTAGGATCACATTTTCTTGTCACTTATAGTATGTCCTAATTTTGTCACAGTTTTTCGTGTTTAAGTCGACAACAATACCGACGATCGACCAAACAAAGACGTGAAGATAGAAGGTACCGACAAGCGGATAAAGGCTGTCTAAAAACTTTGATCCCAAATCATTCTTAAAGTTAGATATCATTTTATTTTTATTAAATTTGTTCATAGTTTTCCTCTATGCCCAAATTTTAGGAGGAGAACTAAAAATAATTCAAAAATCAAACAAAAATCAGAAAATTAAAAATCCAAAAATAGTGTTATTTCTTATTCAGAAAAACCAGAAAATCCAAAAATATTTTTGTTTCTGTTTTTATTTTTCCAGAAAATATAAAAAATCCAAAATTATTTTTTTTGTGCTAATTTTTCTTTTAGTTTTGTTTTGTCTTGAAAAGTGATTTCAGGCGTAGATGAGACTCGTGGAGACTGTATTGAAGATCTTCTGAGCCAAGGCTTCATCCGTGAGCATCGAAGAATTCGCATTCGAAGGAGCAAGAAATGAAGATTATTCTTTCGACATTCGAAGGAGCAAGAAATGAAGATTATTCGCATGGTGAAGCTGTAATTGAAGATTATGTGATTGATTGCATTGAAGCCTCCTCAATCAATTTGCTCCTATCTATGAACCTGCTAAAGTGATCCAGAAGATTATTTCTCTCCGTTGTTCTCTCTGAAGATTCTCAAGCTGAAAGCGCTATCTTTCAAGAATCAGCACATCAAGCCTCCTCACCCAACGTGCGTTCAATGCCAAATTCTGAAGAAAATCCCAACTGCTCAAGATGAAGTCATTGAAGATTAAAGTTGAAGTCAAGCTCCCATTGAAGATTAATAAGAAAAAGCCAGCTACTTTTTAGGGGGAGCTTGTTGGGTCATTTAGATAAGAAAGCTATAAACCAAGGGGGATATTGTTAGGTCAAAAATATGGTTTATACTTTGCTTTTCTAGGAAAATATATTTTTATGTAATGTTGTATGTGTTTGCGGTTTGTGTGTACGGCCGCACACCCTGTGTACGGTCGTACATAGGGTGTGCGGTTGTACACATGTGTATGGCTGGAGGTCCATATAAATAGAGGAGTGCATGTGGGAGTGTACAGTGAAAAGAGGTTAAGTGGCTAGAGAAGAGAGAGAAAGTTAGAGAGAAGAAGAGTGTGTGAGAGACAATCTATTGTAAGGAGCATCAATCATATTCATTCAATACATCATAGATTCATCTTAATTCTTCTTCTCATTCTCTTCTATATTGATCTGACATCATCCAATTGATTGGGATTCTGCACCATCAATTGGATCTGACTGATACACAAACAATTTTGGGGACTTACAATTGGTATCAGAGCTTGGTTGTATCAATCAATTTTTTCAGATCTGGAGCTTATTTGATCTTATTTTGAAAAGAGAATAGCGTTTTTGGATAGATCTCGCAAAAATAAGGGGGGTTACTTCTTTGCATTTTTCATAAAAATGAGTTTTTGATCGCGTTTTGGAGCAAAAAAGGGTGAAAAACGTCGTTTTTTTTCGCGAATCTGTTGAAGGACGACCACTTGAAGGTGTGCGGATCAGCAGCCTCGGAGTGCGGCTCGGTGTGTGCGCCTCGGTGTGTGGCCTTGGTATATGGCTCGGTCTCGCCTCTGGTTCACGGCTCAGCAGTATCGTTCTCGGCTTCGCAGCTCTAGTCCTCGCTTCGTAGCCGTCCTCGCACAGCAGCCTTCGTATAAAAAAAAGGAAACAGAATTAGAAGGTACCGGGAATCGAACCCGGGACCTCTGGTTCTACAACATTGCGCTCTACCAGCTCAACCAGAAAAGTCTTTGTGTCATCCCTTCAAAGTTTAAATCATAACCTGTCCTTCTCGGTTTATAATTTCGCAAATTGACAATTTCAACCCAAAAATCAATTTTCTTTATTTCTAAATTCTATTTTCAACCCAAATTTTTTTGTTATTAATTTTTGTTTTTTTTTATCTTTGACCTTAAAATTTTGACTTTGACTTTTAAAATTTGACCTTTGACTTTAAATTTTGACTTTCTCGTTTGACTTTTAATTTTTCAAATTTGGCTTTTCGGTTTGACTTTTAAGTTTGACTTTTGAGTTTGACTTTTTAAATTTGACTTTTAAGGTTGACTTTCTCGGTTTTTAAGTCAAAGGGCAATTAAAATAAATAAATAAATATAAAAAAAAGGAAAATGAGTTTCGCATCAATTCCGGTAAATAAAGTTTCGTGTACTCCATCTTGTGAAACTACTATTAGATTTCTCCGAGATCAAATCGATTTATTAAAAAGAGAAAATGAGGACCTTAAATATGAAGGATATACGTTAAGGAAAGGTCAGAAACCGTTAAAAGCTCAATTAGAAACCAAAATCAAGGATTTCCGGAAATTACAAGAAGATTACAGCAACAAGTGTGAAAATTATGATCACATTAAGAAAAAACTTGATGCTGTAACTGAAGAACTTGACGCTTTGAAAATAAAGTATGGAAAAACAGATGTTAGTTTCAAAAATTACACTGCGTCAAGTAAGACAGTCGAGTCCTTATATGAAACCCAATTAAAATTCAAAGAAGATCAAAACAAGGGTCTAGGGTATGATAGTGTTCCTCCACCTTTCAATCATAACTACACATCCATCCCTATGACACAGGACGAAATTGACAGGGAGGCCCATCTTTGATATGGCAAACCAGCTGGATTTGTGTCAGGAGGTATTCAAGTTGAAGATACTAATGCTTATACTTTATGTGTAGGTAAAGTAGCAGAGGATGAGAACAAGGAGAACACCATTGAACAAACCAACATCTCCTTGAACTCTGAATATGTTGCTTCGAACTCAACTGCTTCTGATCAACCTGCCGTTGAGAAGTACAGGCCACCAAATCAAGTGAAACAGCCGACTTGCTGCAAGTGTGCTTGTGGGAACAATCAGAAACGAGGCAAGGATACGCCACCAAGGGCAGGAAGAAACAACTTCATAGTGAAGAAAAAGACTTGTTTTCACTGTGAAACACCTTGACACATTGCCAGATATTGTCCTAATCGAGCATATGTTCCCTACTATGCACAAGGGTGACAGAACACGCCAAGAGGGAGATACTTCAAAAGAAACCCCTCAAGGTCACGTTCAGACAATGGCGACTGTAATGACACGAAGGGCAAGAGTTCAACTCCCAAGGCCAAGAAATCAAATCCCATGGTCAAGAAGGGAATGTCGGCCACGAAGACAAATCCAAGAGATGCTCCCATGAAGCCAAAATCAAAGTCATCTCAACGGCCGACATCAAGTTCAAAATCAAGTGCTGAGCCACCCATCAGATCGAAAAAGAAATGGGTTAAACCCAACTACAAATGGGTTCCTGTGACAACCCTATTTTTCCCAAAAGCATTGTGAACACTCGAAAGCTAAAAACAACGAAATTAACCTCGAAAATAAAGTGTTCAAGTATCTAAGTTGGGATGCATCAAATATTAGATATCATGCCAAGGTTTCCAAAAACATAAAGAACGCTCAAAACCGGGTTATATTGAAGAAATTGTAACCACTCGTATATTTACGACCCGCCGTTAAAACATTATTGGACGTAAAAAGTAAAATCTCAATAAAATGCATTTTAGCCTTAAGTATCTAAACAAAAGTCGTAGATCTCGTTGAAAGGTGAGCGTGCATAAAAAGATCGCCCAAATTGGACCTCGTATGAAGAAGTTACAAATTTTCAAAGTTTCGTAACGGTAGTAGAGGGCTAAAAACTCGAATTGAAGATCGAGTGTTAATTAGCTAACGCAACCTAAATGAGAGTTGAAGATCTCCACAATAGTAATAAAACGATAAAAAGACAAACGAAAACCGACGTCGAATAAAGAACCTACGAATTTTTAACGGACTATAGGAGGCCCGTCCTATTATAATTATGTCGTTAAAAATAAAGTCAAAACTAGCCGACGGAGTCTAAATGAAAGTTGTAGATCATATTTTCAGCTATGCGTGCATATAAAGAACGTCGAAAACGGAGCTCGTACGCGAAAGTTATGGATTTTACAAGTTCGGGGTCCAAAATCCGAGGCTGTCAGGCCCCACGACGTGGCACAGCTTGGCCGCGACCCGGCAAGCGACTGAGGGCGTCCAATCAACGGAAGGGGATAGGGCTTGCTCCCCACGACGTGGCCAACCCTAGCCACGACGTGGCGCTCAAAAATACCACCTATAAATAGATGGCATCAGCTGCGAGTTTAGGCACACCTTCACCATTTCTCAGTCCTTCTCCCACACCTCTAAGCTCCAGAGACCATTCCCTCACCTCGGTTTCCGCACTCGAGCCCCGACGAAAGATTTACGCTGCAGAGATCCCCGAAGAGCCCGACGACGCAACCATCCGCGGTCGAAGTTCTGCTCAACCCTAGCCTCTCTCTTCAAACTTAACGAGTGAGTTCATACCCCTACTTTTCAATTCTTTTCACGTTTTATGGGGGGGGGGGAATACAAGTACATTACAAGTCAAAGTATCGTTTTATAAACATAAATCATAACATCGTTCTTATAGGGTTTTGATACCAAATATCTTCATGCTTAAAGGGCTATTATATCACCAAGTTGTTCTTACTACATGGAAACATACTTTTTTGAGAAACTATATTAAGTATAATTATCAAGTTATTTTACATATACATCTCGACAAATGAAATGCTTTCAAAAGAAGTAAAGTCTTTATTATCGTAAATCTGTTTATACCAAGTAATGTGAGACAGCTTCACGTACGTTCGAGTATGCATTATTAAGTCCTGTATTATATACCATAATCCCTTGTAGGGGGAGCGTGATACTTTTGTATAGATCTATACGGGATTGACAATCCCACACCTAAGCTGTTAGCTACAGCTAGGCCGGCAGGCCTGGGGTGACAAATGTCATAACAGTTCCAACGCCTGAAGAACGTTGTTACAGGCCATCAGTGTCAATAGCATGGTTATAAAACTCACATAAAAGTATAAAAACAAGTTTGATTTACGAGATTCATATATGCATTTCAGTTTTCCATTTTATCGTTAACACAAATTTTATCACTGTTATTCAAGTATGGAAAACACAAACACACTCCAACACAGGAAACTTTTCAAATCATTTATAGAAAATATTGGATTTTCTGAAAACCCCTTTCATCGATTTACTATCAAAAAGGACATGCTTTTCAATATAAAACACTTATGAACTCACCAACTTAATTGTTGACACTTTTTCGAAACTACTTGTATTTCTCAGGGAATCAGTAATACAGGTAACCACCAGCTTTTGGAGAAGGGAACACTAAGGATGTTTTATTATTGAACATTTATCACCTCGTTGTAATATTCTTTTGCTAATATGTATAACGCAACAACATACGTTTTCATTATATATGTGATGGTTGTGTTACTTTCTTTACAATATTCAATGGTTGTGATACTACGTGAAGTCATCCACCCCCGAATGTTTCCGCCATTCTGGTTTGGGGGTGTGACAGGTTGGTATCAGAGCATTGTTTATAGTGAACTAAGTATATCGAACCACATACGATATACAAACTATAAATGCAAAGGGGGACCAAAAACCCTCTGATGAAACATTTTCATGAACAAAATACTTTCTTTTAAAGATATACATTTTTACAAGCATGCATTAATCTCGTATCATAACAAGTTTTACTAAAAAGTATTAAGGAAAGTTACGATGCTACGATTGAGCCTCGGGGTATGTAATCATGTCGAGAATAAATATAGCCTGATCAACTATATTTATCCTGGATTTGACCAACGTACGTCGAGGAATGGTCGTAGTGGACAACAAGCCGAAAACTTACCCAAATACAAAATTATTTTAGTTTCACCAAGTTGAAATAGTATAGAAGTATTATTAAAAATAGTTGTAAAAAAAATAAAAATAAAAAAAAATATTATAGTTAAAAAGTCGCTAGATGGAAATTTCTTTTCTTATAACGTTCCCATACACCTATCCTAGTACAGACAAATGGCCGGATTCCATTTACCAGGAGATCCCTACTACCCAAACCAAGGCAACGGCGGTTGGATAGAACAAGACCCGGAGGAAGATCCGGAGGAAATCGAAGAAGAGGTCGAGGAAGAACTCGAAGGGGTTATCGAGGAAGAATTCGAAGTCGAAGTCGGAGAGGAATTCGAAGTCGATGAAGAGATCGAGGAGATTTCTAGCGGAACAGACTCCGAGCCAGAAGTGTACGACCCTCCCATCCCTCATCCTCCCGTAATCAGACCATATCAACCGGGACCCATCCCCATCTGGGGAAGCCACCTCTATTACTGGAGTCGCCAGCAAGGTGTACGCCCTCCATTCGGCATGTGTCGGGACTTTTACAACGTCAGTGGGGGAGGCTCAGCGGATCGAGCACTTCCTGTCGTCGTGAACGCTATAGCTAACCAGAACTACCAGGCGGACCAACAAGCAGCCAGAGTTCGCGAAATCAATGCTGCTACCCAAGGTAACGCCACTGACATCCGCCGTTTGGAAGGACTACATGAGAATACCCAAATCTACACGGGAACACTTCAGAACCAAATGATAGTGGCTCTGGCAGAAATAAGAGGGATGAAGGAACAACAAGCAGATCTCGAGAGGCGACTAATGGGATTCAAACGGTCGGATGCCGAATCTAGCTCCAAACGTCGCAAGTAGAGCTTGTTCGATGCCCAACAATTTTGTTATAGATTAGGATTTCGGATAAAAGTTTTTCCCTTATTTCCCTTTTGTATCTGCAATCGGAGACCTCTAGGGGGTCAAATTTTCCCGAACAAGATATGTAATGTAACACACCTCAGGTGTGACCTATATATATGAATATGAAGTATTTCTTATATACCTCTCAAAATTTCAAGTTTTAAATTTCTATGCCTACCTTGAAACCGTAAACTAACGTCAAAACAAATTACAAGATACAACTAACACACGATTGTCAAAACATTAGAAACTTATAGTATTCATTCTTATTTTTCTCTACCAGAACATGCCTCCTCGTAGATCAACACGCAGAAACTCAACTTCAACACCACCTCCACCACCTCCTCCAATTATGGACACCGTTATGTTCCAGACTGCTGTAACCGCTGCTGTAACTGCAGCAATGGCACAAATAAGCAACAACGGATCGGGGGGAGGAACAAACAGTTTTACAAATGGCCAAGGTCAGAGCCGTTCAGGGGTATGCACTTACAAAGACTTCACCAACGGAAAACCTATTCCCTTCTACGGAACTGGGGGAGTATTGGCTCTATCTCAATGGATAGAGAAAACAGAAGCTGTATTCGAAATCTGTGCATGTCCTGAAGAAAGCAAAGTAAAGTTCGCCGCTTTTACTTTCTCTGAACGTGCCCTGACATGGTGGAACGGCCACGTCCAGACACTAACCCTGGTGGTGGCAAACTCCATGGGTTGGGAAAACCTGAAAAGAATGCTCCTTCGAGAATACTGCCCAAGAGGTGAGATTCAGAAGCTTGAACAGGAACTGTGGAACCTTTCGATGGTAGGTTCGGACATAGCAGGTTACACCAACAGGTTCAGTGACTTAATAACACTTTGCCCAGGAATGTTAACCCTGGAGAGCCAAAAGGTCGAGAGATACATCTGGGGACTATCACCCCAACTTCGAGGAAGTGTGCTAGCTTCCAGACCCTTGACTTTCGCCAGCGCCAAGGAACTAGCGCAATCTCTTGTTGATCATGGTGTCTGTCAAGGAGTCGCAGCGATTATGGCTGAACCAACCAAAGGGAACAGCAACAATGAAATCAATGTCAACAACAACAAGAAGAAATTTTGGAACAAAAGGAAGGGGCAAACTTCGCAAGAACCTTCAAAGAAACAAATGGTTGCGGTTCATGCTGCTACTACCCCCACCACGACTCCTGCTACCTCTGCACCAACAAAACCATATGCAGGGAATCTGCCCAAGTGTAGCAAGTGCAACTACCATCACCACGGTATTTGTCGCGAGATGCACTGCAAGAACTGTGATAGGAAAGGGCACACAGCTCGTTTCTGTAAAGCACCGGCACGACCAATCACTCAAGTTTCTGGCACTGGAGTAAGCCGGGAGTGTTATGGGTGCGGAGAGACTGGACACTTCAGGAGGAATTATCCCAAGGAAAGGAATATTGGCGGTGTGGGGAGAGTGCTGGCAGTAGGACAGAATGAAGCAATAGCAGACCCCACGGTGGTTACGGGTACGTTTCTACTCAACAACACTTATGCATGCATACTTTTTAACTGCGGTGCGGAGAGAAGTTTTGTGAGTCATAAATTCAAACATCTACTTAATCAAAAACCCCAACCACTCGATAAAATATTCACTGTAGAAATGGCAAACGGTAAAACAGAACACGCAAACGATTTATACGTAGGGTGCACACTAAATTTAAACGAACATTTGTTTCGAGTCGATCTTATGCCCATTTCCATAAGAAGTTTCGATGTCATCATCGGTATGGACTGGTTGAGCCTTCACCATGCCGATATACTTTGTCACGAAAGAGCTGTTCGCCTAAATCTGCCAAACGGCGAAACTCTTGTCATTTATGGTGACAAACCTAGTTCAAGTTTACAAATCATTTCCTGTATTAAAGCACAAAAGTATCTTCGTAAGGAATATCATGCCTTTCTAGCCCACGTAGTAGACAAGAAACGAGAATCGAAAAGCATTAAAGACATTCCGGAAGTCTGCAACTTCCCGGATATTTTCCCAGAAGATCTTCCAGGAATCCCACCGGAACGTCAAATCGAATTCAGAATCGACTTAATCCCCGGAGCTACCCCTGTAGCAAAGTCACCTTACCGTTTAGCCCCAGCCGAGATGCAGGAACTATCCAGTCAATTAAACGAGCTGCTGAGCAAGGGATTCATCAGACCGATCTTCTCACCATGGGGAGCGCCAGTCCTATTCGTGAAAAAGAAGGACGGATCCTTTCGCATGTGCATCGATTATCGGGAACTGAACAAACTCACGATCAAGAACCGATATCCCTTACCGCGCATAGACGATCTATTCGACCAACTTCAGGGAGCAAGTTACTTCTCAAAGATCGATCTAAGATCTGGTTATCACCAACTGCGAGTACTGGAGGGAGACATCCCCAAAACGGCTTTCCGAACACGTTATGGTCACTACGAATTTGTAGTAATGCCCTTCGGATTGATGAATGCTCCAGCAGTGTTCATGGACTTGATGAACCGAGTATGTCGTCCCTTCCTGGATAAATTCGTGATCGTCTTCATAGATGATATACTCATCTATTCAAGAAGCCAGGAAGAGCACAGCAAACATCTCCGCCAAGTACTGGAAACATTAAGGGCAGAGAAACTTTACGCAAAATTTTCCAAATGCGAATTTTGGATTCGGGAAGTGGATTTCCTAGGACATGTTGTAAGCAAAGAACGAATACACGTGGACCCTTCCAAGATAAAGGCAATAGATAATTGGACTACTCCAAGAACCCCTACAGAAATCCGGCAATTTTTGGGACTCGCTGGGTATTACCGAAGATTCATACCGAACTTTTCAAAGATTGCCAAGCCACTTACCACCCTAACCCAGAAGAATGTGACCTTCGACTGGGGAGAAAAACAAGACAGCGCATTTCAGACACTAAAGCAAGCCTTATGTAGTGCGCCCATCCTAACCTTGCTAGAGGGAACGGAGGACTTTGTGGTCTATTGTGATGCATCAAACCAAGGACTTGGGTGTGTCTTAATGCAAAGAGGGAAGGTCATCGCCTACGCCTCAAGACAACTAAAGACACACGAAGTGAACTACACAACGCATGATCTTGAGCTAGGAGCAGTCGTCTTCGCTTTGAAGATATGGAGACACTATCTCTACGGCACAAAATGTACCATCTTCACTGATCATAAAAGCCTCCAACATATCCTCAATCAGAAGGAACTCAACATGAGACAGAAACGATGGGTAGAACTACTAAGTGATTACGAGTGCGAAATTCGATATCACCCTGGAAAGGCTGATGTAGTGGCTGATGCACTCAGTCGGAAGGAGTACTCAGGTCGCCGAGTAAAATCCCTAACTATGACGATCCATTCACACCTGTCCACGCAAATCAAGGAAGCCCAAATAGAAGCCTTGAAATCCGAAAACGTGACAGGAGAAGCCCTAAGGGGAATGGATAAGAACCTTGAGACCAAGGACAACGGAGTTCGTTATTTCATGGATCGAATTTGGATACCGAAGTTTGGTGGATTTAGAGAAATCGTTATGGACGAAGCCCATAAAACACAATACTCCATACATCCCGACTCCGATAAGATGTATCTCGATCTCAAGAAGTTGTACTGGTGGCAAAACATGAAAGCCGAAATTGCTACCTACGTGAGCAAATGCCTGACATGTGCCAAAGTCAAGGTAGAATATCAGAAGCCCTCGGGTTTATTACAACAACCAGAAATACCCGAATGGAAGTGGGAGCGGATAACCATGGATTTCATAACAAAATTACCCAAAACAGCAAGCGGACTCGACACCATTTGGGTAATTGTCGACAGGTTAACTAAGTCAGCACATTTCCTGCCGATCAAAGAGACGGATAAATTGGAGAAGTTAACAAGGACATACCTCAGAGAAATTGTACGACTGCATGGTGTGCCCATATCCATTATCTCGGACCGAGATAGTAGATTCACCTCAAGGTTCTGGCAGTCGCTACAAAAAGCTTTGGGGACAAGACTAGACATGAGTACCGCTTATCACCCACAAACCGACGGCCAGAGCGAGAGAACCATACAAACCCTAGAAGACATGCTGAGAGCTTGCGTAATCGATTTTGGCAAAGCATGGGACACACATCTACCCTTGGTCGAGTTCTCGTACAACAATAGCTACCACACCAGTATCAAAGCTGCCCCGTTCGAAGCCCTCTATGGCCGCAAATGCAGGTCACCCTTGTGCTGGGCCGAAGTGGGGGACACACAGCTAGCAAAAGGGCAAGCAACTGACAACACGCTCACTGGACCAGAAATCATAAGGGAGACTACGGAGAAGATTGTTCAAATCCGAGAACGTCTAAAAGCATCAAGGGATAGACAAAAGAGTTACGCAGATAAGAGACGAAAACCCTTAGAATTCCAAGTTGGAGACCATGTCCTACTCAAAGTCTCACCTTGGAAAGGTTTAATACGCTTTGGAAAACGTGGAAAACTGAACCCTAGATACATCGGACCATTCGAGATCCTTGCCAGGATCGGTCCAGTGGCCTACAAACTTAGACTACCTCAGGAACTCCACAACGTACACCCTACCTTTCACGTATCGAATCTGAAGAAGTGCTTATCCGACGAGACCCTTGTCGTCCCTCTAGACGAAATTGCAATAAATGAAAACCTTCAATTTATGGAGGAACCAGTAGAGATCATGGATCGAGAAAGCTAAAAACACTCGAAAGCTAAAAACAACGAAATTGCAATGATGTGACAACCCTATTTTTCCCAAAAGCATTGTGAACACTCGAAAGCTAAAAACAACGAAATTAACCTCGAAAATAAAGTGTTCAAGTATCTAAGTTGGGATGCATCAAATATTAGATATCATGCCAAGGTTTCCAAAAACATAAAGAACGCTCAAAACCGGGTTATATTGAAGAAATTGTAACCACTCGTATATTTACGACCCGCCGTTAAAACATTATTGGACGTAAAAAGTAAAATCTCAATAAAATGCATTTTAGCCTTAAGTATCTAAACAAAAGTCGTAGATCTCGTTGAAAGGTGAGCGTGCATAAAAAGATCGCCCAAATTGGACCTCGTATGAAGAAGTTACAAATTTTCAAAGTTTCGTAACGGTAGTAGAGGGCTAAAAACTCGAATTGAAGATCGAGTGTTAATTAGCTAACGCAACCTAAATGAGAGTTGAAGATCTCCACAATAGTAATAAAACGATAAAAAGACAAACGAAAACCGACGTCGAATAAAGAACCTACGAATTTTTAACGGACTATAGGAGGCCCGTCCTATTATAATTATGTCGTTAAAAATAAAGTCAAAACTAGCCGACGGAGTCTAAATGAAAGTTGTAGATCATATTTTCAGCTACGCGTGCATATAAAGAACGTCGAAAACGGAGCTCGTACGCGAAAGTTATGGATTTTACAAGTTCGGGGTCCAAAATCCGAGGCTGTCAGGCCCCACGACGTGGCACAGCTTGGCCGCGACCCGGCAAGCGACTGAGGGCGTCCAATCAACGGAAGGGGATAGGGCTTGCTCCCCACGACGTGGCCAACCCTAGCCACGACGTGGCGCTCAAAAATACCACCTATAAATAGATGGCATCAGCTGCGAGTTTAGGCACACCTTCACCATTTCTCAGTCCTTCTCCCACACCTCTAAGCTCCAGAGACCATTCCCTCACCTCGGTTTCCGCACTCGAGCCCCGACGAAAGATTTACGCTGCAGAGATCCCCGAAGAGCCCGACGACGCAACCATCCGCGGTCGAAGTTCTGCTCAACCCTAGCCTCTCTCTTCAAACTTAACGAGTGAGTTCATACCCCTACTTTTCAATTCTTTTCACGTTTTATATACGGGATTGACAATCCCACACCTAAGCTGTTAGCTACAGCTAGGCCGGCAGGCCTGGGGTGACAAATGTCATAACAGTTCCAACGCCTGAAGAACGTTGTTACAGGCCATCAGTGTCAATAGCATGGTTATAAAACTCACATAAAAGTATAAAAACAAGTTTGATTTACGAGATTCATATATGCATTTCAGTTTTCCATTTTATCGTTAACACAAATTTTATCACTGTTATTCAAGTATGGAAAACACAAACACACTCCAACACAAGAAACTTTTCAAATCATTTATAGAAAATATTGGATTTTCTGAAAACCTCTTTCATCGATTTACTATCAAAAAGGACATGCTTTTCAATATAAAACAATTATAAACTCACCAACTTAATTATTGACACTTTTTCGAAACCACTTGTATTTCTCAGGGAATCAGTAATACAGGTAACCACCAGCTTTTGGAGAAGGGAACACTAAGGATGTTTTATTATTGAACATTTATCACCTCATTGTAATATTCTTTTGCTAATATGTATAACGCAACAACATATGTTTTCATTATATATGTGATGGTTGTGTTACTTTCTTTACAATATTCAATGGTTGTGATACTACGTGAAGTCATCCACCCCCGAATGTTTCCGCCGTTCTGGTTTGGGGGTGTGACAGTTCCAAAGGCTCACTCTCCCAAATCTTCTAACGCTTATAATATTTTTACATCTTCTGTTTGTGATAAGTAGGACATGTCATGCGAGAGAGTATCATGCAAAGATGACAAAGGTCGACCTAGTTTCAAAATGGACTAGGTTCCAAAGACCAACTGATCCCGCTCTGTGTCGGAGCAGCTATGGAGGCATATCATCAGACTTCGGTTTGTTGGTAGTGGTTGTTCCTGGAACTTGATAGGAGACATCTCTCAACTGTACAACACTCAGAACATTGTTTGGGAGAATGTGTCCTTTGCGGGAAGGGAAGAAAGGAAGTGATCACTCACGGGGTTTGTGCTTAATGACATGAAGAATTTTCGGATCTGTTTTGAGATTACGCGTGCTGTTCTCAGACCTTCTGGATGCAAATTCAATCGGTGACTTACGGTTTGAGTTTTCTTCTCTATACTCCTGAGTTTTTCTTAAGCTGATTCGCTTTAAAGACAAATTTTTGTTTTAGGACAGTTTAAATTTGCACATTTACTTTCATTTCTCTCCTATGCACAAATTTAGGGGGAGAAATAAAAACAAAACAAAAATTTTAAAATTTTAAAAAAATATTTAAAAAAATTAGAAAACAAAATAATAATATGTTGGTTATGGAATGTACTTAAGGGAGATGTTTTGGGAAGTGATATGATTATGTGATAACAGGCAACCTGAGTCTGCGTAATGTACCCAAAGTTGAAGGGTCTATGCTCTGGTTTGATGCGTCAGTAGGCACGAAAGATTCTAAATGGTCATGACTAGGCAGAGTTGAACTTAAGAAATCAAATGACTTGACAAATCTTGACCTAGTTAGATCCGTTTAGCCTGACAATACGACGCTTGGATAGGTTGAGCAGGGAGATATATATATATATATATATATATATATATATATATATATATATATATGGGAATCTACTCGTCACATTAAATGAACCCGTATCTGGAACCATGGTTTAACTTTTCCTCCATGTGCGGATTCTGTCCTTAATTCCGGTATTGATGAGGCAACTAGTAAATTCCGATAAATTAGGTCTGTAGAAAATCATTTTCTTTCTTTTTGTCTGTTAGTCATATGTTACCTCCTCTGCGTGATTGGAAGAGATCCGACCTGGACTGTAACATATGCAACTCTATTTCTCTGCATATTATACATATATATACATATGAATTTCCTCTCATCTGTTAGCCATATGTTGTCTCATTTGCGTGACTAACAATCTGACCCGGTACACAACATATGCACTATAAGTGATAATACTATGAATCTATCTTCTCCCCTAATGAAGGCCTGCTCATCCGATGTAAGGAGTACTCTGGAAGTCCTTGATTACCGGGGCATATCTGGAAGCGGGAAACATGTTCCAGTACAATTAAAATTGAACACTCAAAGATTGTCTATAGATCTCGTTGCTCAATTTAGGTGGACAACAATATCCATGGTCGTCGTCAGCTAATGATCCTTAAGATATAGTATCTAGAAACTTAGGATCAGATATAATATCTAGGAACCTAGGATCACATTGTCTTGTAACTTATAGTATGTCCTAACTTTGTCACAATTTTTCGCGTTTAAGTGGACAACAATACCGGCGATCGACCAGACAAAGACGTGAAGATAGAGGGTACCGAAAAACGGATAAAGGCTGTCTAAAAACTTTGATCCCAAATCATTCTCAAAGTTAGATATCATTTTATTAAATTTGTTCATAGTTTTCATCTATGCACAAATTTTAGGGGGAGAATTAAAAATAATTCAAAAAATCAAACAAAAATCAGAAAAATAAAAATCCAAAAATAGTGTTATTTCTTGTTCAGAAAATCCAAAAATATTTTTTTGTGTACTAATTTTTCTTTTAGTTTTGTTTTTTCTTGAAAAGTGATTTCAGGCGTAGATGAGACTCGTGGATACTGTATTGAAGATCTTCTGAGCCAAGGCTTCATTCGTGAGCATCGAAGAATTCGCATTCGAAGGAGCAAGAAACGAAGATTATTCTTTCGATATTCAATCTGTCAACCCTAGAAGCATGGTGAAGCTGTACTTGAAGATTATGTGACAGATTGCATTGAAGCCTCCTCAATCAATTTACTACTATCTATGAACCTGCTGAAGTGATCCAGAAGATTATTTCTCTCTGTTGTTCTCTCTGAAGATTCTCAAGCTGAAAGAGCTATCTTTCAAGAATCTTTTCATCGAGCCTCCTCACCCAACGTGCATGTAGTGTTAAATTCTATAGAAATCCCAACTTCCCAAGATGAAGTCATTCATGAAGATTCATCAAGTTCATCTTGAAGCTGTGAAGAAATCAAAGATTAAAGCTGAAGCCAAAGCTCCCATTGAAGATTAACAAGAAAAGCCAGCTACTTTTTAGGGGGAGTTTGTTGGGTCAATTAGAAAAGAAATATATAAACCAAGGGGGAGATTGTTGGGTCAAAAAATATGGTTTATACTTTGCTTTTCTAGGAAAATATATTTTTATGTAATGTTGTATGTGTTTGCGGTTTGTGTGTACGGCCGTACATAGGGTGTGCGGTTGGACGCATGTGTATGGCTGGAGGTCCATATAAATAGAGGAGTGCATGTGGGAGTGTACGGGTTAGAAAAGGTTAGAAGTAGAAGAAGGCTAGTAGAGAGAAAGTCAGAGAGAAGAAGAGTGTGTGTGTGTGTGTGTGTGAATCTATTGTAAGGAGCATCAATCATATTCATTCAATACATCATAGATTCATCTTAATTCTTCTTCTCATTCTCTTCTATATTGATCTGACATCATCCAATTGATTGAGATTCCGCACCATCAATTGGATCTGATTGATACACAAGCAATTTTGGGGACTTACACTACTACTTAATACCGTACAAGCCTTGGTAGATGTTTGTGATTCAAAGCATACTTTACGAGTTGGAAAAAAAGAAATGACATTTGGGGTTTAAAAAAGGACTCGAGATGTCTAAGACTCAAGATGAAGTGTTCTTTAAGGATGAAGACAATGAGCTTAAGGAATTGGAGAAATTAATGGAAGAAGAATCCCAAGCAAGAGAAAAACCAAAAGAAAAATTCAAGCTTACTAAACCAAGAGCCTCGATTTCAATGTTGTTTGAAGTCTTCGCCTTTACTACACCACAAGTCCAACTTAAGGAGGCTAGTGAAATTGAAGATTTTAATTCAAGTGATGAAGAGGTGGATCAAAAAAGCAACGAGACTAGGCTTGGAGAGATAGAAGTGAACAAGGAGTTAGCTAAAAATGAAATGAATAGCTCGAATGATGAAAAATCCTAAAGGGTGAAAAGAAAACTCGATGCTTGCGACAACCATATGAAAAAAGAAAATTCAAAGAAAGCATACATAAGGCGAGTTCAAGTGTACAAGAGGAGGTAAAGGAGCAAAAGGATAAAAAGGAGAAAAGGGAGATTTTGTTCCCAACTAACACAACTTAGAGCGGGAAGGAGTCTAGCTCATGACTCCTCAAAAAGAAGTGCTTATTGGGAGGCAACCCGAGATCGTTTTGCATTTTCTTTTCCTTTTCTTTTAGTTACTTTTGCATTTCTTTTGATTTTAATTTTAAGATAGTCATTTAGTCATCTTCTATTTTGTCATTAATTGTAAACCACAACGTGGGAATAAATCCTCACGTCGTGGGGATAAAGAAAACCCCGATATTTCTATTAGTTCAAAACTCACGACATGAGAATAAAAAAAGTGGGACCAAATGAACCTTTTATACGCAACGCTCAAACCATTTGACTTTCTTTCTTCTTTTCACTTACGATGTGAGTTCAACGGAAATCACCTCCTTTGGTCCCCACTTCATTTTTTCGAACAATTTCACTTCTTCATTGTTTAATTTCATGTTCCCTCTCCAATTAAGGTGTGGTTCCGTACTCTAAACACTTTAATATTACTAATTTTAAGCATTAGGATTTTAGGGTTCGTTTTTTGGGTTTTATGTGTGAAATTGGTCCAATTTTTTGAGAAATTGTTGTTGCATGTATGCTTAATGGCCTTAGATTAACTGTTAGATGAAACCCTTAGTGACATTTGGGTTCGATTTGGCCGAAATACCAACCGAGTCTTGTACTTATCACCAAACCTAGCTCACAACATGAGCTGTAAAACTCACGAAATGGGAACTGAGTTAACAACTTAATCCTTTTCTGTTTAATTTGACCATTGTGGTATTTTGTTATGGTTTTGTTTGCTGATTATTTTGCAGTAATATTGGGTCCAAGAAAGTCTACTACACAGTCCCAAGAAGATGTTTTAATCCTTCATCCATTACACTAACAAATCGGGATGGATTTACAACTGGGAGTTCACAATATTATTGAATAGTGATTGGGAAAAACTGAATGAGATTAGGATATTTGAGTGGTTGAACCCATACCTCACAAAGATGTTTTTAGGAGATTGTGTTAATTTTACATGTAACGGTTGGAAAATTTTATTCTTAAAAAAGGAGCTCGCTCTCAAGGAGTTGTGTTTTAATTTTTTCTCAACGGTTTCATTTGCAGCAAATACAATAGATCCACAATATGTGAGTGCTTTAGCTTTTTGTCTTGGTGGACAATATTCAGAGTGTGGTTTAGCTGAATTAGCCTGGAGAATGGGATTATACGAGCAACGAGAAGCGATGTCTCATATTTTTGACATATTTTTTAGATCGGATGCTCGGGATTATTCTGCAGGTGTAAATGGGTATGGGTTTTGAAAAACTATTGCAAATGGAGGATTTCATTAGGCGGTCTCACAGAAAATCACATTCGGTCTCCTATTGTAACAACCCAAAAACCAGAATAAAATTTTTCATTTTAAATAAACACAAAAGTTACAATCGTCAAATTCTTCCAAAACCAACCAATAAATATAATGTCAAATCATCAAAGTATAATGTCAAAATGCGGAAAATAGTGAGGAGTGAATGTTGTGCCATCAAGCCGGACCCTTCCCTTTAGTACTGGAAGTACATGAAACCACAAATATAAATTGTAAACAAAAGCTTAGTGAGTTTCCCAATCATACCACATACATAAAACATTTAAGTGTCATGGGCTACATCCATGGTCTTTTCACGCAATGTTGAGGGCCAAATCCCAGTCTTACATATGAGTGCCATGTGCTATCCTCATGGTCTTTCCTTGCAATGACAAGGGCCAAATCCGAGTCTTACACAAAAGTGCCATGGGCTACTCCTATGGTCTTCCATATAATTATCACAAAGTCAACAACATTCCACATAACAGGAAATGAGCCGACATTGTGGCCTTCGACCCATGATCATGGTGAGAAAACTCACCTCAATCTATAGCCTAAAAAACCCTCAGGTTGACCAAAAATCAACTAGGTAAAAAGTCAACGGTCAACGATCAAAGTCGATAGCCGAAAGTTAACTGAGTTGGCCACCACGTTGTCGTCGAACATCTGCCACATCATGGCAGCCCCACGACAAAACAATTGTGAGAAACCGCTTTTGCTAAGACGTGGTGAGCATGTTGCCACGTCGTGGGAACTGCTTCTGGAGAGCTTAATGGAATATGTCCTTAATCCATTAAGCCATTCACTCATGTCTTCCATAAGGCTTCCTTACACCTAAATATCTCATTAAAATCTTTGCTTTATGGACATGCATGTCCAATGCATGTCTTGAACTCTAGTTAGGTAAAAAAAAATGGAGAAAATGAGGTAAAAACCTCATGCATGGGACCAAAACTCTACAAAACTCCAAATATGAAACATGAAACCACAAAGGTGCCTTAAGGATCCATAAAGTTTCAAACTTTATGGAATCTATCCACTCAAACAATCTGTAACATCCCAAAAATACGAGCCAAAAATTTCATTTTTAAACATATACTTTGCAAAACATTAGAAGTAAAACATTCACCGATCATATCATTTCATAAAAGATGTTGCGTGTCTGGAAACCATTTTATAAAACATAACAATGTCAGAGTACAAATCCCCAGGAAGATCTCATAGTGCGGAATACAAAGCATGTATATGATGTGCCGCTACCGCGCCAGCTCCTTCCCCTTCGAAGAAGAGGTACCTGAAACCAAAACTGTAAACCGTAAGCACGAAGCTTAGTGAGTTCCCTCACTGTACCACATACCATATAACCACATAACATACATATATTGTCAGGCATAACTGGGTGCCCAACCTACCCCTTCGGTCCTCTCGACCAGATACTGACTAGCATATATGGGTGCTGGCCTCCCCTTCGGTCCTCTCGACCGGATACTGACTAGCATATCTGGGTGTTGGTCTCCCCTTCGGTCCTCTCGACCGGATGCTGGGGACTATTTCACCCCCTACTACTACCACATAACGTATATCACATAATTTATCTAGCATGGTTGGGCATGACTGCCCCTTCGGCCCTGTCAACTGGTAATCTGGGGACTATCTCCCCCTACTGCCACTAGCACATATCATCATATCATACTAGCACATAATCACATCACAGATAGTAGCAACCCTAGATGATTATCACAGATACAATCATCTATCATACAACCCCTACTGGTGGGTCGGCATTGTGGCCGTAGACCCACCGCTACTAGAAGGTAACTCACCTCAAAATAGCTGTTGATCTGCGTGGGAACTGATTGCCTTCTGCTGCTGCTGCCCCGGAAATCCTCCGGCTATAATTCCCACCAAACACTTAGTCAAATACTGCTAATCGACTTCAGGATAAAAATGACCATCTACCCCTAACCAAGCCAAGAGTCAAAGTCAAAGTCAACTTCCAGTTGACCCGACTCGCCGAGTTGGCTCGTCAACTCGTCGAGTCCCTATCCAGTCAATTGACCATAATCCCGTCTCTACTCGTCGAGTTAGGCATTGACTCGATGCGTTTTCCTTCTAAACTGATGTCCAATAGTCCTTCATTCTACTCGCCGAGTTGTATGAACAACTCGTCAAGTTCATCTTCATCCGAAGAACATTCTATGCTGAGACTCGCCGAGTTGTATGAACAACTCGCCGAGTCTGTTCTTGAGGCAAGAAGATTGCCTTGGACTCGCCGAGTCATGACATTGACTCGCTGAGTTCCTCCATGAGTGATTCTGGCTTCCGACTCACTGAGCCACCCCTCATGACTCACGATCCCACTCAGCAAACACGAAAAGGGGAAAACTCGAGGACTCGCGACTCGACTCGCCGAGTCCGATGAACGACTCACCGAGTCATTCACATGCAATTTCTATATACTCAATTTTGCTTGAAACCAGCTCATGCCATACATAGATCAGAGTTCTTAGGGTTTGATTAACACGTAAAGTTTCCAACTTTATGTGTAAATAAACACCAATGAAGGTTTTAGGGCTCGAAATGCACTAAAAGAGTAGATCTAGGGCTTTCATGCAATATGGCTCCAAAAAGGCAGTAGATCCGACCTCCTGGAGCTCAATCATGCCTAGATCTAAAGGTTACTCAACTTATCACAAACCCTAATTCATAAACAAGCTTGGAAATGGCTCAAGAGGGACTTTAATGGAGCTCTAAGGGACTCTTAGCATGAAAACAGAAGGAAACTGAGTTATACCTCAAGGAATCTCTGAAATAACACCAAGATGCTTGGCCTCCCTCTTCTCCTCTTGATCTACTCTCCTTTTTCTCTCAAAATCTTCAAGAAATCACACCAAAACACTTCAATCTCACAAGGAACGAGGTTAGGATGATATAGAGAGCTCTGAGGGTGAAGGGGGCGAGCTTAGGGGCGCATATGATGGTTTAAATAGGGTGCAAACCCTTGAATTTAGGGTTTCATTAGACAGCGGGGACTCGCTGAGTCCAGAATATGGACTCGCCGAGTCGCCAACTTAAACGTGCTCATATCCCGGCTCTACTCGGCGAGTCGGGCGTAGAACTCGCCGAGTCCAAGGCAAAAATTCAAAATACTTAGATAAATTTTCCATACCAGAAACCAAGTGCTACACAATCTTAATCATGAAGAAAAATGCTTAAAATTCTAGATCTAAAAGAGTAGCACGTAAAGGTAGAAGCTTGAGGACTTACGAAAGTCCATAATGTATGCAAGGAGTTAGGTGTTGTTTAATATTTCGAAACGAAAATTCATAAAGTCTGCGGACTACCTCGGCAACCCTCTGCAGCAGAAGAGGTGGGCCAAATGGTTGCACACATATAATAAGAAACATGTAGGGGTGTCAATTATTGGCACGACACGACAAAAATACACGAAACGAAACGAAATCGGGACGAAATCAAAATTCGAATTCGTGTTCGTCTCATTTTCGTGTCAAGATTAAAAAACACGACATTGTGTCGTGTCGTGTTCGTGTTCATAAATCGACACCAAATTGTCACGATTAAGCATGTGGTTGTCGTGTTTTTCGTGTTTGACGTTTTTGTTGTGTTATATATCTTTAAGTATGAACAAAATACACTAATAGTTATGTAATATTATATTTGTCGTGTCGTGTCGTGTTGTCGTGTTTTAATTGGTTCGTTTTCATGTTAATGAAAAAAAACACGACATTGAGTCGTGTCGTGTTCGTGTTATACAAAACCTTGTCGTGTCGTGTCGTGTTAGACAAAAACACGACACGGCTGCCCGATTTGACAGCCCTAGAAACATGTAACATCTGTAGTAAACTGAAATTTAAAGAAACTAATTTTATAAACTGAAAATAGTTCTCAACACCGAAATTTTAATAATTCTAGTCTTAAAACATTGAAAAAAAACTAAAAAGAACATATAAAAAAACAAAAATATAAAATTTCTAAAAAAATGTAAAAATACCAAATTTCTTTAAAAAAATCACTTGGAAAAAATGAAAGTTGAAGAGGTTTGAAGAGGCAAGTCAAGTGCTATGCCATGCAAAACACGCGCAGAGGTTTTGTAGTCTGAAACCTTCCAAAAAACAATCTGCTACAAAAGGGCAAGTGTTGTGCGTCTGCTGCGTCGCACAACAAAAAGTCGTTTGAAGAGTTTTTTTATAAAAAAAAAACAAACAACACCATAATGAGGAGGTTTGTTGTTGTATATGTGCACCAATGACACCTTCTTCTTCTTCTTCTTCTTCAATAACACCAAAAAGCTTCGAGATTTCAACATTAGAGGCTAGGTTTGCATTAGGTCGAAAGGGATGAGATGGAGACTAAGGGTGAGCAAACCCTATCACTCACATCCGTTAAAATTTGCCTTTAAAATCTGCAAAATTAGGGTTTGCATGTTGGTTGGTGCCACGTCGTGGCATGGACCTTGCCACATTGTGGCGCTCACAAATGCGTGTTCCATCTAGCAAACACCACGTCGTGCTTGCCCTAAAAGCCACATTTGAAGTATTTAAATTGCCATAAATGCAAAAGAAGTATGTACCTGCAATTGGTGTTATAGTTCTCCCCCACTTAAACTGAATTTTGTCTTTGAAATCTGACCCGGTTAGAATTTTTGGAAACTGTATTAACATAATTCATATGCTCTCTCCAACCACTTCACAGCATTAATGTATCCAAACTAAAAACTTGAGAGACCATGTGGAACCTAATGGGTGCCAACAGATAACCCAAACACTTGAAAACATTCAACTGCAACAACTACCTCTCTCGCCCCCAATGGTACGACCCCACTAATATTGAAATTACTCAAACCGGGAAAAATATCAAAGTTGCGACTGAAGCGATTCATACTTCACAAGAACGGGAGTCTATCAACCTAAAACTCCAAGGACACACATAATGGATGACGATCATCCACTCGTCATACTTACCCCAAGTCCCTAACCAACAACACCACTATACCGTGCATAATGAACACTCAGGCCAATCCGATCGTGAATTCCCATAATTTCCAAATTTAGAAATTATGCCTAACAGAACTCAAATGCACACTTGACTTATTGACAAGTTTTCACTTATCCGCCACCCCCAAGAGCGCAATAATGGTTAATCCATAAGAAAATATCGGGTGACATCCATACCCCCATACACTTAGGGGTACAACCTTCTAACAAATCATCCAAGAGTCCTACAACGAACTCCATCACTAGCAACTCAACTCACTCGAAACCATTCTCGGGACCATAAACAACAATCCATTAAGAACACTCCATGAGGAACTGTCTTTAAACAACCATGACTTTTCCAACAAGTCAAAATACCACATATGCCTGACCTAACCTGTCGGTCACTGAGTCGCCAGTGACAACACCATACTACTCAAACACTCGACTATGTCAAACGGCTAACGAACCAACACATATGTCTCCACTACACAAACTATCGGGTTCACTCACATAAGTGGAATCCATAATGATTCACGATACACTGTGACACCATCCAACCATTGCAATGAGAAGCTTATGGCTCTAAATCGGTCTCACCATCATCAAACCAGGGGCATGAAGACTCACGACCAACATCTAGTGGGCCTATAGGCACACGAAAATCATCCCACCGGCTTGTAAGAACCCATTCAACATCCCTTCCAATACTTGCAAAACACAACACGAGCCATACCATTCTTATGACCATGGAGTACTTTGACGGATCCTTGAGAAATGCACAAGAAACTTCCTTACCACGAGTACTTCAATGGTAGCCTATGTGTTTAATTTAAGTTAAGATGACTAATTATGGTGTTGGTGTTTAATTTTTCTTC
This sequence comes from Lactuca serriola, assembly GCF_051521515.1. Classification (NCBI taxonomy): domain Eukaryota; kingdom Viridiplantae; phylum Streptophyta; class Magnoliopsida; order Asterales; family Asteraceae; genus Lactuca; species Lactuca serriola. The sequence continues at coordinate 12,139,991 of NC_136410.1, forward strand.
TTAATTGTGATCACTTTAGAAATGACTTTTTTCATAATAAAGTTTGTCATGGAGCCAATTTAGTCCAATATAAAGAGAAACATACTTTTGTTTCTAAACATGACAAACGAGTTTATCAAAAGACACATCAAGGTTACAAAATCTACTTGGTTTGTAATTTGGGTTTGTATGCTGATTTCATTTGTTTTGTATATTGACTTTAAGGTGTTTATTGAAATACCTAAATGGGTTGAACTGATTTTGTAACATCCTAAAATTCAGCCTTTTTTTTTCGAAATTCAGAGTATAAGTTTTACTAAAAGGTTTCATTCATAGTCGTTAATAAGTCATAAAATCATTATATCAACATAATCATCATAAAATGTGGAAGCTAAGTCTTGTTTTTAAAACCATAACTTAACATAATATGTATAAACTGATGGGTTTAAGCCATAAGAACATCATATGTGCTCATGCAAACCCTAATGCTTGGATCTAGGTTTCTCTATTGTACATGCATTCATCCAAGACTTTAAACCCTAGATCTAGCATGTAATAATCAATATTAACATATGAATGGGGTTTAGATCTTACCTTGATTGCTATGTAGCAATAACAATCTCAAATCCTCCTTGTAATGGCTTCAGAAAGCTTAGAGTCACAAGTGTCACTCCTCTAATGGCTCACAAACACCAAGAGTGTAACAACCCGAAATTCAGATAAGCCTGATGACCCTTCTACTTTGAGAGTTGGCAAGTTGAGTCCCTTAAGTTGTATGTTGGATTTGTGAGTACGCTGGGCGTAATGAGGTGTACGCCGCGCGTACTCAAGCGCTTATTTTGGACGCGGACTCGCCCGGGTACGCTGGGCGTACCCAGGGATTACGTTGGGCGTAGGGAACCCAGATGCAAACCCTAATTTTTGGCTTGTGCACTATAAAAGGAACATGTAGTCCTTTACCCTAGCCACCATACCCCCTTGAGTGAGTCCTTAGAGAGCAGAATTTCGTGCTTTAGCTTGTGTGTGTGTTTTTGAGCTTGGAGATATCTTTTCAAGATGAAGAAGGAGAAGAAGGAGCCATTGTTGGAGCTAGAAGTTGAAGAACAAGTGTAGATCCGAGTTCTACAGTGGTTGGAGATCCCATTTGAGGTAAAAAGCTCAAAGCTTTCCTTGTTCTTCATAAGTTTTGCTTTTTGGACCATTCTTAGGGTTTTTGGTTCAAAGTTGAAGACTTTGTGTGCAAAGAGTCTCCAAGAGCTTAGATCTGGCCTCTTCTAGTGAATATTGTGTTGAGGATTCATAAAAATCCAGTCTTGGTCGTGGATCTTGTGTCATGCATGAGTTATAGTCGTCTATGGAAAAAGGAAAGGTGTTTTGAGCACAAAGTGACCTTTACAGCCATGCAAAGGCTTAAAGGTTTCAACTTTATGGATTAAGTCGTATTAGAGGAGTCAAATCTGGGTTTTGGACGCAAGTCTTAACCGATTAAGACCTGAATGAGAAGGATTAGGAAGCTGGGTGTTACACTGGGCGTAATCCCAGTACGCGCGGCGTAAGGGGCCGCGTATCCCGATTCTATGAAGGCTCCGGGTACGCCCAGCGTAACCCGGAGGGTTGACTTTTGTTGACTTTTAGGGTTTGGTCAACTTTAGTGTATTTGAGCCAAGTAAGGGGTAAAATGGTCTTTTACCCTTCCTGAGAGTGTTATGAGAGGGAATGGTCTAGCCTTGGGAAATATGTTTATGACGAGTGTTTATTTCATATGATTAGGCGGAGGCTAGGTCCCATTTCACAGAGTCCGAGATTTTCCAAGTTACTGAGCTACACGAGGTGAGTCTTCTCATTATACGTTACCTAGAGTGGTGTTATGTGTTGACTAGAGGGTGTTATGTGCTATGTATGAGATTATGTGCTATGTGATATATGTATGTTGTATGATTTTGTAGACCGGACCGGAGGGTCCAACGATACAGACCGGGCCGGAGGGTCCAACAAGTTATGACCGGACCAGAGGGTCCAACGAGCTACTGAACTGGAGGGTCCCGCTGAGACACATCGACCGGAGGGTCGTGCTATAGCCTCGAGCGGCGTATGTGTTGTATGTGGTATTTTGGGGAACTCACTAAGCATTTATGCTTACAGTTGTTGTGTTATGTGTTTCAGGTACTAGAGAGGACCGTGGGAAGGCGCCGGCATGACCCGTACACACTAGAGAAGGGATTAGATTTTGTGATCTTGGGATATGTTATGTTTCGATAACTATTGTTGAATACTTTTGAGAATATTTTTATATAAATTTGGTTTTTGGAAAAATGAAAAATTTGTTTTGAAAATCACATCGTTACAAAGAGCAAGAGGATGAAGAATGAGAAGAGAGGAGACACCCAAAAACGTGTAGAAACCCTAAGGAATTAGTTGGCCACGTTTTTGGTGCCCTAAGGGTCCTTAAATAGTGAGGCTATTAGGGTTATCTAACAACGAAACCCTAATTTGACTGCTTAGGCCCTAAGCAACCCATGGACTCCCTCCTTAGAGGCCTAGGACGATTTCTAATGGGTTTCCCCATAGAATTCGTCCACCCCTCTAATATGGAGTCCATTAGCCTAATATTCTGTTGGATTAGTGTCTAAGGCTGTAACTATATTTGGTAAGTACTTGACACGGTTGTGCATGGTCCTTTTGGGTTGCCTTCACCATAGCAACTTGACAAGATGATTTATATAGAGAGAAGAGATATTATTATTATTATTAATGTATTATAAGAATAATATGTTAAAGGAATAATAATATTATTTGATTGATATAAGTCATAAATTAATTAAGAATTAATTTGGTGACTTAAAGAGATTAATTGAATAAAGGGGCATAAATTGTCAAATGTGTGATAGTTGTGTTTAGGGCTATGAATCCTTATGGATATGGGAAGGGACGATTTTAAGGATATGGATATCTTAAAAATCGTCCAAGGCCTTATCTAGAAGGATCTTTGGATTGCTTTGAGGCTAAGTTATCCAATTAGGGTTTAAGGTGAAACCCTAGGAGCTCATAGTATAAATAGACCCTTAGGGTTAGACAAATCGGCCAATCTATCTTTCAGGAAACCCTAGAGCCGATTTCTCACCTCTCTCCTTCTCTCAAATCATCTTCTTGCTAGTTGGTGTTTGTAAGCCATTAGAGGAGTGACAATTGTGACTCTAAGCTCCAAGAAGAAGAAGTATCAAGCAAGTAATTTAAGGTGTTGTTCTAGATTCCAATTCATATGATTAGATTCAATTGTTTACATTAGATCTAGTATTGTAAGTCTTGGATTCAATGCATGTTCAATTAGAGAAACCTAAATCCAAGCAATTAGGGTTTGCATGTGCACATAGGAAAATTCTTATGGCTCAAACCCATCATATTCAACTATCATACAATTAACAGTTCTAGTCCCTTAAGTTTAACTAATGTCTTTTAGCCACAAATTTAATTCTTAATTAATTATTGACTAATATTAATTAAACAATATGATTTCTCCTTTAATATATTATTCTCATAATATATTAATAAATCATAATTAATCTTCTCTCTCTCTCTCTCCATAATTCATCCTATTAAGTTGCATTGGTGAAGGCAACCCAAAAGGACCATGCACCATCGGGTCAAGCACATACCAAAATAGTTATGGACTTAGACACTAATCCAACAGTCTCCCACTTGGATAAGTCTAATAACTATTCTGCGTATGACTTCAGATCCGGATCCGCAATCGTAGCTTTCAAAAGCCACTGTCAACTCTGATCTTATCAGATACGCGTCCTTTAGATAAGGGATCATATATTCTTCCATTCTAGATATTGTATAGACTGAGACATGGATTTAAATCATTCTCTCTGTCTATGTGATGTTTCCCAATTTCTGATTTACGACGACTGACAACAGACTACAATTGAACACATCAAATTAGTCCCGGCTTGGCCAAGCGCTTAGGGTATCATCACTAAATCATCGAGGGGCCCACAGATATCTCTTTTATCCTACTTTAGGTAAAAGGAACAAATAAACTTCGACTCAATGCTCGCTTGCACTCACTCACCGAATCATACACAACAATATGTTTTATAACACCAAGTTACTGGTATGTTTACATATTATCAATGTGTAACCGACTTGCAAGATACAACTCACACATCTCGGTTTCAAGAATATAAGATATTATCATCTCACCAATCACTCGTGATAAAATCTATGAAGTGATCCAAGTGAGCGTGGGTTTAATCCCATACTCTAATCTTATAGCAGCACTCATGAACCCTGCAGCAAACTTTTGCTATGTCTAAAACACTTTAGACAGTCTACAGTCAGATTCATGACAGTCTTCTTTCATTCCTACTTCCAAAAAATGAGCGACTGTGGAGAGTTTGAATAATCTTATTATTCGGGAAGTCAAAACATGCAAAGTGAAACACAAGAATACTAATCCCATATGGCCCCAATCTTTGGGTATAAATAAAACATTTTATTTAATCACCATATTGATTATTCATTATTTGTTGTTTCGGGTAATCAACTTCTTACTTGAATTATAACAACAATTGTCCCATGCTCTTAGCATGCACACTATGTTTACCTATGATCCTTACTTTGTGAAATAGTATAATTGAATAACATTTTCAATCACACTCATTTCATAAATTCCTAATCCATTAGTGGAAGAATACAAAATTCTCCCCACCACTAGAATATGTTAGATTCTAACTTTTTATGCAACAGTCATTTCGTAATGTCATGGCACAAAAGTCACCAAGACTCGGCCAATGAAATTACAAAATACTTTATTGGAGATTGTTACAAGACAATTCTATAGTCATGAAGTCTCGTATTCAAAGTACATTCCTTTGAACATCCTTCTTGCATAAAAACAATCGTGGATACCATCTAATTCCCATGTTGTGGAATTTCCCAATCCTTTCCGCAGTTCCCTTGACAAGACACTTAATTCATTAAGCACTTAATCTATACAGATCAAGGCTCATATCTTCGGATCTAATTCTTTTTAGTGAATTAATGGATAAAGTATCCAACATTACCATTCCAAGGGCTAAAATTCATCCTAATCTGCAACCCTAACTTGATTAAGTCCATTTAAGTTGATAGTCTTTTGCATGGTTGCAAAAGAAACCAATCACACTCGTTTTTATTCTTTCTAAAGTAGGGAAACATGCATATTTTCTGTCCAAAGTTTTGGAGTTGCTCAAAATCCAGGAACATAAGGTCAAAATGACAAAAAATGACCAAAAACCAAGATAGATCCTATATCTATGCATAAAACCAAATAAAACAGTAAACTTTGTCACTTACAATGCAGAAGGAGAGACTAAAAGGTGGAAACTTCTCTATAGCCAACCTCTCCAAGATTTACAAGCTCTCTTTCGTCTTCAAAAACTCCTTTAAAGCTTCAAAACTTTCTATTAAGCAAGATGAGGGCTATGGTTTCGTCTTGGAAGAAGGAAACTAAAGTTTACAGAAACCATAGGGGTTAGTATTGTTTAAATAGGGCACAAAGCCCAAGTCCTAGGGTTTTGGGGCTATGGCGGCCACTGCGCCGCGAACACCAATAGACCGCACCGTGTCCCAACCAAAACTCTAAATCCAAAACCTAGACAAACTAACACATTTTAATTATATTTTCCTGTAAGTAATTTCCAATTTGTTTTGTATTACTGCGTTAGACTAGTTGGTGTGTGTAACTAGTTATCACACCCAAAAGTTGCCACCTCACATGCCATGTCAATATGTTGCTATAACACCAAATGAAGGAAATTGACAACTAGTTATAACACTCCATGTCATCATTTTTTTTCGATTTAATTTTTTATATTTATAAACACAAAATTAATTAAAACATGTTATTTAAATAAAACCTAATTTTTTAATTAAACATAACATTTAAAATTCTAAAAAAACATTACAACAAAAAACAACATTTAAAAACAAAAAAAAATTATACATTTTGCCCCTAATTTATTCATTTTCATTTCCATTGTACATAAAATCAACCAGATATACTCGAAGTTGCTTGTGTTTTCGTGCGTATTGAAGAGCTACGAGCCTATGTAAATATTTCGCTGTACTGGGTTGAACTTGCATGCGCATAGGCTCTGAAGCCGAATACTTCACAATATTTCGTCTTTTATCTTCAACCATCATGTTATGCATTATGATACATGTATACATAATATCTTGTAGAACGTCTAACCTATATGGTAGTACTGCATGTTCAACTATGTGTCATTTCGACTTTAGAACTCCAAAAACATGTTCCAAATCCTTACGTGCTCCTTTTTGTTTTCTCTTGAAAAAATTGTCTCTTGGTTCCACTGGGTGTCAAAACGCCTTCACGAATGTAGAATATGCTGGATATATTCCATCCGTAGGGTAATACCCAAACTTATATTCATTTCCATTCACTGTGAAATGAGCATTTGATGGCTTTCCTAACAAAATATCGTCAAATATTGGTGACTGATCAAGAATGTTAACGTCGTTGTTCGAACCCGCAACCCCGAAAAAAGCATGTCAAATCCATAAATCTTATGAATCAACAATCTCTAATACCAACGAAGGCGCTCCATGATGACCTCCTGTGTACTGACCTGTCCACGCCACATGATAATTTCTCCATTTTTAGTGTGTACAATCAATGCTTCCAAGCATACCCGAAAAATCGTGTCTTTCTTCATGCGCCACATATAGTTGTTGTATATCATTCAATGGATGTTTGCACAAATAAACGTCACCGAAGGTTTCGACAACACCTATCGCCAATCTATACAAACTTTCTCTTACAGTTTTCTAAGACATTCTCATATAATCGTCAATCGAATTAGACGACTCTCACATTGCCATAAGCTTAATTACGGCAACACATTTTTGCAACCATGTGAATCCTCGCTTACCTCTAGCATCATATCTCATTTGGAAAAATTCATACATAAATTTATATTTAATATATAAAAGTTATATTCGAAAGAAATAATGTATTTAAATTATGTAAAAGCTATATTTGAAAGAAACAATGTATTTAAATTATGTAAAAGCTATATTTGAAAAAAAAAAAAAACAATAAATGCTTTCCAACGCGTTGGTTATCCGAACAAAAATATTTTTCCGCAAACGAAACCTTCTTTTGAAATCGTGTAGATGGTAGACACAATCATCCGCAAAATAATCGTGAACTAGACGTATGTGCCTTTCTTTGTGATCCCTGTTTAACGTCCATACATCTGATTAATAGAGAGGTTGAATTTGGTTATAGTAGCACATTCGTGCAATATCCGTACATCATAAAGACGAACATATCATCGTCATCACTATCATCGATCAGATTCATTTTTTTTTAACGAATTCATTTTTTTAATGTATTGAAAGTATATGGAATAGAAAGAAAAGTGGTGATTAAATTTATAAACGATTTTACAAATTTATAGGTAATTTTTTTTCTTTTTAAAATGTTAATGTTTTTCAACTGTCAAAATGGAGAAAAAAATGGTGCGTTCTTGATCGTTACAACACCAACAAAGAGCCACATAACGGGAGAGGGGGGAGGGGGGGGGGGGGGTTCCCAGTGGTCACGCCGTTTTTCATTGCTACCTCACAAAAATGAAGCTGGACGTTACCCACACTGAATTGTTTATAGTTTTTGGTTTCAAACAAGTTTGAAGAAACTTCTTTTGTTTAAAAAATATGATTGTTCAAATGTTTGTTTATCTTCTGATTTACTCCCCCCACCATCCACTTATGTAATGCTTTGCTTCTTGAGATAAATGTATGTTGTTTTACCATATTCCTTTATCTGTCTCCAAACATTATATAAATATACAAGACGAAAGCATTAACCACCACGAAACTTACACACGCAAATATATATATATATATATATATATATATATATATATATATATATATATATATATATATATATATATATATATATATATATATATAACGAACACCAAATAATTTCTTCCACCTGCCACGAAACACGAAATATCCCTAGTTTAACTTAAAAAAATAATAACAATAAAATGCCTTGGTAACTTTGCATTTGAAAAACCAAATAATGTTTGTACCAAAAAACGGGCCTGCACGTGTGAAAAAGGCCCGGGTCGTGGATCGAAAGAGCAACATGATTATGTGTTCCGACCCTTTGACCCATCTCCTGGTCTCTCTCTACACGATCTAATCAAGTTCCAACTCTCTCAGGTGCGTTTTAATATATATCGATAATTAGGGCTTTTTCTAGTTCTTGAATCATCCTATTTTTTGCTGATTGTATCAAATATTACGTAAACGTATACTGCAGAGGTAATACGATCATATCAATCGATTTTCAGTTTTATTGCGTTGCGTGTCGAGCTTATTTAGTCTGCATTGAGTGATTGATTGATCTGTACGAAATCTGAAGATTCGGGAGGAATTTTGATACTTTATTCTCTGATTAACTTTGAACAGTTCTTCTTTAATCGGGTGTTTTACTATTTTGTGATGGATTTTGCAGATTCTAAGTAGTTTTTCTTTGTTATTGATCAATTCTCGAACTGCTCCAGTTCTAATGAAAAAGATGGATTTAAAGGTAATTGTATGAGATTACAGTGCTCTAGTTCTTGTTTGCTCTATTTTGAATGTTTTCATGCCTGACAATGAGCTTATACGTATACAGGGAGTTGTTGGGCTTGTGTTTGGAAACGAGAATTCAAGTTCCAATGAAGATAGGTTGGTTTTCTTTTTCCAGTTGTTGGTTTAAGCCAGCAGATTATTTACCTTCTTATGCACTTCAGATATATTGGTTTCTAGTTCATCGCTCAACCTGGGGTGGATGGGATTTTGCTTATTTTCTCTGTTTTACCAAAAACAATGGTGCCAATTCTTGGTTTTTATTTGATCATTTTTAAGTGGTGGTGTGATCCTGCAATTGCAGATCATATATTGTTACTCTATTGCTAGTTCCTATATTTTGTTATACCTTCAGCAATCTATCTATTGTATAATTCATGGACGCATTAACTACTTTTTTCTCACTGACAATGGGCAGTATTCTGATAATGGCTAGCATAATTGCTTATCCTTTTCTCTTGAATTTAAACAAATCAAACCATATCCTGTTAATGAAGCACTACATACATGCATTTCTTGATAACACAGACCTGTTATATCATAGAGCAGCTGATTAAATTACTATCTAATTAGTTGTGGATACCTTTTTATCTCCTTCATGGCTAATGTACTTCATGGATGGATGTTCATTTGTAGCTATGTTGAACGCTTGCTCGATTGTATAAGTAATGGTCAGCTGGCTGATGATAGAAGAAATGCTATGGCAGAGCTTCAATCTGTTGTTGCAGAAAGTCATGCTGCCCAGCTGGCTTTTGGAGAAATGGGTGAGTATATGTTGGTCTTATACTGGTATCTAAGGCTTTATTTGTCCATAACACAATCCATTCTTGTCTGTTGCAGGCTTTCCTGTACTATTGGGTGTCTTAAAGGAACGTGATGATGTTGAAATGGTTTGAAGGCTTCTCCAACAGCTTTTCTTTTTTGGTGGATATCTAGCAGTTATATGCTACACTCTTATAGAATATGATATCTTTTGTCCTGTTTCATATTGGAGTACAAATTATTTCCAAATAATAGCATTGTAGTCCCTAATGAGTTAGTTGAGTAGCCACTTATTGAGATTATGCTGTTTTTCATTTGATATATGCATCTAAGAATTAGTCGATAACAAATAGAAACTGCAAGTAGGCAAGTGTCTAGGAAACACATAGTCTTGGAACTGTGGGTGTGTGTGGCACGTGTCATCTCCTCTTTATGTTTTCTTTTAAATCATATTTATGGTGTAACCACTTTCAATTAATAAAGCTATATATTGATTTATTGTCAAAGGTTCGGGGGGCTCTAGAAACTCTTGTGAGTGCCTTAACACCGATTGCTCATGCAAAACTGCGTGCAAATGAGGTTCAACCAGCTTTGATGAACACTGATCTTCTATCAAGAGATGGACAAAGCATTTCTCTTCTTTTAAGCTTGCTTGTAAGGCTTCTAATCTTGATCATATTCACCTCAGACAATGAATTCTTGATTTTTTTTTTGTTCCATGGTCTGTGATTTGTAATCAAGTATGTTTACAGGGAGAGGATGACTTCTATATAAGATATTATACACTTCAACTTTTGACTGCCCTTTTAACAAATTCTCCCATTAGGTATGTGTCCTACCCTCTTTTTCTTTCTTCTTTTTACCTTTTATATCATATACTGAGGTCCCCTTCAGGTTACAGGAAGTCATTCTTACAATCCCCCGTGGTATAACTCGGCTTATGGATATGCTTATGGATCGGGAGGTATGAACTGGTATATCTGTTGAAATCTTTAATTTATATGATGTTTAATGTTTCTTTTATCCTTAAACACTATGTTGATTGCCTTGTAGGTCATACGGAATGAGGCCTTGTTACTTCTCACCTACTTGACTCGTGAAGCAGAGGTAATCTTTTTCCCCTATTTAGTGCTAAATTCTTTATTTAACAATAAAGTTACATTACTCTCTGTTTCCTGTCTAATGTCCTTTGATTGGTATACTAGGAAATCCAAAAAATCTTGGTTTTTGAGGGTGCTTTTGAGAAGATTTTCAGTATCATTAAAGAAGAGGGAGGTTCAGAAGGGGGTGTTGTTGTCCAGGTGATTAGTCATTTAGTTGACTCTATACCATCAATGGTTTCCTGTTGTTTTTGTTCAACTTGTTATGCCAGAATTTTGAATTTGTTCCAATATTTTTGTAACCTCACAGGATTGTCTTGAATTGTTAAACAATCTCCTTCGTAACAACGCATCAAATCAGGTTTGGGTTTCTTTTTTTAAAAGATTTACTGCAGTGAAGGTTTTTTTTTATTCATTTTGTTTCTTTTTACCAGTTTAAAGAGGTTGTGTAGGTGTTGCTGAGGGAGACTATAGGCTTTGACTCGATAATATCAATTTTGAAGCTAAGAGGAACCACATACAGCTTTACTCAGCAAAAGGTCATTACTCATACATTAAGTACTTATCAGTTTATTTAGCATATCATTTACCTTTGTAAACATGGTTTTAAAGTTTGTAATTGGTGTCTGTAGACAATCAATCTACTGAGTGGGTTGGAAACAGTTAGGTTGCTGGTGAGTGGAGGTCTGGAAACCGATCCTGGGAGCAACAACAATAGATTGACAAACAAAACAGTTCTTGTCCAGGTTAATTTTATATCTTTTTATTTATTTTCATAAAGATAAAAATAGAGTTTATGCATCTTTTTTCTTTCATTTATTATTTGTAGAGAAATGTTTTGGAGCATCTACTAATGCTGGGTGTTGAAAGTCAATGGGCACCTGTTGCTGTACGTTGTGCGGTAAGATAACTAACTCTTTCCATGTGAGATTTTATTTTTATGATTAAATAAGAAAAAAATAAAATGAGTTGATGTAATAGAAAGAAACATGGTCAGGCCTTTGAATGCATAGGTGATCTCATTTCTGGACACCATAAGAATCTTGAAGCCCTTGCAAGCAAATCTCTTGGTGATGAGCCTGAAACTGAGCCAGCTCTCAACTCAATCCTTAGAATCATCTTACGAACTTCAAGCATGCAAGAATTTATAGCTGCAGATTATGTTTTCAAGAACTTCTGCGAGGTTCTTTTTTCTTTTTTTTTTTTTATAAAACAAAATATTCTCACTATTATTATTATTATCAAATAACCAAACTCACTTCCTATCTCTCTTTTTTTCTTTTAATCAGAAAAATAGCGATGGTCAAAAAATGTTAGCTTCTACTTTAATCCCTCAGCCTATGTCAATAACCAATGCCAGATTCGAAGAGGACATAAACATGTCCTTTGGAAGGTATTTTATATATATATATATATATATATATATATATATATATATATATATATATATATATATATATATATTCATTTTTTTTATAAAAAAAAAAAATCCTCTCATATCAATCTTTATGAACTTTTGTTTTATGTTGCAGCATGCTATTGCATGGCCTTGCGATGAGTGAACATGATGGTGACCTTGAGGTATAATATAACATAACATATGCTCTATTTTAAATTATCATTTTATGAATAACATATGGTTTATATCTCACAGACAAGTTGCAGAGCTGCTAGTGTTCTTTCTTATGTAATGAAGGATAATATTCAATGCAAAGAAAAAGTTTTACAAATTGAACTGGAGTCATCAATGCCCTCATTAGGCTCCCCAGAACCACTACTACACCGTATGGTAAAATACTTGGCTCTTGCATCTTCCAAGAAGGGCAAAGATGGAAAATCAACAACTCCAAGAAACTCCTATTTCCAACCCATAATTCTAAAACTTCTGGTGACATGGCTTTCTGATTGCCCAAATGCAGTCCAATCTTTTCTTGATTCACGTCCTCATTTAACATATTTAATCGAGTTAGTATCAAACACTGACACAACAGTCTGTGCAAGGGGTTTAGCAGCTGCTGTTTTAGGCGAATGTGCTATTTATAATAAAAGCAACGAACCCGGAAAAGACGCTTTTGCCATTGTCGATGCCATAAGCCAAAAAGTCGGGTTGACTTCTTACTTTTTGAAGCTTGATGAGATGCAAAAAAGCTTCTTGTTTTCGTCTGCAAAGCCAGCTCAGCAACGCAAACCGTTGACCCGGTCAAACGCTAATAGTATGGCGGAAATGGAGGATATTGAAGAAAATGAGACGAATGATATTAACCGAAATGATGATCATCCGATGCTTTCCTCCATGTTTGATTCTCAGTTTGTTGATTTTATTAAGAAGCTGGAAGGTGAGATTAGAGATAATATTGTGAAAATATATAGTCATCCAAAGAGTAATGTGTCGGTGGTCCCCGCTGAATTGGAACAGAAAAAAGACGAGAAGGATGGGGATTATATCAAGCGGCTCAAAGCCTTTGTGGAGAAGCAATGCTCTGAGATACAGGTACACCCTAGTAGATCTAGATGCTGTTTAATGAATAATATATATGTATGGAATGTAAGGGTAAAATGGTAATTTCTGTGAACAGGATCTTCTGAATAGAAACTCGACATTAGCTGAGGAGCTAGCAAGCACGGGTGGAGGCGGTGAGAGTAGATGTAGTGGTGGTGGGGGGTCGGAGAGGGTGCAAATAGAGACACTGAGAAGGGACCTTGAAGAAGTGTCGCAGAGGCTGGAAATGGTGAAAAGTGAAAAGTCAAACATTGAGAGTGAGGCGTTGACTTATAAAAACATGGCAGAAAAAATGGAGACGGATTTGAAGAGTCTTTCGGATGCGTATAACAGCTTGGAACAAGCGAATTATCAGTTGGAAATGAAGAGTGGTGGTGTGGGTGTGGATGTTGAGAAGATAAAAGAGGAGGCGAGGGAAGAGGCGCAGAAGGAGAGTGAAGGGGAGCTGAGTGATCTGCTTGTTTGTCTTGGACAAGAACAGAGTAAAGTGGAGAAATTGAGTGCCAGGTTGATGGAGTTGGGTCAGGATGTTGATGCTTTGCTTGAAGGTATTGGGGATGATGCAGGAGCACTCAATGATGATGATGATGATGACGATGATGAAGAAGATTGATGTTTGTATCGTTATTGTTCTGTTGATTTAAGTAAACAACAAAGAGACTTGTTATTTTTATTTTTGTGGGTGGATCGTGGATGTGTACAGATGATGTTGGAAAAGTGTATCACTTTGTTTAACTTAATAAATCAGACTAAATCTATCGAACTGTATATAGGATGCGAGTATAAAGTGATTATAATAGCTATACATATGCCAATAAACATAAATCATAACGTCATTTTTTTTAACGAACTACTTCGTATATGACAATGATGTTAGGCGGGATGCGTGCCTAAGGCATGAGTTTATTTTTCCAAGGCATGTTTTTTTTACTGTCTTACTTAGGCTGGAGGGTGTAGTGCCGCCGAAACCGTACTCCCTCTCCTGTTACATACCATGTCATTTTTTACCACTCAAGTGTGGTTTCTTGCCACACTAAGGGAGTGGTGCCACAGTTTTAGTTTTAGTTTTTTTTTTGTTAACTATTTTAATTTTAATAAAACTTATTTTTTTAATAAAAAAAACATAATTTTAAAAACATAATATTTCATTAATTAAAAATACAAATACCATACATTACTTAATTTAAAAAAAAAAACCCTAAAATTTTAGAAAAACAAAGTAGAAACATAAAACCTACACCTTAAAAAAACACACACACACACGAAACGATTAAAAACTTGAAGAAAAAAAAAAACTAGAAATTAGTCACGATTGATGTAACGGTTTTTCACTTCCTCCTTCATCGTCAAAACTACTTCAAGCTCGGCCCCGGTCATATTCGACGTGTCCATCACTAGTATTCGCATGTCGCTCACCCTTTGTTTCCGAAACTCTCTTTCAGAAGCAATTTTCAAAATCTTGTACATTCTGTTTTTTATACCCTTCATGTCGGTTCCCATTTCTTTCAAATCATCTGAATCCGACGCTTTGTCTTTGCCTTTGCTTTTTGATTTGTCTCTTCCCAATGGTCGGGAAGGTGGTGAAACTGGAACCGGTTCATCTTCGTTCAGATCAAATTGAACACGAGCATCTGATGTAGTGTGGTCGTACTCAGATGTTCTGTTGCGTTTTAACCCACTTTTGATATGTTGGTAAAATGTTTTGCTACTCAGCCATTTCCTGTTATCTTTCAAAAAATTCCAAACTTCAAGAAACTTGAAAGCCTTCAGATTTTCTTTTTGATACACTTTCAACGCTTTCTTCAAAATGACTTCATCGCTTTCTCCACTTTTCCATTAACGTTTCATGTTGTTCCACAAGTCATTAAACTACATGACTTCCTTGTTCATCTTCCCCCATTTGGAGTACACTTGATGTTTTGAACGGTATTCTCCACGGTTCATTCCTTTATGGAACCTGTGTAAAACGCGAATCCAAAAGCGGTCATGCTTTTGGTCTTTTCCAACCGTCGCATCTTCTGAAATATCAATCCAAGATTGTGCCAACACTAACGCTTCCAAAGGTTCCCAACATCTAGCCTCCGCCTTCTCTTTTCTTTTAGTTGCTGCTCGAGTGGGCTGAGTTTCTGTAACGAATTCCGGTTTAGAATCAGAAACGACTGTTTCTGGTTGTGTTTGTGTTTGTTGAACAAACTCGGGTTGGGACAAAAAATCAAATGGATTAAAATCTGAGTCGGGTTGTGGTAGTGGTGGTGTTTGTGGTTGGGGTTGTGCTGGTCATTGTGGAAAATACAGAAACATACCTCCGTAGTGGTAATACGGAGGTGAGAAAATCGGTTGATCAAATGAAGGTATTGGTGTGTTGGTGTTTCTGACTGGTGTTTTTTCTTTGCTAGGTTATATATATATATATATATATATATATATATATATATATATATATATATATATATATATATATATATATATATGGAGTAAATGGTTAAAAATAAATAAATAAATTACACGAATCTTTCAACGGTCAAAAGGAAATGCAGCAACCAATCAGAGGACGTGGTCTTTAATGGCCGCACTACGGTCTTGACCGCCCGAAACCGTGCCCTGGGGGGGGGGGGGGGGGGGTGTTCGCAGTCCACGTGGCAGCACCGTGGTTCCAAACCGCATCCCACACCGAACAACCTTATTGACTTGTTTAGATCTGGAATGAAACCATTGAGTATGTGTTAACTTTTTGTTGATAAGTGTTAATACCAGTTATACTTTATATAATCTATAATTATGTGATTTCTATTTGTTAATGTATACAAAAATGTTGATTTGAGTTGTGCTTTAAATTATAAAAGCCTGAGGTTTAAACTTGTCGTTATGTCATGTCAGATATGAAATATTTAGAAGCCTGACTACAGGCAGCATACATATGAATACATGAAATGATAGGCAATAAATACTTAACCTGTTGCAAATAAAGACATTGAAAGTAGTACAATGTTGTGGGGCAGATATGCATTATTGTTTTCTATGTAGTCACATCAATGACGGTTGAAGAATCAACATAATGATCACACCTCATTAAATCCTGAAAACATCACATAGAGATCTAGCTCCTTTGGCTCTCCCCAAGTGTTCCTTGATCAACCTATTAAATAAGCCACAACACAACCCAAAAACAAGAAAGGGGATTGGTAGGGGCTAAGAAGCCATGTATGATCATCGTACCATGAAATAGCACACCATCTTGTACTCTGCCTTAACAATCAATCCATTCCATCCATCAAAATCAAATGGTATGGTATGATATGTACACCATCTTGTTTCGTGCCTCAGAATCATCATCCACAAGCCATCTGTAAACATTGTTCTAACACTAATCCCAAATCATCATTAAAATATATGAAGCTTGGTTTTTACTACTTCATCGTCTCAACTTGGAAACCAGCTTGCAATCGTTTCTTTCAATGGATAATAAACATTAATTATAAACATAGTTCTAGCACCTCCAAATCTCCAATTTGTCAATCAAATTTCAGTATAACTGGTTTTTTTTTTTTTTTTTTTTTTTTTTTTTTTTTTTAATGATAAATTCCCAATTTCAATCTAATTCCAACCAAGAAACACAAAAGCAATACGTTCTTACCAAGAGGCTTTCACTGCTTGATTTTAATGTTTCCTTTCTAACTTCTAACACCAAATACGATTTTCCTTACAACTCTCTCAACTTTCTTTTTCCCTTCCACACACACACACACACTTTGGTGCTCTCCTAACTGACTGTCACCAACCCTACGAAAGGCCTTCAACTTGAAACTTATTCTTTTCATACACTACCTACCAAACTATGGTTAATTCAAGGTTTAACTTTCAAAAAACTAATTCTCCTCAACTATCATCAAAATAAGAGTTTCCTTGATATGACAATATAGACCCACAAACTCGATACAAATAATGAAATCAAGGTCCTATGAACAGAAGATGCTTGAGGGTAAACACCTCATACCTTAGATTTTCATTAATTTCTATTTTCTTCTTCTCATTTGAACCACAAAAGTTGTATAATTTCAAGTGTTTCAATCAAAAAGACCTGTTTTATCATCTTTGATTCTTTTCTCATTTCTCACACAACTGGAAACTTAGATTAAGCCCAACAATTCAGGAAACTTATCCCAACACCTCTTAATCCTCTTAAGTCTTAATTAATTTAACACCAAATAAAATGGTAATCATCCAATTTAACCAAATTTAAGTTCAAAAGCCAAAATAACAATGTACTTAAAAATCCATATTCACCATGCCAATTACAACCTCTAATTTATCCAGCACTACATTCCTAAACCCATACAAAATCCACATTTTTAAATAACGATATATAAAGGTCGACAATTTGTGTCATCATCTCAGTTTAAGTATTTTAGTTTTCAAAGCTTTTACCTATTTATTTGACTTTGTATCGATAGAAAAAAAAAAAAAAACAAAGACCCAAATTACCTATTTCTAGCAAAATGGATCAAGATTGCCAGCCACTCACTGAAGAATCACCCATGAAACTTTACCAAAAAATGAAGCTATAAGCTAATTTTCACATTTTAAAACCCAAATAGAAGAGAAATATCAAGGACATTCACATTAGTATGAATAAGCAACAAAACTGATGAGTAAAAAGAAAAGTAATGCAGCATCTCTCAAGTAAAGCAATCATAATATCAAGAAAGAGAGCATCTTCAAGATTGAACCATAGGCTCGGGCCCTGTTGACTCTCCCTGAGATTTGTTTGATTGCCTAACCGAATTAAACAGAATGTCCTTGATCACCTGACAATTACCCCCCAAAAAAAAACTAAGTGTCAGAAAGACCATTTGTAGCACTCACAAATCAAAACCTAAATTCTTTCAATAATGTGATTGAAAGAGAGTAACCCCATTCCCACCTGTGACATCAAACCATGAACCTGTTCCACAGTTATCTTTGCACTATCGCGTGTAATCTTCGCAAGCTGTGATTCTTCCTGTAATTGATGAATAAATATGAATCGTATTAAACTTCATATTCATGTATAAAAATATGCAAAATACAAAGAACATGCTGCTACCCACTGACCTCTTTCTTTCTTTGAGGTGGTGCTATGAGAGGACCGAAACGTGAGTGGGACAATTGACCTTCTGCTTGCTCCAGTTTTTCAGCTGAGTGGCAAAAGGGTAAAAAGGTAAAAAACCATATTAGAATTCTAAACAAGAAGCACATTATCTTTTAAGTATGATAAGTGTGTACCAAGATCTGATATTTGTCCTGCAACATAGTCACCATTCCCAAGTAAAGGAGAAGAAGAAAGGGTATTCACCCAATACTTATTCCAAAGAAGATCCAACAAGTGACAATCAAGAGATGACTTGAAATAAGTGATGTCCAATGAGTAATACTGTTTTAACCAAAAAAAGAAAAAGTCAATGCTAGAGGATCAAATCAAAACATCATCAATCAATCAACTGTATGATATGACTCACCTGTTTGCAATGGACACCAAAATCTTCTATCTTGTTAAGAGGGATTGTCTGATATTCAGATACAGGCTCATCTGGTGGCTTATATCCCTCTGGGTATGTCCTGAATGCTCCAATCTCAACTTTTCCAGCAGAAACAGTTCTTGTTGGGTCGATAACAACTGCCAAAAACGGCTCCTGAAACTGTTGGTTGAGCATTTGTGTTGAAACATCAATGCCGGACAACCAGCATCCATAACCAGGATGTGAATGGTACCACCCAACAACGTTTTCTAATCTTCCTGCCTACAACACAGTATCCCAATTAGATTTAAACTATGTAGTCTTACAAGAATTTGGGATTTAAGGGTTAGGGTTTTTCGAATTCTAAATCCATAATGGACGATCAACGAAAATTGAATCAAAATTGAAACTAACCTGTTTATTAGTCTGAGAGTAATCAACCATATACTCATAGGCATCGGCCTGAGCATTAACCCTAGTTTCCGTTCCTTCAACCGGCAAGGCAAAGGCGTCCATTACGATAATAGCATCACCATCTGTCTTCCCTTGCATAAGGCCCATGACCTCGATGGTGCCACCAGAGCGAGCATGAACGACCATCTTGAGTAAGGCTAGAGCAGAGACTTTGACACGTTTGAAGTAGTGAGGGTCGTTGGACCACGGTTTTTCTTGCTGGAACTTGGACTGAGCGGACTCGTCGTAGTAAAAGATGGCATCAGATTCGGAAGACTGCGGGGCTTCCATTGTTACGATGTTGTTTTCGAGTTCCCATGTCTGCTGAGCCATGGCCGCCGATGAGGAGAAGGAGTAGGGATCCATCGTAGAGACCTCGGGGGTTCGAAAGTGGTGAACCTGTACCTTTTCCCTGCTTTTAAAGTTCTATTATGCTTCGGCAAATTAAATAAAAAACTTAAAACAATTTTTGTTTTTTTTTTCATATTTTTTAAATCTTAATCATACATCATTAAAATAAAGCGTTCATTAAAACTTTCTTTGTGTCCATATAATTTAAATTATATGATTAACATTTCGATTTAAATTTAAAAAAAAATTTACTTTGTTTTTTTTATGTATGTGTCGTTATAAACTCGAATTTATCTATGTTTCGATTTTTTTTAAATGTTTATGTGCTTATTTTATGGATGCCACGTCGTTTCTACGTATGATTCAGATCATATATAATATCTTTTTAATTATTTGAACTTTTGTTCGTTAACTTAATAAAAATAATATTATTTACTTATTTTGTTTGTTAACTTATAAAAAAATCTTTTACGTGCTTAATTTTATATATGTGTCTGTATAAATTGAAGGTGATTAACATTTCGACGTAAATTTAGAACTTTCGTTACTTGTTTTTTTATGTAGGTGTCATTATAAACTCGAGTTTTTCTACGATCGACCTGTTTTCGTGCTTATTTTTATGGACTCCTACGTATGAATCCGGTCACATATAATATCTTTTTAATTATTTGAACTTCCATTCGTTAACTTAATAAAAATAATTTTGCTTGCTTATATTTATGTACGTGTCGATATAAATATGACTTTCTTTACGTTTCAACATAAATTTTGTGTACTTTTTCGTTTTTATTTTTATGTATGTTTCCTACATATGAGTTTGGTCACATATAAAACGTTTTCATTCGACCGTACAAATTGAGGTTAGACAGTGGTACATTTGGTAAATGTTTCCATTAACACTTGCCCTATTCAATTGTGTTAAATGACACTTTTCAGTCCTCTAGTTTATAAAATGTTACTTTCAGACTTTCACTCTCTCGACTTAGAAATTTCTAAAATGTTAATTTCATTCCTCCATTTTTCTAAAGTTTCATGTTTCACCTTCATAATTCATTTAATATGATCTTCCTAGAGTTATCACCACATCCACTCTGTCAAATGTTACTTTGACCCCTCGGCTATGAACTTTGTAAAATATTATTTTCATCCCCTCGACTTATAAACTTTCGTGTTTACCTTATCCATCGATTGTTTTCTCAATCGTATCAACCTTGTATATTTATCTACCAAAAATACAACGATACCTAACTTTTATCAATACAATCATCAAAATTCAATTTACAAAATGTAGTGACGCCGCTGCACTCCGCTGCATGCAAAATTATGAGTTTAATATATAGAGTAATTTACACGAATTATCCCTCATGTAGGTGCCAAAAGACACGTTTAATCTAAGTTTTTAGAAATTAATTCAGGCCGTCCCTCAACTTGCACGCTCCATCCTTAAGAGATGATTTTATTGTGATTTTAGTATGCCACATATTCGAAATGACCATAATACCCTTAGATATTTTTTCGATTGTTCTAATAATATTTATTATTATTTATAACTTAAAAAATAAAAATAAAATAACACACATTTCTCTCTATTTCTTTCAGTTAAGCTAGAAAAATACCACATCTCTCTCTCTCTCATTGAGTTCTTTTTCAACACATACTCTCCTCTCACAACATTATTTCTCACTCTCTCGTCTCCAACCAAGCTTCGTTGAGCCCTTATTTGCCACCACCAACGTCATCTTCCTCTCTATCGACATCCGTTTATGCAACCACCATCTTTCTAATCAAGTTTCCCCTTTCATTTATGAAAACTCATATGGGTTTGAAAAGCAAGAACCATACACACCCTTCTTCTTTAATTTCAAATTATTCAATTATGATTTTTGAAAATCCCATTCTTCGATTTCATATGAGTTGATTTCAAATTCCGAAAATAAATGGCCCTTAGGCGTCGATCTGGTGGCAGTGGACGAGAGTAACGTTTGATTTTTCAAATTATTTCTTCTCCTACAACGTGTAGGTTCCTATTTGTAGGTTTAGGACCTTAGGCGTCGATCTGGTGGTGGTGGACGGGATTAACATTTGATTTTTCAAATCATTTCTTCTCCTACGACCCGTAGGTTCCTATTTGTAGGTTTAGGGTTCGGAGTTGATTATAGGTTTTAGGTTTTGGTTGGGTTCAAGTATCGGTTTTTTGATTTTGAGTTTGTTTTGGGATTCTAATTTCATTTGGGTTAGCTTTCAGATTCTAGTTTGATTTGGGTTTTGTTGATGAATGGGTTGGTTGTAGCATGTTAAAAAAAATCAAAATAAAAAGATAAAACAAATTAGGATTTGTAACACCCAAGATCAGAAAGGCCAAGAAAAGGAAAGAAACCTTAAGTCAAGGAATGGACTCGTCGAGCCCAGGGAGGAACTCGACGAGCCGGAGCGGGATCCGGGGGATCGAGTAAGTGACCAACTCGGCGAGCCGGCTCGTGAACTCGGCGAGTTGGGTCTGAACAAGGAAACCCTAATTTCGGGACTTGGTACCCTATTTAAGCATCTTATTCTCTTCCCTAGGGCTCATTTGCGGCCCTATAGTCCAGAACCAGAAACCCTAGCCACCAAAATCATTTTTGGAGCAAGATCTACCCTTGGTGAAGTAATTTGGAGCTTTGAAAGAGAAGAGATTCATAGTGGTGCAAAAGGAGGCCTTGGATCCATAGTTGGTGGAACTTTTTAGAGCATTTGGAGGTAATGAATCATTATCCTTGGCTTTCTCCTTTCTAGATCCATCTTTCATGGAGTTTTAGGGTTTCTTTGAGAGTATGTGATGAGAAATTGGTGCATAAGCTAGATCTGGAATTGAAACTACAGATCTGAGCTCTTTTTGGATCGAAAATGCAGAAAGTCATGTTAGTTGCTATGCAAAAGCCTTTCCCCATGAGTGGAGTTCCTCTCTAGCTTGGTTTTTGTATTATGAGGCAAGAAGCACGTAAAGTTAGCAACTTTACGTTGCTAATGGACTCTAGGAACCCAGATCTATTGTTTGGAGCAAAGGAGAAGCTCTGTGACTCGAAATTATGGAAATGCACGTATGGACTCGGCGAGTCTAGGAGATGACTCGGCGAGTCAGGCTAGATATCAAACTTAAATCGCGTAGCAACTCGGCGAGTCACATGGGTGGACTCGGCGAGTTGGATGAAGATAGGCAGGAACTCGACGAGTTGGAAGAATAACTCGGCGAGTCTGTTGAAGATTGCCTTGAACTCGGCGAGTCAAGTCGCGAAACCCCAGTTAAGACTTGGATCAGTGAGTTGAGTGGGGACTCAGCGAGTTGGACAGGTTAGGACTCGGGAATAGTTGGACTCGGCGAGTCATGGACTGATTCGGCGAGTCGAGTCGCGAATAGAAAGACCCTGAGCATATGAACTCGGCGAGTCATTAGGTGGACTCGGCGAGTAGGGTTGACCTGGAAGGTTGACTTTGACCAGAGTTGACTTAGTTGACTTTAGAGGACTGTCAGACTAAGTGTCATATTGATATTGGTAGCTCGGAGAGCTGGAGGAGCAGCGGCTTAGGGGATTGTCGAGTAGCAGCCAGAGGGTTATTATCGGCAGAGCTCAGCAGTTCAGGTGAGTTTCCTTCCAGTAGGAACGGGTCTAAGGCCACAATGCCAGTCCGTTTAGCTAGCAGTAGTTTTCCGGATTTTGATCCGATGCAGTAGTTAGTATGTTTGATGCCTTCGTGGCTCAGACAGGATTTATGTGTTATGTGTTCCGGGCTATGGCCCGATGCAATATGCAGTATATGTGTGTTCATGCTAGTTGATATGTTTATGTTATGTGATGTTCAGTTACTTCCGTACTTCGGTCCGATGCAGGGGGCAAGGCCCCAGTTAGTCCGGACTTCGGTCCGATGTAGGGGACAAGGTCCCAGTCAGTTTCCGAACTTCGGTCCGATGCAGGGGGCAAGGCCCCAGTTAGTCCGGACTTCGGTCCGATGCAGGGGACAAGGTCCCAGTCAGTTTCCGGACTTCGGTCCGATGCAGGGGGCAAGGCCCCAGTTAGTCCGGACCTCGGTCTGATGCAGTGGGCAAGGCCCAGTATGTGCTTTATATGTTATTGCATGGTATGTGGTAGATTAGGGTAGCTCACTAAGCTTCGTGCTTACGGTTTTCAGTTTTGGTTTCAGGTACTCAGTTTTTAAAAGAGGAGCTCGGGAAGATTGCAGTGCACACACCATAGTCAGATAACCTGGGAATGTTTGACTCTGATAATGAGATTATGTTTTGAATTTAATACTCGAAAGTTATGTTTTGACTTATGATACGTTTTTATAAATATGGTTTTAGTAATGTTTTTAAAGAAATTTTTAGTCGTGATTTTTGGGTCGTTACAGGATTGAGGGTTACGAAGGAAATCAAATCGATTTCCCCATGAATCGGTTCGTTCATCCATTTCCTCCCAATCGAAATCTCCACTGATGTTGTTGTTCAGGTTCATCAAGTGCAACTGGTGGCGATCCTTAAAGCAATGATAAAGGAGGCGATGTTATCATTATCAATCAGTGTAACACTGAAAATTTTCAAACAATTTTTTTTTCATTTAAAATCACATAATTCTCATAACACATTTCACAAAAATTGCATTTATTTAATTTACAACTCACAACTCCATAATTGTTTGATTAAAATCCAGGATCCTCAAAAACATAACTCTTTCATTGGTGTGTACAATCAAGTTGGTGCCTTCCTGCTATCCTGAGAAAACCTGAAACACATAACACATAACACGGTAAGCACGAAGCTTAGTGAGTTCCCAAAATACCACACACAGCTCATTAGCCACTTGAGGCTATAACACAGTAAGACCCTCCGGTCAACGTGTCTCAGTGGGACCCTCCGGTCCTATAACTTGGGTGGACCCTCCGGTCCGAACTTAGTAAGCACAGAATAATACACATCATAAATCACATAGACATAATACGGGATATCTCAGTACTCAATATAAACACATAAGACATCTCAGTCACACAAAGATACCACTCATGGTAAGTATAGTGAGAAGACTCGGCTCGACAGCAAGCAATCATCCTCGCACTCGAATCTCGAACTAGCCACCGCCTAACACATAGGGTAGTCATCTTAATAAATACTCGATCCTCGACTCTAAGTAAACCAAAGGTTATTCTTCCTCTTTTTAACTCTTGAAGTGGGTAAAAGACCATTTTACCCCTCCATGGTCTCCATTACTCATGTTTGACCAAACCCTAAAGTCAATAGAAATCAACTCGAATCAACAGTCCATGTTTGACCCGACTCGCCGAGTGCACCTATGTGACTCGTCGAGTCCACTCGTTTCCTCGGAAGTCTCGTGAAGGTCCAGCTTAGCTCGTCGAGTTGACCCCCAACTCGCCGAGTTATCGCATGATCAAGCTCATCGGGACAAACCCTAACCGACTCGTCGAGTCAGCTCATCGACTCGGCGAGTCCATTCAGACTCATTTCTCATTCAGATAATTTCAAGGTAGAAAACCATCCCAAACTCTAGATCTACGTTCTTAGGGCTCGATTATCACATAAAGTCACGAGCTTTATGTCCATGCACGACATATGATGCTCTAAATGCCAATATAACTCTAACAAAGATGCTTAGCCACAATAACTCTTATATGGTTGAATAAAGCTATAATCTTTGGACTCTCTGGACCTCACAAAGTCCAGATCTGAAGTCTAGGCCTCCTACTAGACTTCATGCACTTATTGTCCGAACAAAAGGTAGAAAAATCCCTAACTTCCATAATCATGAGATCCAACTAATAAGATGAGAAATGTGTAGGCTTTATACCTTCTATAGAACCTCCACGTGAAGAAATGTTAGATCCCACAACCTCTTCTCGTTCCTTGCTTGTTGCTTACTCCTTTCCTTCCAAAGATTCACCAAAACACTTGATATTAGCTCAAGCACTCTCTCTTATATTCAATGGCCGCTAAGGGTTTCACACAGGAGAGTTGGGCAGCTGGTGAGGAACATTTGAGGTTATAAGTCCCCTTAAATAGGCCCCAACCCCGGGACTTCAGGGTTTCCTCGCACAGCACCAACTCGGCGAGTTGGCACACTGACTCGTCGAGTCAGTTCATTAAACCCACGCGGATAACTCGACTCTACTCGACGAGTTGGACTCACAACTCGTCGATTCGATCCATAAATCTCAGAATTTACTCTTACAATGATATACCTAAGAATCCAGATGTTACAATTCTCCCCCACTTGAATTAGATTTTGCCCTCGAAATCGCTCCTCCACAGCACATAGATCGAAACCAAAAACCCGAAAGGTACCATCGAAAGGATCTCATACCACATGGCTATCTTCCTCCAGAAGCACCTGAATCCAAACAAAAACTCTGAAACCCGGAAAAGGACAAACCCTCTTGCCGTTACATTACCCCTTTTGACTCTCCAGAATCTGGAAACTCTAGTGACCTGTCTCACTGCCAGACCGCCCTCTCAGGATATCACCATGTTATTTGTTCGTCGAATAACAGACCCCTGATAACTTACTGCCCCTCTGATTCTCTCGATGCGACTGATAAACAAGTCAATGCCCAAAAATTGGCTATCGACCACTCTTACCAGACATACAAGACGATCCAGATCATACTCCAATGAACGAAAGGATCACATCACTAGGAACCCACCCACTGCACTACAATCAAAACGCATCTGAACAATGAACTCTCAACACCCTGTCCTCAGACACATGAAAATGATCATGCTTACTCAGAAGTATCCTCTGACATCTATCAATCATAAGCCCCAGCTCCCTTCTCAAATATCCCTTTCAACACTGAGCACCAGGTCAACTCCCAACCCAACTGTTGAACCTCCAAAGGTTACCCGTTGCATACCCCAAAACGTCTTACGGGCTTCCTTCTCACACCAATTGTCTCGGTCTAGTGTGACACACTAGTCACGAAGTTCGCTTTACCCCAAGTGAATACTACAACCCCAACTGAAATCATCTCACCCACGACCTCTGTCGCCTACTACTCATTAGTTCCATACGTCTCGCGGTCCTTCCCATACAGACGAACTGACCCACTCAGGTCTAAGAAATCAGGTGACACACAATACCCCTCCAAATGGAACCCATCTACGAATCCGGAACCTCATCTCGCCTACTCAATACACGAATTGTCCCAAATTCAACTCGAGAGTCTGATTTCACAACATAAATGGAACTACTCATTTCCAATCTTATATTCAACTCGTACCCGCGATTTGCAAATTTATGCACACACCATCTCTCTAATTCCTTACGATTACGGTAATCCTTCCTCAACCCGGGATACAACAATCCTCGTCTGACACGGAGACCCCAGTCTCGCCCCTGGTCCGGCAACCAGGTTCTAGAAGACTCAAGTGGTAAGGCTACCTAATCCTAAGAACTCCTTTGCGTCATACTTTGAATAGTGAATACTACAGCTCCTCGCAGAATGATATTAACTCTTATTGACTACCGAGTGCTACGATTCCCCCTAGGCTTATGACACCCCATCACTAACCATTGAGTACTACGGCTCCCCGCAATATCACAACACTCTCTCGCTAACCAGTGAATACTACAGCTACCCGTAGTATCATGACACTCTCTCGCTGACTAGTGAGTACTACGGCTCCCTGCAGTATCGTGACACTCTCTCGATGACTAGCGAATACTACGGCTCCCCGTAGTACCACGACACCCTTTCCACTGACTCATGAATGATACGGCTCCCCGTAGTCTCACAACGCTCTCTCGTTCACTGACTCACCATGGGCCCACTCCATGGCTTCTCGTGGTAATCCCAAGCGATTATTCCTACCGGATTCACTTTCTCTCTTAGCACCCCATAATCTCAACATCAAGACATCACTACACTGAGTTCACCAACTCATGCTCCGTAGTTCAACCTAGATAGGTGCTTACACCCACCCAACTTATGCACCACCACTCCATGATGTAATTTCTCGAAGGCAAGGCACTTTTCTCAGCACAAATACACCCTTAGATAGTCCCACTCTGGCGACACTTAACTAATGGGTTCCTACTGGAACAAAATCTCTCGGTACTCCACTCGCCATCTCACACTCGAGTCTCGACATGACCAAAAACTAGAACATCATACTCGGGTACCTCGGGACACCATTACAACATCTCACGCTGTCTTGCCTCAACCACTGATCTTCCACTTACGCAACTCGAAACCTCGAAATACTCCCATCTCCCAAATGGAAATACGGAGGAATCATTAACGACTGAATACACGTTGACGAAAATTTGAAGATCCATCCTCTACTTATCACCACCCATAGGAAACTACTCATACCGACTTTGAAATGGGTTGAAAAATCAACTGCTTCCCCTCCTGGAGTATAGATCACAATCTATATCTATACCCGCATATCTCAGCTATTGCACCCTGAACTCAACGACCCAACTACCTCGAACTCAACATTTTCAAACCCGAAAAATTCCCTAGCCCCAAAAATTCTCTGGCCAACGGCCACCCGCCGTGGATTCACTCATCCTTTCTTAAGCACATACTCATACGTCATCCCGCCTTGCACCTTGCCTCATACACCAATAACCCAAGTCTCATGTGTCAGCACCGTAGATCTCCATAACTAGCTCTATACCTGCACTTGAACGAATCGCTGATCCTCCCGATAAAATACCTGGTTCTCCCCCACTCAGGGTTCGAACCATCACTAATTGGCATACCAACAATATACTCAAGACTGTTTTACCCGATACATCACACTTGACTCTTGGAAGGTACCACGTAATCATTCAATGATCTTCCCAATGGAAACCAACCAACTCCAAATATCCCGCAACTCAGATAAAAATCTCAGAATCTTCCCAACGTGATTGTCTCCAGTCATCTCGAAGCCTCAGACCGACACACCGCCGAATACCCCAATTGTTTCGCATAGACCTAAATCTCAATCTCAAAATAATACACTATCACGAACCTCGACATCGATTCCTCTACCAGCCTCCCACCGCATGAATCATCATAAAAGAAAGAGACCTCACTCTCACAATCGATACACAACGTGGACAACGAGGGCCACCGCCCCGATATGCTCCTCTTTATCACCTAGAATTACTGCCAAAATTATGCCTCCCTCAATAAGGCACCTCTTTGTTCTCTTCCATCTTATTCCTGCTATTGACTCTCTTATGGTATGAAAATACCTCGCAGCAAACATACAAATCAAATACTTTGGCGAAAAGGTTGCAACCCTATGCTACCTCACAGGGTTTACCTCCAAACTCTGAAATCGGGAACTCGTTATCTCCTTCGCTTCTCCTAGAAATGGGTACAACACAACTCTTGTCACATAAGGTGACGCTTCATCTACCGGTCGATTGCTCAACTCAGACCGCGATCCCCTAATAAGCATCATCTCTACTCGTCCCTAAGTATTTCAACTCCAACTGACATCTCACTGAAAATCTCTCAGAAACTAACTCGATTTCCTTCTCAAGGTATGCTCCATTGAAAATCGTTCGAAAGGGCCCTCAGGCCCCACACTTTATGACATATGATCTCAGTCTAATCAAACATAACGGGGTAACTGGTAAAACCAGAAGCACTAACCGCCACGAATCATGGTACTCGAACCATGTTATTTCCTCTCAACCTGCTACGAATCATGATACCCAGACCATGTTATCTCCTCTCAATCTGCTATGAATCATGGTACTCGAACCATGTTATTGATGGGTTTTAAGAAAAACATCAATCCTATGGTGTACATGCAAACCCTAATAGCTTTTGGATCTAATGTGTCTAATGAACATGCAATTGAATATCCAAAGCTATAAACCCTAGATCTAACATATAATAAACTAAATTAGGGTTTATAGAATTACCTTTGATTGTTATATAGCAATAACAATCAATTCCTTACTTTGATTGGCTTCAGAAAGCTTAGTGCCTCAAGTGTTGCACCTCTAATGGAGTCACAAACACCACTAAGCAACTAGATGAAGAAGGAGAAGAGAGGAGGCACCCAAAAACGTCTAGAAACCCTAAGGATTCAGTTACACACGTTTTTGGGGCCTAAAGGGTCCTTTATATACTTGTGTGGGCTGCTAGGGTTTCAGTCAAAACCCTAATGAACAACTTAAACTCTAAGCAGCCCATGGAACCTTCTGGATAAGGCCATGGACGAAAATATGATGGGCTCCCATCATAATTTCGTTCACCCCTTGTTCCTTTAGCATTCCTTAGCCCACTAACTCAATTATCCAATAATTGCAGTCCGGTCCCATATATTTAGTTAATCTCTTTTAGCCACAAAATTAATTATCAATTAATTCTTGACTAATATTAATTAAACAATATGATTTCTCTTTTAATATATTATTCTCATAATATATTAATAAATCATATTTAAACCTTTCTCTCCTTAATTCATCCTATATATTGTTATGGTGAAGGAAACCCAAAAGGACCATGCTCATAATCGGGTCAAGTACATACCAAAAATAGTTATGGACTTAGACACTAATCCAACAGTCTCCTACTTGGATAAGTCTAATAACTATTTTCCATATGACTTTAGAACCTGATCAGCAATCGTAGCTTTCAAAAGCCGCTGTCAACTCTGATCTTATCAGATAACGTGTCCTTTAGATAAGGGATCATATATTCCTCCATTCTCAAGATATCGTATAGACATGAAAATCATTCTCTCTATACTGTTTCCCAACTTCCGATTTATGACGACTGACAACAGACTACAATTGAACACATAACTTAGTCCCGGCTTGGCCAAGCGCTTAGGTGTCATCACTAAATATTTGAGGGGCCCACAGATATCGCTTTTATCCTACTTTGGGTAAAAATAATGGATAAACTTTGACTCATATGCTTGCTTGCATTCACTGATCGAATCACACACAACAATAAGTTTTATGACACCAAGTTACTGGTGCGTTTACTTATTATCAATGTGCAACCGACCAACAAATAACAACTCACACGTCTCGATTTCAAGAATATACAATATTATCGTCTCACTAATCACCCGTGATAAATCCATGAAGTGATCCAAGTGAGCATGGGTTTAATCCAATACTCTAATATAATCAAAGTACTCATGAATCCTGCAACAAACTTGTGCTATGTTTAAACACTTTAGACAATCTACAGACAGATTCATGACAATCTTCTTTCATACCTACTTCCAACGTATGATCGACTGTGGAGGTTCGAATAACCCAGTTATTCTGGAAGTCAAAACATGCGAACTAAAACACAACAATAATACTTATTCCTATATGGCCCCAAACTTGTGAGAGTAAATAAAACAATTCTATTTAACCACCATAATGATTACTCATTATTTGTCGTTTACTGTTTCAGAAAATCAACTTATTACTCAAATTACAACAATAGTTGTCCCATGCACAAATCATGCACACTATGTTTCCTATGGTCCTTAGTTTGTGAAATAGATCAATTGAAAAACTTTTTCAATGATGCTCATTTCACAATTCCCAATCCTTATCATTAGTGTTAAAACACAAGGTTCTTGCCACTACTAGAATATGCTAGATTCTAACATTTTATGTAACGATCCTTTCGCAAAGTTATAGCACAAAAGTCACCAAGACTTGGACAATGAAATTACAAAGTACTTTATCGGAAATTGTTACAAGACAAATCCATAGACGTGAAGTCTCACATTCAAAGTACATTCCTTTGAACATCCTTCTTGCATAAAAGTTTCTAATCTAGACATAGATTCTCAATATCCAACTCCCGATATGGAAACATTTCCACATTTTCCATATGACAACTCATTCTTAATAGAATCTTATCTATTCATAATAATGTCAATATGGTCCATCCAATACCATACTTCCAACTACTCACAAGCGACCAATCCTCAGCGAACTTTGGATCGTCCTTTGATAGTTGTTTAATTATTTTAGTCAAAACCGATTCTAGTCCTTTTTCCCTCTTAATGCGCTAGACATTTGGAAAATTTTAGAATGGTCAAATATTATAGCATTTGAAATCGATCCTATATCTGAAGCATATGGGACACGATGCATAATGTCTTACGTAAAGATATGTTACTTTATCAATCTTCTACCATAATATTTTATGTGTCACGTTCTCACAATTCGAACTATGAAAAGGGATGCCGTAATCATAATCGAAATTTGAGAACACACAATGTATCATTTGATTATATTTATTAAAATTTCACAATCTAAGCTTTAGATTTTGAAACGAAGTATAATATTCTCTCCCTTAATTATAGTAAAACAACTTTTCAACCCATGCTACTTTGCAAATTGAATCTTTGTTTTTCTATAATTAATATTGCTAACTTGCAATACTTGCCATAATAATCATACAAGCATAACACTTATGCTCCCACTATCATGATGATTATTACCATATAAGCATAACACTTATGCTCCCACTAGCTTTGACATGTATTTAGAAAACAGCTGAATTTCCAGAAAATAATGCCTATTGAATTTCTGAAGTTCATATTTCTAATACCATATGCTTCGATAAGCCTTTATCTAAGCTTCTCAAACTTATACACCTTTGCCTTAGATATCTCATATGCATGTCTAAACAATTCAGAACTTATGTTACTAAGTTCCAAATGTTCAAACTAATTGCCAAATCTCACAATTCGAACTATGGAAAGGGATGCCGTAACCATAATCGAATTTGAGAATACAATTTTCACAATTGCTATCTTCTTAAAATCTCTCTTAGTGAAAGCATTTCCTCACAGTCATTTTCATGAAGGAGGGAATCTTATGACACTTAGATTTTATGGTGTACGAGTTCTTATCCATGTGAATTTGCCAAAACCAAAGTTTGCTACAAATCCAAACTCATATGGACTGAACTTTCTTAATCTTGATTTCTTGCCTTATGGTAACATGAGTGCCCACCATGTCTTCCAAGTAGTTTTGCAACTTATCCTTACATATCAATGTACTTTCCATCGATCAAGGCGGTTTGTCTTTATGTATTCAAATAAGAACTCACAGAACTCACATACATAATTAACTCAATTGGAATGACACAGAAACAAAATAATGTCAACACGATAGGTTGTAAACCTCAAGTCGTGTGCTAGTGATGATCGATAAGGTTTATTCTTGATTTGTTCTTGAAACCTTCTTCAAGATCATTAAAACTCCCACTGATCTCTTGACATATATGATTCTCTTGTCAGGAAACTTTTCTAGACAAAACAAATATTCAAGAGTTAGTGTAGTTCTTATAAGGACAAAACACTTCACATAATTGGTCCTAGTTGGTCTTTGTCTTATTCAAGACAGCACAACTTACCAATTTCAAATGTGCAAGAATAAGAAAACTTTTCCAAATTCCACATTTGTTGAGTGTTATAAACCTACTAAGACTTGTCACTCAATTCGCAATCTTGGAGTATGACTCTAAGATTCGATATTGGAACGAAGTATGATTGACTTCTTGATTTAACCAATTCCCGATTCCTCTTCTTAGACATAAAAATATACTAAGACTCACTTAGAGAATCAATTGAGATATGGTTCTTAATCATTAAGACTTATCATAAAACACAATAAAAGGTACTCTACCTTCTTCTTAGAATAGAGAAACTTTTATCTTTCTGCCTACTTGATTCTTCTTATTTGTTATGTTATTCATTGAAACATTTTTCAATCAACTCAGAATTACACTTAATCTTATAAGTACATTCATATTTACTAAACTTTAATAAATCATGACGAATATCTTTATCACTCTTGTGGTGGACTTGATCAACACACAACCTAGTGTACTCGATCTCCTAGTCCTTTACTTGACACTTTGTCAAAGAATTAGTCTAATTTCCAAATATGAAGTCTCTCATTCATCACGAAACCAAGTTGTATGATTCAAAGTTTCTGTCCAATTGAAACTTGGGCGATGAGAAACTCTCCCTATTTGGTAAATTCTCGACATTTCCACAAGTAACATAATTAAGAATCAAATCCTTTATTGCTAATAATAAAAACCTTCAAACATCAATTTTTTTTTCATACATGCCATTGCAAGGATAAATATATAAAATAAAATCAAAATTCATTTTATTGTGGAAAAAATTTGTCCTTACAATGCAATTCAAATGAAAAACTATGTCATTACATATTTCTTAGCAATCTATTCTAACTCCAAGTAGTAGCTCAAGAATCCAATCTTCAAGCAATGCGATTGAAATCCATTTCTTCATGATTAGATTCAACTCACTTCTTCCCATAAGCTTCCTCTCTTTTCTTCGATCCTACAAAACATCAAAATGTAATCTTATCACATCATGTATTAAGAATCTAGAATAGGAACTTAAAAGAGTTAGATAATGGATTTTACCTGAAGTAGAGTTATACATCTTGACTCTCCCATCTCTTAGATCTCTCAGGTAGTTTGCGTAGCTTTGTCTCCAATGCCCCTTCTCTTGGCAATAAAAGCAAATGGACTCCTTTGGTACAACACATTGGACAATCACAGACTTTGTTCTTTCTGGACTTCCAATGTTGCCTGTGTCCATTGAAGTTTGGGAGTTTGATTCACCATACAAATTTACTTGACCAACACGCCAAATCATTGTTGATTCAGCAGCTATAAGCAAATAGGTGAGATCAATGAGGGTCACGTCGTGATCCATCATATAGTACTCTCTAACGAACTCACTATATGATTCAGGAAGTGACTGAAGAACCCAGTCAACAGTCAATATTTCTAAGGTATCGACACCCAACATCCTTAACCTATCAATGTGCGACTTCATCTCTAAGACGTGTGCACACACAAACTTTCCATCTTCATGCTTAATTGCCAATAGGGCTTGAGTGAGCTTGAACTTTTCAATCCTTTGAACTTGTGGGGTAGGGAGAACAATTGGAGGAGGTGGAGGAAGTGAAGCATGATCTCTTGTTCCTCGATCATGTCGTGGAACATCATCTTCATTTGGAAAGCTTGTTCCATGGGATTTGGGAAGACCATGACTATCAAAACTAGACATCTACAAAACGGGAGAAAATTCAAGTTAAGTTGATTAGAATTCTTTATGTAACACCCAAATGAAACATCAAGCTAGGATCCAACACAATACTCTACAACCTAGAAGAGGGGTGTCATAATCTAGTCGTAGAATATTTGAAGGTAGGTAAATGACGATTTACCAATTTCCACCATGAAAAAGGAAAAGGAAGTTTTAGTTTTAAATGAATTGAAACTCCTAGATCTTTTGAGATTCATTGAATTTTTCAATGGCATGTTTAATCTCGATTATGCCCTACTATTTGTGACTGGGATGCCGAGGATCACAAACAAGGTGTGAATAACCATACTAATCACGTGGTGCACCCAATGCTACTATCACCTAATCAATGTGCCGGTTAGCCACACACGCTCCATTGATCTATGATAAGCAACGAGCCACCCTTCGCCACCAATGTCATCCCCAAATTAGTGTGTCGGTTAACCACACACACTCCACTAACGTTTGACAAGGCTACGAAGTGTAATCCCATGGATTAGCATACAATTTCACATTTTGCCTAAAGTAACTATGATTTGGGAATTTGTATAAGCATTTAGTTACTTTGTACTTCATTATACTCATAATGGAAGGTTTCTGTCCTATCATACCCGTTCGTCTAACGACCCTCCACTAGTCAAGAATGTGGTGGGTAAGAGTGGATACCCATTCAATCGCCATTTTATAGGCAATTTCCTTAAACACCCGTTATAGACCATGTAACACCCAGATTTCCAAAAATAAAATTTTCATTTAATTAATCAATTTAATATTAAAACACTTGTTTAAAATCTTATTCACATTCAAATTACAAAACGTAGTTTCATTTTCGTTATAAAAGAAGACCAGGATCCTCCAAAACTCAACTCTTTCTTCGGTGTGTACAATCGAACCGTTGCCATCCCGCGTTACTGTAAAAACCTGAAACAACGTAACATAAACAACGTAAGCACGAAGCTTAGTGAGTTCCCCAATATACCTTACGCACATACGCCATCCGGCCCGGACCGTTCGGTCCACATAACATTGCCTTCCGGCCCGGATCTTTCGATCCACATAATATCGCCTTCCGGCCCGGATCTTTCGATCCACATAATATCGCCTTCCGGCCCGGATCTTTCGATCCACATAATATCGCCTTCCGGCCCGGATCTTTCGATCCACATGATAATCGCCTTCCGGCCCGTACCCATATATAACACATAATGCACATATATCACATATCATACCTGACCTTACTGTCACATAATGCCTTGCCTTCCGGCCCATATATATAAGCATGTATATCACACGTAGCAGCTAACTTTCCATTCATAGCATATAAACATAACACACAACATACTTGACCTTCCGGTCACACAATCAAACCCTTCCGGGTGAGGTATAATGAGAAGACTCACCTTGCGATCACTGGAAGATAGCAATTTCTGAAATTCCTTACACTTGATCCTCCGAGCTACAAGCTCCCTGTAACATCATATATCTCTTTTTACTACTTCTATCTTCCACGTAAACTGACCCTAAGAAATCACACCAACCAACTCTGGTCAACAGTCCATTGTCAAATCGACTGGACTCGGCGAGTTCCCTGGCGACTCGGCGAGTCTGGTCGTCCTTCAATCCTCTAAGATTCCCCTTCTACTCGTCGAGTATCCTCTTTAACTCGACGAGTCACTCCTGGAAGAATCGCGGGGCCACCCCGACTCCACTCGCCGAGTCTGAAGAACAACTCGGCGAGTCCCAGTGAATCTTCAAGCTACTCGCCGAGTCTGATCATCCGACTCGGCGAGTCCATGCCATGCAGTCGATCAAACTGCTTCCTGGGATACATATTTTCCCGCAATACACACTCATGGGACTTCTGGACCTCTAATCATCCTATTACTTGGGTATAAACTTATGTATAACAACATAATAATCCACCAAATCACCAAATGGGTTTCATAAACCCTAATTCCATAACACATCAACATAGCAGAGGATAATTCGAAATATTACCTGAATAACACCCTCTCTGTGTCTCCAAACCTCAGAACTCACTCCTCTTGATATTCCTTTGGCCAAAACTCTTCTTCTTCTTGCTTGACAAATTCTTCAAGGTTCTAAAAGCTCCCTCTCCTGCCCTAGACGTCCACAACGATTAAGGGTCCTTCTCAGTCGGCCAAAAGGCGAACAATGGAGGCATAAGATCCCTTAAATACTTCCCAAACCGAACGGCTAGGGTTTTCCACTGAACAGCGTCGACTCGCCGAGTCCATACCTGGACTCGTCGAGTCCAGTCGCGAACCCTCGATCAAATCTGCGACCCTACTCGGCGAGTCCGGCTCCAACTCGCCGAGTCCCCCCTTTAAAACACCCTAAAATGCAATTTAGCAATACTTGATATTTTGGGCTGTTACAATTCTCCCCCACTAGAATTAGACTTCGCCCTCGAAGTCTCGCTCTGAAAATAATTCTGGATGCTGCTCCCGCATCACACGTTTCGGCTTCCCTAGCCACTTCCGATCTCTTCCGAGGCCGCTACTGAACCCAATACCAGAGGTACCTCCTTGTTCCTCAGAACCTTGATCTTCCGATCTCCGACGGCCACTGGTCTCTCAACGTAACACAGGCTCGCATTCACCTAACCGTTCTCTAGTAGAACCACTGCTGACTCATCCGCTATACACCCTTTCAATTGCGACACATACAAGTGTCATGGATCCGATCCAATCCCGTTGACAGCTCCAAACGGTAGGCCACCCTTCCTACCTTCGCACCTTCACGAAAAGTCCCAACATACCGGGGCCCCCCATTTACCCCTCATCCTAAATCGAAACACCCGACAGAAATACGAAGTCGCTGACCTGAATCACATACTCGCAACGGCGTCTGCCTGCATAACTTTCCTGTTAACTCTAGACAATCACTAACTCTCTTTAACCTGCTGAGTCTGCTTTGCCAACTAAAGTACGAACTCTGAACTGCTCATCACTTTCTGAAATCGGAAATTACCCAAGATGCACTCTGCTCCAAATCTCGATCACGCCACCCATAAGGGTTAGGAAACCCTGAACCACCGGATCCCCGATCCAAAGCCCACTTTGCCCATTCCGGACCGATTGAGAGGTCCGTTCTCTCTCTCAGATCAACTCTCACAAGTTCCCTCTTGCCATCACATACACGTACTGAACTAGTCCCAACACCCGCAGGTGGAAAGACCCGATACACTGATGATATCCTCGAACATCTCCCAAGATGAACCATCACATCCACCCTACACTCAGATCAGATTCACACTGAAAATTTAAAATTTTCTCTCTCCATGCATCCCTTCTGAGCCTCAACAGACATCCCAACCGATCCCAACCGGATGGGTTCCTACTCCACTGCCGCGAACACGATGCTCAAAACCATACTCAAAATGCTCTAACTATAACTCTGCTCTGCAGCTTTCACTTTCGTGAACTTGCACCCCTTCGGAGTTACACCTTCCTCTTTTCCTCTTTCCAAGGAACCCTCTTGGCCATAATGTCGCTCCACCCGGTGCCACGGTGCCCGCCCCAAGCGGCACCACCCTTTTCGCGTAACCGCTATCCACATACTCTGGTTCCCATTGCAGGGGCTCTCAATCCCTTGCACTCTCTCCACTCATCAAAATCACTGCCTCCGCTAAACAAGATCAACAACCTAGGGCCAGACCTTCCAATGCAATCACACTGCAACATACGTGATCCGCAAATCTCAAACTAATCCAGCAATACCAACAGAGTCTCCAGTATGACTGGACCGACCCTCATAACACATACTAGCCACTCGAAGCTATATCTCTGTGGGTCCGTACACCCAACTCTGCAAACCCTCAGGTTCTGACTCTGGGAACCTTCCGGTTCCAGCTCTAGAAACATGCACAACATAATCCCGTAGGATTAATGCAGTACAACCATCGCGTACCTCAAACGTACCAATACTCTGATCGCAAAATTCCGTTTACTTACTCAAGCTCGATCCCGACCTCCTTTCAGGCCTCCACAATCAAATGCCCTAGGTCTGTATCTCGCCCCGCATACCCAACACTCGCTTTCGTCGGCCTATACTTTGCGCTGACAAACACTGCTGAATCCCAACAGCTAAGCACCCTCACATACTCGTCGATCTCCCGGAGAATTTTACAATTCTCCCCCACTAAAGCACTGACTAACTGCCACCGATTGTCATTAACGACCCTTCGGAACCATCCTGCACAAAGAGAACATTTACCCTCTGACTGCTTCCCACAAGCATAAGCAACCCTCAGCAAAACACCTCTCCTCCCTGATCAATCCGCTCAAAAGAATCCGATCTTTCAATTATCCACTCCACAACTGCAGATGCTACCCATCATTCAACCCAGTGCCGCACCTCCACTATCAACCCTCACGAACGATGACCAACGGAATTCCCAAGCAATAACCCATAACCAAACCCACAACCTGCCAAAGATTGAATATCGCATCGAAAACCGCACAAAGTTACCGGCACTAAAACACCAGACTATAACCGTACCAAACCATCAGGGAACAACGAATGCCAAAACGAAACCTGAAGCACCAATCCATAACCATGCCAATCCCGCGAAACAACGACTGCCTCATCGAAATCCACACTACCAGCACAAACAGTACTCCACAAACAACGCAAGCTAATCAAGACATCAAGACAGCATCATACGCGCAGCTGCCTCCGGCACTGCTCCGTCTCCCCCCTGCCGCAAGCCGATAAACACGACCCTGAGCCCTCTGGGGCTCCGCTTCATTCTGTCCTCCTCAAATCCCGAATTGGCACTGACTGCCAACAATCCCGCGCACAGTGCCCCTCCTTACCGCACTTGCGGCATGTACCACCGGACCCGCAAGCTCCGATGTAACCCCTTTTTACTCGATCATCGACACCTATGATCTCATGCTCTCCTACTGCATCTCTATACTCCACTTATTACTACTCCTGACAATTCTTGCTTTCTTACATACTGCACCCGGTTCTCCCCCACTAGAGTTCGAACCAACACCAATTGGTATACAATCAACCCACGACTATCTTTCACCAGCGAAGTCGTACCTGCTCCAGAAAAGTGCTGTGCAACACCCGATAGTCCCTCCCCTTATGAAGTCAATCAATCCCCTATACTCTGATCCTCTAGCTAACTCTCCAAGAACTTCTCATCACAACTGCCTCTAATCGTTCCAAATCCCATACTGATCTAATACTAAGCACCTGCACTGCTCGAGAACATATCTGGCTCGTAGACTGCACCGCAGCATCATCGTTCCTCTCATCTCAACTCATCAACCCGTATCCA
This sequence comes from Lactuca serriola, assembly GCF_051521515.1. Taxonomy (NCBI): domain Eukaryota; kingdom Viridiplantae; phylum Streptophyta; class Magnoliopsida; order Asterales; family Asteraceae; genus Lactuca; species Lactuca serriola. Next base: position 12,179,691 of record NC_136410.1, read on the forward strand.
ACGCCGGATTTGTCCCAAGAACAGGGACTTACTCTCAATACAGACGATAACTCTCCGCACTGCAAAACTCGTCTGAACTCTTCACTGCTACCACTATAACCCAACCTGCTATTCAACGTCTACGATCATGGACCGTTTCGGCGCCGACTGCGACTGCATCGGGGCCTGCCTCATCTCACGCTACTGCAACTCAACCTCTAACTCACGCTACATGGCGGCCTCCTGCGATACCAACACGGTCTCGCGTCTCTGCGCAGACACGAACTGTCTGATACTCCCCCTCTTGAGCATACTTGGATTCCGGAACATCTGAGCCTGCTCCGAAGCGATCTCAGGGCAAAACATCGCCCTCTCAATAAACATCCCGGTGATCTCAGTCACCGACTCCAAATCCTGCTTCAGTTCGAGGAATTCCCGAGCCAATCTCTCCTTTCCATCTCGCGGAACATAGCGAGTACTGAACATGCCTCTGAATTGATCCCATGAAACCGCAGCCCTCTGCGCATCGGAAAATGACCTCGTGGTCAATCTCCACCAACCCTTCGCCCCAAGCCTCAACAGGTTCAGAGCACACCCCACCCTCTGATCAGCAGGTCATAAACTCGTGGAGAAACACCCCTCCATGTCTGATAACCATCTCATAGCAACAATCGAGTCCTGAACTCCATCGGATGTGGGAGGCTTCGCATAATAGAAGTCCCGATACTGAAAACCCCGACTAGTCCCTTTCTTTGCCGTTGCTACAGCCGCTGTAACTGCCGCGGCAGCCGTCTCTGCGAAAGCCGCATATCGCTCATCAAACTACTTCAATCATAGTGGTCCTGATCGACCCAAACAATTCTGGCGACTCAACCCGCAACAATGCAGCAACCTCATCACGCCGGATCTCACGAATCCTCGCATCCCGCTCGCTCGTGCTCGTCCGTTCGATAACCGGATAACAAGATAGCCACAGGCATCATCCACTACGAATCATGGTACTCATCCCATGACATCCCTCCTCAACATGCTTCAGTGTATGGTACCTGAACCATAGCACCACTCCTCTATCTGCTCCAATACATACCACTCGGACCACAACATCTATCTCAATCTGTTCCGATGTATGGTGCCCGGACCATAACATCACCCTGTATCCGCTCCGATGTATGGTATCCGAACCATAACATCACCCCTCAATCTGTTCCTTAGGACCTTTAGGATGCTCCCTGTATCAAGTATGGGTCCTCTGCTTTCAGTAGTACGGGCCCATACTACCTGCCACATCTACCCATACTTTCCACACGGACCATCCCAGAGTTCCTAAATAGCTGATCGACCTACTCTTTTTCACCAATCCCATCTTGCACACTCGCTTCCCAGCGAAATCCTCTACTCTACCCGCGCACCCATCTTGGCTAGGTTTAATCTCTAGCCCATTCCGCCGTCCTCCCACTTCTTTGCTATCAGCTGCTGAAGAGCTCCTGATGATGCCAAACATCTACCTCCTGAGTATCGTCATACTCACTTAGTAGCTGTCTCCCATCATCGAGAACTCCACAAAGCACGAAGCAAGCAGCATTCGAGCATCAAAGCATACATAGGACTCCTTAGCTGCGATAGCTCCACCTTCTCGGCTCATCCTCGGAAGTACCACTGTACTCTGTAGCTCTACCCCTCGTGCGTTCTAACTAGATACTCTCACTCATCACATACACACAAGAGCATAACGCACATATAACAGCAAACCCTAGACTAGGGCATCACAAATCAGGCCACTCTAGTCCTAAGATGTGAAATACCTAGCCTGTCTCTAGCATCCAATAATATCTCATAAAATGCATAACAGATATTTCATAATACAAAAGTAAGAGTATTTTGGAAAATCACCGTTTGGCTCTGGCTGATTGTACACACTGCTCTTTCTTGCTTTCTCTTTGAACTCTTATTCACTTTTAGAAAACCATTTATTTGGAAAACTTTTTCTTACTTCCTCAGTTTGAGTCCAGATTTACCCGTAGGCGCGTCCGAATCCCTCAAACCAAGGCTCTGATACCAATTTGTAACACCCAGATTTCCAAAAATAAAATTTTCATTTAATTAATCAATTTAATATTAAAACACTTGTTTAAAATCTTATTCACATTCAAATTACAAAACGTAGTTTCATTTTCGTTATAAAAGAAGACCAGGATCCTCCAAAACTCAACTCTTTCTTCGGTGTGTACAATCGAACCGTTGCCATCCCGCGTTACTGTAAAAACCTGAAACAACGTAACATAAACAACGTAAGCACGAAGCTTAGTGAGTTCCCCAATATACCTTACGCACATACGCCATCCGGCCCGGACCGTTCGGTCCACATAACATTGCCTTCCGGCCCGGATCTTTCGATCCACATAATATCGCCTTCCGGCCCGGATCTTTCGATCCACATAATATCGCCTTCCGGCCCGGATCTTTCGATCCACATAATATCGCCTTCCGGCCCGGATCTTTCGATCCACATGATAATCGCCTTCCGGCCCGTACCCATATATAACACATAATGCACATATATCACATATCATACCTGACCTTACTGTCACATAATGCCTTGCCTTCCGGCCCATATATATAAGCATGTATATCACACGTAGCAGCTAACTTTCCATTCATAGCATATAAACATAACACACAACATACTTGACCTTCCGGTCACACAATCAAACCCTTCCGGGTGAGGTATAATGAGAAGACTCACCTTGCGATCACTGGAAGATAGCAATTTCTGAAATTCCTTACACTTGATCCTCCGAGCTACAAGCTCCCTGTAACATCATATATCTCTTTTTACTACTTCTATCTTCCACGTAAACTGACCCTAAGAAATCACACCAACCAACTCTGGTCAACAGTCCATTGTCAAATCGACTGGACTCGGCGAGTTCCCTGGCGACTCGGCGAGTCTGGTCGTCCTTCAATCCTCTAAGATTCCCCTTCTACTCGTCGAGTATCCTCTTTAACTCGACGAGTCACTCCTGGAAGAATCGCGGGGCCACCCCGACTCCACTCGCCGAGTCTGAAGAACAACTCGGCGAGTCCCAGTGAATCTTCAAGCTACTCGCCGAGTCTGATCATCCGACTCGGCGAGTCCATGCCATGCAGTCGATCAAACTGCTTCCTGGGATACATATTTTCCCGCAATACACACTCATGGGACTTCTGGACCTCTAATCATCCTATTACTTGGGTATAAACTTATGTATAACAACATAATAATCCACCAAATCACCAAATGGGTTTCATAAACCCTAATTCCATAACACATCAACATAGCAGAGGATAATTCGAAATATTACCTGAATAACACCCTCTCTGTGTCTCCAAACCTCAGAACTCACTCCTCTTGATATTCCTTTGGCCAAAACTCTTCTTCTTCTTGCTTGACAAATTCTTCAAGGTTCTAAAAGCTCCCTCTCCTGCCCTAGACGTCCACAACGATTAAGGGTCCTTCTCAGTCGGCCAAAAGGCGAACAATGGAGGCATAAGATCCCTTAAATACTTCCCAAACCGAACGGCTAGGGTTTTCCACTGAACAGCGTCGACTCGCCGAGTCCATACCTGGACTCGTCGAGTCCAGTCGCGAACCCTCGATCAAATCTGCGACCCTACTCGGCGAGTCCGGCTCCAACTCGCCGAGTCCCCCCTTTAAAACACCCTAAAATGCAATTTAGCAATACTTGATATTTTGGGCTGTTACAGACCAGCTTCGTGAATGAGGCCTACTAACGGTAATACTGACTTTTACTCATATATATATATATATATATATATATATATATATATATATATATATATATATATATATAATATTAGACTTTTAATGTTACATATATATAGGGTGTATTTTACACTTTTAAAATACTAAGTGGTCTAATTTAGCAAATTATACTTTTAATTTATTTAAATGTAAACCAAAACTTTATGGGTTTCTTAAATATCTTTTAATTATACACTTTAATTAATTAATAAAACCATAAGGGTGTAATTTGAACCTTTTTCAAAATACTAGGGTGTTAGAATTTAACATTTCAAAATTAAACTTTTAATCAATTTTTAAATTCCAAAACTTGAGGGCAAGTCTTGAAACATTTCAAAACATTGGGGTTTAGAATTTAAATATTTCAAAATTAAACTTTTAATCAACAATTTAAATTCCAAAACTTGAGGGCAAGTTTTTGAAACTTTTCAAACTATCGAGATTAAATTACAAATAATTAAATTAATCAAATAATTTGAATTATCTAAATTTGAGCTAATTTAATTTCTTACAAGATAATTCAAAACAAATAATTTAAATAATTAGGGTTTATCAAATAAGGCAATAATTGTCTAATTAAATGACAATTATCTCTAATTTTGACAAGAATAATCATAACAAATTAATAAAATTTGGATTTTATCAATCAAAAACAATTTTGGTAATTATCCAAGCTCAAAATAGGTCAAAATCCCGAGTATTCTGCCATCTGCCCCGACACCACCTTGTGGTGATCAGGCAGAAGCAAAAAAACGAAAAAATTTTCTGCTTTGAAAACATAACTTTTGCATCAAATACATTAGAAAATCATCCTAGGCTATGATACCACTGATGATTTTTAAGCAAAACATCAATCCTATGGTGTACATGCAAACCCTAATAGCTTTTGGAGCTAGTTTGTCTAATGAACATGCAATTGAATATCCAAAGCTATAAACCCTATATCTAACATATAATAAACTGAATTAGGGTTTATAGAATTACCTTTGATTGTTATATAGCAATAACAATCAATTCCTTGCTTTGATTGGCTTCAGAAAGCTTAGTGCCTCAAGTGCTGCACCTCTAATGGAGTCACAAACACCACTAAGCAACTAGATGAAGAAGGAGAAGAGAGGAGGCACCCAAAAACATCTAGAAACCCTAAGGATTCAGTTACACACGTTTTTGGGTCCTAAAGGGTCCTTTATATACTTGTGTCGGCTGCTAGGGTTTCAGTCAAAACCCTAATGGACAGCTTAAACTCTAAGCAGCCCATGGAACCTTCTGGATAAGGCCATGGACGAAAATATGATGGGCTCCCATCATAATTTCGTTCACCCTTTGTTCCTTTAGCATTCCTTAGCCCACTAACTCAATTATCCAATAATTGCAGTCCAGTCCCATATATTTAATTAATCTCTTTTAGCCACAAAATTAATTATCAATTAATTCTTGACTAATATTAATTAAACAATATGATTTCTCTTTTAATATATTATTCTCATAATATATTAATAAATCATATTTAAACCTTTCTCTCCTTAATTCATCCTACATATTGCTATGGTGAAGGCAACCCAAAAGGACCATGCTCATAATCGGGTCAAGTACATACCAAAATAGTTATGGACTTAGACACTAATCCAACAGTTATCTCCTCTCAATCTGCTACGAATCATGGTACCCGAACCATGTTATCTCCTCTCAATCTGCTACGAATCATGGTATCCGAACCATGTTATCTCCTCTCAATCTGCTACGAATCATGGTACCCGAACCATGTTATCTCCTCTCAATCTGCTACGAATCATGGTACCCGAACCATGTTATCTCCTCTCAATTTGCTACGAATCATGGTATCCGAACCATGTTATCTCCTCTCAATCTGCTACGAATCATGGTACCCGAACCATGTTATCTCCTCTCAATCTGCTACGAATCATGGTACCCGAACCATGTTATCTCATCTCAATCTGCTACGAATCATGGTACCCGAACCATGTTATCTCCTTTCAATCTGCTACAAATCATGGTACCCGAACCATGTTATCTCCTCTCAATCTGCTACTTAGAACCTTTGGAATTCTCCATGTTTCGAGTACGGGTCCTCTGCTTTCAGTAGTACGGGCCCATACTACATGACACATCTACCCATACTTTCCACACGGATCGTCCCAGATTTCCTAAGTAGCTGCTCAACCTTCTCGATCACCAATCCCGTTAAACCTAGTCGCTCCCCAGCGAATACTCACCTCTATCAACGTACTCATCTGAGTAAGGCCACTCCCTTGGCTCTTCCTAGGTTCTCACATTTCTCTGCCATCAGCTGCTGAAGAACTCCTTATGATGTCAGCCATCTACCTCCTGAATATCATCATATTCACTTAGTAGCCGACTCTCATCATCGAGAGTTCCATAAAGAATGAAGCAAGCAACATTTGGGCATCGAATAATCTCCACCAGCACGTAAAACCACTCTAGGTTACAACTCTATTGGCTCTACTCGTACTCAAAAGGTGTCACTGAACTCAAGCAACTCTACCCACGTCACGTGGGTATCTAACTACTCTCTCAGTAGGCTTCTCCAATGCTCATCTAGGTATCTCTCCTAGATTACTCCTCTACTCAAAGCTCTATCTCTGAAATATTCCTGTTGGATACTCTTACTCCGCACATACCCAAAGCACATCATAGATAGCAAAATTCCTAGGCTAAGGCATCACAATTCAGGAAACTCTAGCCCTAAAATATGAAATACCTAGCCTATCTCCTAGCATGCATCACTAATATCTCAATAATAACTCATAACACAAATAAGTAATGGTATTTTAGGAAATCACTGTTTGGGCTCTGGCTGATTGTACACATTGCTCCTTCTCGTTTTCTCTTAGAAACTCTTGCTCATTTAGAAAAAATCATTTCTTTTGAAATTTTTTCTCAAATCCCCATTTTGAGTTCATACATACCCGAAGGTGTATCCGAATCCTTCAAACCAAGGCTCTAATACCAATTTGTAACACTGAAAATTTTCAAACAATTTTTTTTCATTTAAAATCACATAATTCTCATAACACATAACACGGTAAGCACGAAGCTTAATGAGTTCCCCAAAATACCACACACAACTCATTAGCCCCTCGAGGCTATAACACAGTAAGACCCTCCGGTCAATGTGTATCAGTGGGACCCTCCAGTCCCATAAATCGGGTGGACCCTCCGGTCCTAACTCAGTAAGCACAAAATAATACACATCATAAATCACATAGACATAATGCAAGATATATCATTACTCAATATAAACACATAAGACATCTCAATCACACAAAGATACCACTCATGGTAAGTATAGTGAGAAGACTCAGCTCGACAGCAAGCAATCATCCTCGCACTCGAATCTCGAACTAGCCACCGCCTAACACATAGGGTAGTTATCTCAATAAATACTCGGTCCTCAAATCTAAGTAAACCAAAGGTTATTCTTCCTCTTTCTAACTCTTGAAGTGGGTAAAAGACCATTTTAACCCTCCATGGTCTCCATTACTTATGTTTGACCAAACCCTAAAGTTAATAGAAATCAACTCGAGTCAACAGTCCATGTTTGACCCGACTTGCTGAGTGCACCTATGTGACTCGTCGAGTCCACTCTTTTCCTCGAAAGTCTTGTGAAGGTCCAGCTTAGCTCGTCGAGTTGACCCCCAACTCGCCGAGTTATCGCATGATCAAGCTCATCGGGACAAACCCTAACCGACTCGTCGAGTCGGCTCATCGACTCGGCGAGTCCATTCAGACTCATTTCTCATTCAGATCATTTCAAGGTAGAAAACCATCCCAAACTCTAGATCTACGTTCTTAGGGCTCGATTATCACATAAAGTCACGAGCTTTATGTCCATGCACGACATATGGTGCTCTAAATGCCAATATAACTCTAACAAAGATGCTTAGCCACAATAACTCTTATATGGTTGAATAAAGCTATAATCTTTGGACTCTCTGGACCTCACAAAGTCCAGATCTGAAGTCTAGGCCTCCTAATAGACTTCATGCACTTATTGTCCCAACAAAAGGTAGAAAAAGCCTTAACTTCCATAATCATGAGATCCAACTAATAAGATGAGAAAGGTGTAGGCTTTATACACTCTACAGAAGCTCCACGTGAAGAAATACTAGATCCCATAGCCTCTTCTCGTTCCTTGCTTGTTGCTCACTCCTTTCCTTCCAAAGATTCACCAGAAACACTTGTTATTAGCCCAAGCACTCTCTCTTATCTTCAATGGCCGGTAAGGGTTTCACACAGGAGAGTTGGGCAGCTGGTGAGGCACATTTGAGGTTATAAGTCCCCTTAAATAGGCCCCAACCCCGAAAATTTAGGGTTTCCTCGCACAACACCAACTCGGCGAGTCGGCACACTGACTCGTCGAGTCAGTTCTTAAACCGACGCGGATAACTCGACTCTACTCGACGAGTTGGACTCACAACTTGTTGAGTAGCTCCATAAATCTCAAAATTTAATCTTACAATGATATACCTAAGAATCCAGATGTTACAATTAGTGTTGGTTTAACAACAAGAAAGAAGAGAGACCGAGAGAGAATAATTGGTGGGTGGTTGGATATTTTTTCCAGTTTAATAATTAACTCTATTTAATAAAATATTTTTTAATAGAATAATAGTTAATAATTAATCAATAAAATAAATAAATAAATAAATGCATGATGGTCTTTTTTTGTCTGTAGGGATGAAACATGTAAAACTTAAATTAACGAGAGGTAGTCCAAATTAATTTTTGAAAATAAAGACTAAACGTGCATTCAACACTAGCACCTAAGATTACTCTTTAATATATAAGACATTGTTTTAGACAAAATTGCAAAAATGGTCCCTATGGTTTGCAAATTTATGCGATCCGGTCCAAAATGAAACCTTGGGTGCACCACTGATTTTTTTTATTGTTTTTGGTCGCTCAAACTTCCATCCATATGTATTGTTAGATGCAATAAAGCCGAGTGTATTTTCCACTTACAGGGGCTGTCTTTGCAACCTTATTCCAAAAAAATCATGAACCAAACCAAAAAAATCATGGTTTCTTCGACCATCGTTTGGTACCTGTACCTTCCATAGCTTGAATCATTTCATCTTCAAATAACGAATTGATTTTTTATATTGTCTCTCTCAATCATTGAAGGGATCAGAAAGTCAACAAGCTCGCATCTACTTATCGAAGGAAGAGTCGGAAGAAGAAATTCCCTTTCATCTAGATGATTCTTCTTTGACCTCCAAATCCTTCTCTAAATATATAGAAGTGCGATGACCACTATGTTTGATGACTCTTACCACCCCCTCGTCGTTCCAGCCAACACCGATCCTTTAATCTCGCCAACAGCTCCAGCTCCAACTCCACCTCCACCTCCTCCACTGCCCAAAAACCCTAATTCCGACAATTATTCGCACATTGAGCCTTTGACATATACGGATGTGAACTCCATGCCTCCAAATACAAACGGTGAAGAACTGCAGTCTGCCAAAAACCCAAGAGGAGAATTTGAAGGCTTGGTACCGGTGTCTACGCCACCATCACAATCGTATTTGAAAATAACAGTGTCGAATCCACAAAAAGAAGTAGAATCATCCAATTCAATCGTTCCGGGAAGTAATACTTATGTCATGTATCTAATTACGACAAAAACGAACATGTCAGAGTTTGGTGGACTGCAGTTTACGGTCCGACGGCGGTTCAAGGACGTGGTGACATTGTCGGATCGACTAATGGAGGCATACCGAGGTTTTTTATACCTCCAAGGCCTGATAAGAGTGTGGTTGAGAGTCAAGTAATGCAAAAGCAAGAGTTTGTTGAACAAAGAAGATTTGCATTAGAGAAATACTTGCAGAGATTGGTTGAGCATCCTGTGATTTGCAAAGTGGTGAGTTGAGAGCGTTCTTACAGGTTCAGGGGAAGCTTCCCTTGCTACCGAATTCTCCTGTAACCTTAAGAATGCTTGATGGGGCAACAAAATTGTCAAAACAGTTGCTTGGGGATAATTTAGGTGGTGGTAGTGTTAGGATTCAGCCTCAGGATGTTGTGCGACCTGCAAAAAGTAAGTGGGATTTTCTAAGGATTGTGAAGGAGATGAACCAATCTGTGAACAATAATTAGGGAGGATCAAAGCCACCCGTAAACGAGGATGATACTGAGTTTCTTCAAAATAAAGAGAGACTCCTAAATCTTGAGAAGAAACTTTCCAGTGCTTCCAAGCAGGTATGTCTGATAATACTAACAACCCTTTCTTTCTTCTAAGCAGGTATGTCTGAGAAGCAACATCGTGGGATAAGGTTGCAAAAATGGTGGGCGGAGAAACCATGATTTTTTTAGAAATAAGGTTGCAAAAACGGTCCTGTAGGTAGAAAGACAAAAATACCCTTGTCTTTATTGCAGCTAACAGAACATATGGATGGAAGTTAGTGTGAGGACCAAAAACAATAAAAAAAATCCAATTTTGGACCATTGGTATACCAATGTTTCGTTTTGGACCAAAAATGCATAAATTTGCCAACCACAGGGACCATTTTTGCAATTTTGTCTTGTTTTTATTTATAAAAAATAGACTAAACTGCAAAATTGGCCCTGGTTAGCAAAGTTGAAAGGACTGTTTTACCCTTTTATTTTTTTTATACATATTTAATTTAATACATCTTTAATTAAAAAAAAAAAATTTGACCAACCTCCACCTTAACCTTGATTCACTGTCTCCATCACCCATTTAGACACACATATTATTATATCTCTTCCTTTATTTTTTCATACCGTCGATCAAAGGGTTTCATGATTAACCCTTCTCACTCCTCTGGCTCCAACGCCTCTCATCGACCATCATCTCCATCCTTTCTCCAACGTTAATCTGAGTCACTTCATCATCGGTGCTACACTCAATCTCACAGTAAGTATGGATACCTCTATGGAAACGACGAAATGCCTCCGAAAAACTCAACAATGCATCATCTGGTGACGATGATACATCTCTTAAAATCAAAGCATCCTCCCCACTTCTAAACCCAAATATATCGATGGATATTAAGAGGTCAATGCATCAATACAAAATCGCTGATTCCCGTTTCCTTGGAAAACTTCGACCCAAATTGTTGATTCGACGTTGTGTTGGATGATTTCAGAGTTAGCTTTATCTACTCCAAATCGGTTCTCATAGTCATCGAAATTTGAAGTTTCTTCATCAAGCTTTCTCTAAAATTAGGTAATCAAAGATGATTTTGGTGTCTGTTTCTGTTTTTTGTATTGATTTAAGGGTGGGTGGCCGCGATTCAAGGAAAGGGATAAAAAGGGGATATACACTTGAATTTCTTCTTATATTATGTATTTGTTTCAAGTAATTAGGATTTGGACATTTTTCTTTCATATAGAGTTGGAACCTAATCCATCAATTGAACTAGATGCATTAAGTCATAAATGTCAATGTATGTGTGTATATGTTGATTTGATAAAGGTTGCAGAAGAAAATGGTATATGTTCATTAGTTCGATGAGAGAGAGGAGCATGGTGGGTGTGTAGTAGGTAGTGGGCGGATAGAGTAGAGGGGTGAGATTTCACTCCGGCTCTTGTAATTCCCATTAGTGTATGAAGAACGACTAGAGAATGAAGAATGAGAGAATGAGAAAAGTTAAAGAGTGAAGGTGAGAGTGGGGGTAGGGGTGAGAGGGTTGGGTGGGGTGTTTGTTTAGTTTTTAATCAAATAATAATAATAATAATAATAATAATAATAATAATAATGATTTAAAAAATGAAAAAACAAATTAAAAGGGTAAAAAAGTCATTTCATATTTTTCAGTGACCAAATCTACAAAAACTTTGTGTTTTTGGACTAGTGCTACAAGTTGGAAACTTTTTGGACTGCAACCATACTTTTTTGCTTACCACAGGGACCAAATTTGCAGTTTAGTCTAAAAAAATAAGCTATCTTGGAGGTGTACGTGCAAATGGATCCATTTAAGATAAAATAAACTAACATTTAAATAAATTAAAATAGTTATAATTTTTATAAATTTTTCATAGATTTATTCTATTGCTTTTGAAAAGGGAAATCTACAGAAAAGTCTCAAATTTTTAGAAAAAGTTTCAAAAAAGTCATATTTTTTTAATAGAAAAGTCCCATTATTTTGTGAAAATCACATAATCAATCATTTGCTGTTCAAATATAAAAAATGACTTTTTCGTTAATTTGAGCAAAATGTTAAATAATCGGGATTTTTCTGTTCAAAAAATAAAAAAAAAACTTTTAGGAATTTATTAAAAAATTTCACAAAATAATGAGATTTTTCTGCACTAATCCCTTTTGAAAAACATAAGGAACTAGGGTTGTGTTGCACATTTGTCGGTTTGGATTGGTTTTGACCCAAAACCGAATCCAAACCGACGAACATCGTTTTTTTAATTTTAAACCCAAACAGGCGGTGGGTGCGGTTTTTCGGTTTTTAGTTTTTAATTTGGGCTTCCAAGTTTAGTTTTGGTTTTATAATTTAAGCGAAGCCCTAAACTATTTCTTAATACATCTCAACTAATCACTTATATAAACATGATTCTTGTTGAAGTTTTGATCTCCTAGCTGATGTTGGACTCAAAGGTAGAGTGAATATGAAGCAAGAGGATGATTGAGTTTATATAAGGGAGGAAAGTTGATTGAGTTTCATCCATGAGCGACATGAGATACGTTTAAGTAGCTTCCAAAATAAAAATAGATGAAATATAAGCAAATAACTTCAAACCTGCAACCTTTAGTTTGATACAACAACACCTTAACCACCGGACCAAACTTATATTTGTGATTATAACCAAAGGAATATACATATATAATTCACATAATGCATAAATTTCATGAAATCGGTTCGGTTCGTTTTTTCTTTGTTTTTATATTTTCTAAAATCGAAACCCGACCTAATATTTTGGTTTTCAAAAAACTCAAACCTAAACCGTCAGTTTCTATTTTGATTTCGTTTTTATCAGTTTTTCGATTTAACTAGCCCCTATAAATAGGGGTGAGCAAACCGTTTTTTTTCAAACTGAACCAGTTCAGAAAATCGGTTCGGTTCCGATTCGTGAATAGTAAAAACGGTTCAACCTTAAACTGGTTCGGTTCAAACCGGTTCCGTCATAGAAAAACTCGAACCTATCTAAACCGGTTCAATCGATTCTAAACCAGTTTGATCGGTTTTGACTACTGGTTCTAAACCGGTTCACGGTTATTAAACCAGTTTCAATGTCTAAAATCTCGAACAGGTGCAAACTGACGGTTCGATTCTTGAATCGGTTCGGTTCAACGTGGACCGGTTCATGGTGAACCGGTTTACCGGTTCAGTGACCGGTTCGGATCCTGAACCGTTTTTTTTGTGCAAGCCTACCTATAAAGAACTAATACTTTATCATATTTAAAAGCGGGCGCCCAAATTCGGAGTGTGTCCATATTTTGACCCGAACCGGGTCATAATATTTTTGGACATATATGCCCTCATCTGGCTCATACAAAGAGAGCTGCTAAGGAACTATCTGGCTCGACCGAACCTGTTCGTCTTGTTGTTGTTCAAAGGTACCCTCCCTTTTTCCCTCTCTCACACTCTAGTTCTGTATGTTGTTGATCTTGATTTTAATTTAGATCTGTACTACTCGATATATGTATTTGCGTATGTTGAAATCTATGTGTATCTATCTGTAAATCAGATTTGTGTATGTGATCTAAAGGATCCCCGATCCGTTTGCAATCGACAATTACGAAGATATAGATATGCATAGATTCGTTTGAACCATCTTCTGTGACATTGTTATGAATGTATGAGTCGTTGGGTATATGCAAATTTAGTACAAATCTTCAAAACCCTAATTTCAACATTTAGTCTTCCAATATTTCACCAACATATCTTTTATATATCATTGAATCGAAACAGGTCATTCCAACAAATCATGCCTGGACAAAAGATCGAAACAGGTCACACAGACACAATCCACGATGTATCCATGGATTATTACGGAAAACGGGTCGCATCCGCTTCATCAGATGCAACAATCAGAATAGCCGGAGTAACCACCGGTTCAAACTCGCACCCTCTGGCCATTCTAACCGGTCACAACGGTCCAGTCTGGCAGGTGGCATGGGCCCACCCCAAATTCGGGTCAATTCTCGCATCATGTTCATATGACGGATCTGTAATCGTTTGGAGAGAAGGTAACTTAAACGAATGGACACAAGCCCACACTTTCACTGACCACAAATCATCTGTAAACTCAATCGCGTGGGCCCCACACGAGCTGGGTCTTTGTTTAGCATGCGGGTCATCTGACGGGTCCATCACGGTCCAAACCGGCAGGTCAGATGGCGGTTGGGACTCGTCACGGATTGACCAAGCTCACCCAACAGGGGTGACCTCGGTCACCTGGGCACCATCAATGGCGCCCGGGGCGTTAATCGGGTCAGGTGTATTTGACCCGGTTCAGAAGCTGGCTTCTGGTGGGTATGATAATTTGGTTAAAGTGTGGAAGTTGACTGATGGGTCATGGAAAATGGACTGTTTTCCTGCCCTTCAGATGCATAGTGATTTGGTGAGGGATGTTGCTTGGGCACCTAATTTGGGTCTTCCAAAGTCAACGATTGCAAGTTGTTCACAGGATGGGACTGTTGTGGTGTGGACTGTCGGGAAAGAAGGTGAGCAGTGGAAGGGTATTGTGTTAAATGACTTTAAGGCCCCTGTGTGGAGGGTGTCATGGTCTCTTACGGGAAACCTGTTGGCTGTTGCTGCTGGGGATAATAATGTCACTTTGTGGAAAGAAGCTGTTGATGGAGAGTGGCAACAGGTGACGACTGTTGAATAGAATGTTACATTGGGTGTATTTTTGGATTATTGGGAAGGATTTTATGTGATTAGGTAATGTAATGTATGTCAAAATTGATGATTGTATTGTTTCTAGAACTTTGGTTTCTATGATTCTGATTTTTAAGATGATGTTGTTGATTGCTACTTTGATTCATTGTATGTAAATTGTAATTTTGTTAAATTTTGTTTAGAAGTTGTGATCTGAAAATACAAAATCTGTTTTTTTTTTTAATGTGAACATTTTATATACAAAAATATGTATTTGTTTGTATGAAATACAACAAAACTATGGTAACGTTTCTTTGTTAAATTTAGTTGCATATTTTATTCTCGTTTCAAAGTTTATATTTTAAAAATAATTATATATTTTTTAATAAATAATGAATGAACGGATTAAAAAAAGTTAACAATTACGAATCAAGATTTGCAAAGTGACTACATAGTTCGGAACACCATATTTCGAACTATTAATGTATGTTCCAGATGAAACTATTAATGTATGTTACGGAGTTGAGAGGTTGACGAGATGTGAAATAAAACATTTTGAAATCTGATGTTGCAGAAGAACATGTACGTTTCGGACATGCTTAGTACATTCCACACCGAATATGGTTTCAGACAAATATTATGGAGTAGTTTTCACATAACTAAAAAAATGAGTTAATCAAATCGAGTTCACACAGACAATTATGCAAACCTCTCTCTTTACTGTCAGTTTGTCATGATCTTGAAAGAACAAATCTAGGAACCATGCATGGTAAGATACATTTGTAATGCAATACTAATTTACTTGTAATTACATTTTCATTAATATTGTTATCAATGATGGTTAAAACCTATACATTCAAAGATTTATAAGTTGCATGCTACTAGTGATCTACATAGGTAGCATCCTTCTAAAAGGGATTTATTTACACCTAATGTTTATAGTATTTGCCATGGAAACAAACCATCACCATTATCCTATGGTTTAGGCATGACACAATGTGGAATTGTGGTCTTGTTTTTTTATGAGGTCGAGAGAATGTATTAAATACATTAGGGATGTGTTATGTCTGGGAATAATTCAAAGAAGTTTGGTCTGGTGTACCGCAGGAGGGGATAAGGTCGATCATTGGAGTTAGGTTTAATTTACAAAATTAGTTATTTAGTATTTATTTAGTATTTATCTGATATTTGATTTGTTAGAGTTATCTTTTCCAATTATTTAGGATTTGTTGTTAGTAGCAGGACGTTATAAACATAACGCTCCATAGTTATTGAGGGGGAATGAATAAAAAGTTAACCTTTGGTTATTGGAGTTTGTCTGTACTCGAATTTAGGTCTTATCATCTTGGTATCAGAGCTGTACGGTTCTGATGGCAGAGAAGCTAGAGAGAAAGGGAACTAATGAGGAGCGTTTGGCGGCGTTGGAATCATTTGTCAACAGAATCCTGGATTCCGCGGAGGCTCATAGGGTGGAGGTGGTGACGCAAATGGAAGAGTTCACCAGGGCAATGACTAATTTAACCCTGGCGATCAAGAAACCCACCAAGGAAAACCGGAATCACAATTCTGATTCGTCCTTTGATTCAGAAACTGATCGTGAAAATAAAGATGATGAATCTGATGATTCCAATCGAGATTAACAGAGCTCAAAGAAATCAAAAAAAGGAAATAAGAAAAGAAACGTACTTAAGGATTGCCGGAAATTGAAGATCCCAATCTTCAACGGTGAGGACGTACATGGGTGGATCTACCGTGTTGAAAGGTATTTCGAAGTTCAAGAATTCAGTCAGAAGGATTAGTTGAAGGCGGTGGCAATTTGTTCAGAGGGGGCTCCTCTCTCGTGGTTCTGCTGGCATGACTCAAAACACCTTTCTGTTATTGGAGGAAGTTTAAACGGAAATTACTGGAGCGTTTCCAATCCTCCCATGAGGGTAGTGTTCAGGAGCAATTTTTAGACATACAACAGAAAAGGGTCCGTTCGTGAATACGTGGACCGGTTTGAAGGTTTTGCGGGCCAATTGTCGGGTATACTCGAGTCGGTTCAAGAGAGTACTTTTATCAAGGGGCTTAAAGCGGAGGTATGTTCAGCTGTCCGAATTGCGGAACCGGAATCCCTTGCTCAGGCCATCCGTATGGCTATCAAAATCGATGAGAACAGGGCTGTTGGGGGGGGGGGGGGTTAAGGTTGGTATAGTAGGGACCGGATCAACACGTGGGAACAACGTTGTAACTGCTAAGGGGACCCCCGTCTCTAACACAGAAGTTGGTGAGAAGAAAGGAAGTGGGGGGTGGGACGTTTAAGCGTTTGACAGCAGCTGAGTTGGCAGACATGCCAAAGGAATTTGTTTCCGGTGTGACGGAAAGTTCTCACCCGGTCATCGCTGCCCGAACAAGTCATTGCAGGTCTTAATTTTGGGTGACGTAGATGAGGACGAAGATGAGCCCGAGATAGAAGAAGAACACCCGCACCTTGAAACCATTGAGGCATCACTTAATTCCGTGAGTGGGCTCACATCACCACGAACAATGAAACTGAGGGAAGAGCTCCATGGGGCACCGGTCGTGGTATTGATTGACAGCGGGGCAACACATTCCTTCATCTCTAAAAAGGTGATTGAGAAGTCGGGCATTGAAGTGAAGGACACCGGTTCAGTGGGTGTGACACTAGGAAACGGACGACGCGATAGGAGTTGGGGTACTTGCAAGGCGGTAGTGTTCAGCCTTGCGGAATGTCAAGTGGTAGAGGACTTTTGTCCACTAGACTTGGGAGGGTCTGACCTGATTTTGGGCATGTCATGGCTTCAAACCTTGGGAGATATGAAGGTTAATTGGCGGGAGTTATGGATGCAATTTTGGAATGTGGAAAGATTGGTCACTATCCGGGGTGACCCTAGCTTGGCCAAAACTTTGGTTTCATGTAAATCCTTGTGTAGGATGATACAACAGGAGGTGGAAGGATACATGATCCACGTGGGGACCATCGAAGGGGAGCAGAAACCAGGAGGAACATCACAGTGGGTTCAGACCGTGCTGGAGTTGTTTGACGATGTGTTTCACATGCCGGTCGGCCTACCTCCAAAGAGGAGCCATGAACATGCCATCAATCTTCGGGAGGGCAGGGGACCGATTAATGTTAGGTCTTATCGGTACCTGTACGCGCAGAAAAATGAGATCGAGAGACTAGTCCGTGAGATGCTCGAGGCGGGAGTAATCCAACCAAGCACGAGTCCTTTCTCAAGCCCGGTATTGTTATTTAAGAAGAAAGACGGGAGTTGGCGGTTCTGCGTGGATTACCGCGCACTTAATAAGGAGACGGTGCTAGATAAGTTTCCCATACCGGTAATTTATGAATTGTTGGATGAGCTTGTTGGGTGTGTCAGACCCAATAAATAATAGGGTACGATATATTCCAAAATAATCCCACTATATTACACTAAAAGGTAGTACAAGGCTAGCAGGGTCGATCCACAGAGACACATGATAATTAGTCTATACATCTTTGCACAAGGTACTATGGTCACCAACAGTAAAAAGGAGGGTTTTAGAGTGCAATGACTAAACAAACAAATTAAAAACACACACAATCAGCTAAATGAGTGAATTAGATTCAGATATTGTAAGGACTCTAACTTTATGTATGACAACTTAGCAATGTGACTCAAAGATGACACAATATTCGTTCAATTCTATCTAAGTTGGTACTTGAAAGTGCTAATAAGATCTAACGCATCCCATTCACCACATTAATTAACCAAAAAAAACTCTTTGATTAACCCTAACCTTATTAACCTAATCTAAACAAGCTCTTAGAATTAGATTATAAGATTACATGAAGCTTTATGTGAATGTTCCCAACAACACCCAATACTCCTCATAAGATCGGGAGTGTAAAAGTGTATGACTAAGATTTACACTAAATTCACTCAATAGAGGTCAATTTAATGCTTGTTACTTGTTCAATTTCACAAAACAATTACGGATTTTGTAAAAGAGATAACTTGAATGACCTAACCTTAATTCAAATGGCCAATAAGAATCACAATTAGAATCAAACATTCGATTGAAGCAAAATCAAATTCATTAGATATAAATTAAGAACAAACATCATGTCATATGATTGAAGTCACTACCAAGAAGTCAAAACATGAAATTGGAGAAACTAGGGTTCTAGCCACACATGGCTAGAACAAGATCACAAGAATAAAAGATGGAATTAAAGTGCAATTACAACTTACAAATACTAGAAATAATGTTTCCAAATGATCGCTAATCAAAACCTTGCAAAAACCTTTGAAAATCCTCCTCCAAATGTGCTATGATATGTTGTGTGTGTGTAAAAATGGCCCTTAACCCGTAATATGAAAGATAGGAAAAACTGCCAAAAGTTGGTTTCTGGGTCGAACACGGCCCGTGTTGGACATAGAGTAAATCTGACACGAACCATGTTCAGCATGGTCAACAGCTCACATTTTGGTCAACACGGTCTGTGTTGGACATAGAGTAAAACTGAAACGGCCCGTGTTCAGCATGGTCAACAGCTCCCATTTTGGTCAACACGACTCGTGTTGAATTTTTAGTGTAAATCCAACACGGTCCGTGTACCCCTCTGACTCCGAATCCAAACTTGATTTTTCCAACTTTTTCGTTCTTTGCCCGATCATCCCGAAATCTTCACCAATGCTTCCCGACACTTCCTAAAGCGCGCTACAACCTCCGGTTTACCTGAAAAAGACATGAAAATGTGCAAATAAGGTTGTTCTAGAGACTAACATGAAATATGATGAAATGCAAGACAAATGAAGGACAATTATGCTAAATAGATGCATGAAATGGGACTAAAATGTGTGCAAAAAGGTGCACAAAATGCACCTAACAAATCTCCCCAAGCTTAGACCTTTCTTGTCCCTAAGAAAGACCAAGAATCAAACAAAACAGGACGATTTCTAGATGGCAAAAAGAAACATAGAGCACAAAGGGACAAAAGGATCCTAAAGGCTAAGAATGAATGCATGCAATGCAAACAATAAAAAAGTAAAGAGACAAAAAAATGTACAGAAACATAAAAGAAACAAAATGTATCAAAAAAAAATTTAAGGCACAAGTAAATAATTTGTACAAGTACGCTCAGACTTTACATCAATATTGCTCCAATCATTAATACCTAGGCAACCATCCTGCTTCCTTCCACATATCACAGACTCCCAAAGTGAGGAAGACCCGAAACGGTGTAACCCAATAATCCAACCCTAGTTTTATTAAAACTTTATACCTTACTAAGCTTTATGGGCGAAAATAACATAGTCCGGATCTCATGTCCTTAAGACTAGATGGCCAAGAATCAGAATCGACGCATCCTTAAGAACCTGTCACGGCGAATCAGCTTTCGCTGAAACAGTGAGCCCACCCGAAGGGGCCCAACTCCTATGCTTTCACTTTTCGAGAGCGACAAGTATCATATCACACAGTTCTTCGATCGCCAGATTTGACTTTGAACTGGCTTTTGATTTGATTGAACTTTGATTTGTACTTCGTTTTGAATTTGGATTCTTCAATCTTCATTTTTGGAATTTCTTGAGATTTCTTCGTTTTGGCACTTGAAATTCTGATTTGGGTACTAGATATGACAGTTATACCCTTCCTTATTTCTTGACTGTGTGGATCTGATACTTAAGCTCTCTGTCACTGCGAGGGTGACACGTGTCAACAAATAGGTCCGTATTCTGTGGGTCCAGAGTTGCCGATAAAGATTCTTTTTAAACATTCAGAAGCAAATCATCCTAAAGCTGTTATTACTGCCCAAAAAACGTTTCAATATAATTTCTTTTTATTATCTAAGGCTAGGGTCTCGAATTAAGGTGTTTGGGTCCCCTAGTTATGACAGTTGATTCTACACTTCCGGTAACAATCTGGTTGCTTCGGTATTTTTTTTTTCATTTTGATTTTTTGTTTTCCCACTTCATGGAGCACTTGTATGTAAAGATAGTATTCATCTCGTTTTGTGTGTGTTTTTTTTTTGGTAATAATGAATGAAAATGGGATGCAAAAACTAGAAAATATTTTTTGGGTTTTATAGATTTTAAAATGCAGAATGCAAGAAAAAGAAAATAAGAAGGCTAAAATCTTTTTGAGTTTCTTTTTTTTTCTTTTTTTTTTTTTGAATATGAACATGAAATGCATGGATAAACCTAATGTATAACTCTACCCCTCCCCAAGCTTAAAGATAAGCATCGTCCCCGATGCTCGGAGAGGGTGGAACAACGTAATCACCGGAAGGTGGTGCGGGATGGTAGTCGGGTCGGGTAAGGTCCAAAACAGTTATAAGTGCACACATATTGAATTTTAAAGCAAAATATGAACGATTAAAGATATGAAAAGAATTTACCGAATCGTTCTTGGAGCCTTGCAGTTGGTGGTGAGAACCTCCTCTTCAACCTCCCCAAGCTTGCCTACATAAAGTATCAAGCCCAAAAGCACAAAACAAATTGTGAAAATTTCGGACCTAGGGTTCTTGGAAGAGAGAAATTGTTTTGGGGTGAGTTATGGGTGAATGGGGTGATAGAAACCGACTTTTATATTTAAAACACATTTGGTCTGCAGCACGAACACGACCCGTGTTCTTTTAGTGTAAAAACACACGCCACGTGTAGGGGGTTTAAAATTCTGAAAATTGCTGAACACGGCCCATGTTGGGCATAAGGGAAAAATGACACGGGTCGTGTACCCCTCTGACTGCGAAAATGTTTGCCTCGCTTGAACACGGCCTGTGTTCAATATAAGGCAAAAATGAACACGGACCGTGTACAACTCTGTTTGCCACTTCCCACTTTTTGAACCCAAAAAATCCCCTCTCATTCAAATGAAATGGTTTTGCATCCCGAGGTTCGTTTGGTTATTTAAAAACATGCTTAAATGCATTTGGAACATTAAAAACCAAAAACTTCAAAGAAATGGAAATCGTTTTTAAAGAAATGACAGAAATACCCCCGGGTTGCCTCCCGGTAAGCTGCCCTTGTTTTAAGTCGTTGGCTCGACTTTGCCCCCACATATGCTTCGTTCTAAGTATGTGGGCCTCTCCAACACATCAATCTTCTTTCCACCTCCTTCAACTGAACCTTCAACCTTCCTTTGGATTTCTTTTTGCGAACAAACCAAAAAGGACTTAACCCTTTAATATCAGAGATTGTTCACTCAATCATTTTTTTGGTATTTGTTCAACATGGTTATCAACTCACTCTCTTCCTTCTTCGATAATTTATTTGAGTTAATGACCGGTTGAGTGCTCTCTTTCTCGACATGTATTAGCTTTATAAGGCCCGGTGGAGTTTTTGCTCCCGGATCTAGTGCTTGTTCCACCGGTGGAAGGATTTTGACTTTGGTAGATGGCTTAGGTTTTATATCATCACTCCACACATGCTTCTTGTCATCAATAAACTCCAAACTCTCCAACACCTCATTGTCCATATCGACCTCCTTTGCAAGCTCTTTGGCTTTGTCCCTGTCTAGTTTTCCCTACAAAACTAACTCTAGACATTCATTGTTAGACAAACTTAAACCCTTTTTAGTTGAGGGCTCGATCAAATTCACAAGATTGACGGATTGAACCTCGGAAGGAACCTTTTTTGCTTCATGAACATTGAAGTTGATAACTTGACCATCAAATTCCATACTTAAAGTTCCATTGTAGACATCAATTTTTGTTTTGGAAGTTTTAAGAAAAGGTCTACCTAAAAGTATGGAACTTGAACTTGGAGAGTCATCATCTCCCATATCTAAGACATAAAAATCAACCGGGAAGATAAGTTCATCGACTTGCACTAACACGTCCTCTAGTACACCCTTTGGGTGTACTAAAGACCGGTCGACAAGTTGGATGATCACACCGATTTTGCTCAATGTTCCTACACCAATTGATTTGAAAAGAGAATATGGTAGGAAATTTACGGATGCACCTAGATCGAGCATGGCTCGGGGTACATGAAGATTCCCCAATTTGCAAGGTACGGTAAAGACACCAGGATCCTTGCACTTCGGGGGAATCCTCTTTTGCAAAACCACGGATACAGGTTCCCCAAGTGTTACGACTTGATTTCCTTTTAATTTCTTTTTAGATACACAAAGATCCTTAAGGAACCTTTCATATCTAGGTACCTGCTTGATGGCATCGAGGAGTGGAATGTTGATTTGAACTCTCTTGAACATTTGCATGATCTCATTCTCCACCTGTTCTTTCTTCGTGCTATTTAATCTTTCGGGAAATGGAGCAGGTGTGGATTTAGACTCAATGATGAAGGGCTTCTTTTCGATTGTTTTCTTTTCCTTCTTCTCTTCTTTGGTTGCCTCTTCGACCACTATTTCTTCTTCCTTTTGATCAACCAACACTTTTGGACCATCATAACTCTTTCCGCCTCTCAATGTGATGGCATACACGTTGTACCTTGGGTTTGTTTCAACTTGTGCAGGTAACTTTCCTTGAGATTCTAATTTGCTTACGGAAGTAGCAAGCTGTGAAACTTGTTTCTCTAAGTTCTTTATGCTTGCTTTTGTCTCTTGTTGGAAAGCTTGTGTATTAGTTGCTAAACTCTTCACTATGTCCTCTAAGGATTTACTTGATGAACCTGATTGTTGAGGAGGGTGTTGTGGTTGCCTTGGCTGAAAGTTTTGTGATGGAAAAGGTGGTCTTTATTGGTATTGATGTGGTTGACTTGGTTGATAATTTCCTTGTTGATTTCCTCCCCAACCTTGATTGTTACTCCATCTTTGATCACCCTGTGGCTGCTCATATCCCCTTTGATTAGACCCAAGAAAACCTCCCATGGCTTTTGCTTCTTTATAATCTTCCTCTTGAAGTTGAGGGCACATGTCGGTTGGATGCCCCACTTGAGTACAAATACCGCATGGGCGGGGTGTGGGCTGCACACCTTTGTCTTTGGCTAGCATCATAACCACTTTCGTAAGCTCGGACAATTAAGCTTCAATTTGAGGAGTTTGGACCTCCTTCAAACCTCGGGGTGCATCAGTGTACCATTCTTCATCATGGCTTGAATGTTTGGAATCTTCAGCCATGTTCTTGATTAGATTGTGGATTTTAGTAGGAGTCTTGTTGGGTAAAGATCCGCCACTGTAGGCATTAAGAAGCCTTCTTTCCATTGGAGTAATTCCTTCAATGAAATATTGGAGAAGATGATATTCGGTAATTCCATGCTTTGGGCATCGAGCACAAAGTTTCTTGAATCGCTCCCAATATGTGTGAAAAGCTTCTCTCTTGTGCTGCTTGATTCCAATGATTTCCCTCCGTAGGGATGAAGCTTTCATCTCGGGAAAGTACTTATCCAAAAAAAACCTTGCAAGATATACCCAAGTAGTAACCATCCCTAGCGGGAGGTCATAAAGCCAGTCTTTGGCTGCATCTTGCATCGCAAAGGGGAATGCCCTAAGCTTGATTTGGTCCTCCGTGACATTTTGTGGTTTCATACCCACACACACTACATGGAACTCAGTGAGGAACTTGTGAGGATCTTCATTCTCCAAACCTCTAAAAGTTGGGAGTAAGTGGATAAGCCCGAATTTTAGTTCAATGTTTGTGGCAGCTGGATACGTGATACAAAGAGATTGTTGAGTAAACTCTTGTCTTGAACATTTGCGGAGGGTTTGTTCGGGTGGTGGGTTTGGAGGTGGATTCCCTCCGTGGTTATCTCCCATGGTATGAGTAGTAGTTGATGTTTCTGTGGGTGTAGTGTTTGGGATATGATGATTAGGTGAAGAGGGTGGAGTGGTATTTATGGGTGATGATGGTTGTGGTGAGGGTGATGGGCTTTCTGTTTCTGATGTGGATACACTTGAGAGGGGTATGTCCTCCCAAATGTTGATGACTGGGGGAGTAGATGGCGAAGAAGTCCCGGAAACC
This sequence comes from Lactuca serriola, assembly GCF_051521515.1. Taxonomy (NCBI): domain Eukaryota; kingdom Viridiplantae; phylum Streptophyta; class Magnoliopsida; order Asterales; family Asteraceae; genus Lactuca; species Lactuca serriola. The sequence continues at coordinate 12,204,214 of NC_136410.1, forward strand.
AGTTGCCGCTTACGAAGCTTGGCTTGCCTTCGTATTCTCCTTGCAGTCTTCTCTATCTCTGAATCAAGTGGAAATGGTGTACCTGTACGAAAAGATCTTGGCATAAAACAATTAGTAACACTGTGTCCCCGACAACGGTGCCAATTTGTTGGGTGTGTCAGACCCAACAAATAATGGGGTACGATATACTCCAAAATAATCCCACTATATTGCACTAAAATGTAGTACAAGGCAAGCAGGGTCGATCCACAGAGACACGGGATAATTAGTCTATACCTCTTTGCACAAGGTACTATGGTCACCAACAGTAAAAAAGGGGGGTTTTAGAGTGCAATGACTAAACAAACAAATTTAAAACACACGCAATCAGCTAAATGAGTGAATTAGATTCAGATTTTGTAAGGACTCCAACTTCATGTATGACAACTTAGAAATGTGACTCAAAGATGACACAATATTCGTTCAATTCTATCTAAGTTGGTACTTGAAAGTGCTAATAAGCTCTAACGCATCCCATTCACCACATTAATTAACCAAAACAAGCTCTTTGATTAAACCTAACCTTATTAACCTAATCTAAACAAGCTCTTAGAATTAGATTATAAGATTGCATGAAGCTTTATGTGAATGTTCCCAACAACACCCAATACTCCTCATAAGCTCGCGAGTGTAAAAGTGTATGACTAAGATTTACACTAAATTCACTCAATAGAGGTCAATTTAATGCTTGTTACTTGTTCAATTTCACAAAACAATTACGGATTTTGTAAAAGAGATAACTTGAATGACCTAACCCTAATTCAAATGTCCAATAAGAATCACGATTAGAATCAAACATTCGATTGAAGCAAAATCAAATTCATTAGATAGAAATTAAAAGCAAACATCATGTCATATGATTGAAGTCACCACCAAGAAGTCAAAACATGAAATTGGAGAAACTAGGGTTCTAGCCACACATGGCTAGAACAAGATCACAAGAATAAAAGATGGAATTAAAGTGCAATTACAACTTACAAATACTACAAAATAATGTTTCCAAATGATTTCTAATCAAAACCTTGCAAAAACCTTTGAAAATACTCCTCCAAATGTGCTATGATATGTTGTGTGTGTGTAAAAATGGCCCTTAACCCGTAATATGAAAGATAGGAAAAACTGTCAAAAGTTGGTTTATGGGTCGAACACGGTGTAACGACCCGTCTCCGGTATGTGGTTTCCACATTATTTATTTAGGAGTTTTCAAGAGGGACTTGGCGAGTCTATAGCCCAACCGTCGAGTAGAGACGGGATTTCGAGCACGTGTAAGTCGCCGACTCGACGAGTCCATATTCGGGACTCGGCGAGTCCGCCTTCCAGGAAGAAACCCTAAATCCCTGGGTTTGCTCACTATTTAAGCAATGTTATGTGCCCTAAACTCGCCTCCTTCACCCTCAGAGAGCTTGTGAGAAACCCTAAACCATTCCTTGTATGATCTAAGTGTTTTTGGGTGGATTCTTGAAGGATTGAAGAAGAAAAAGAAGAAAGGACCAAAAAGAGGAAGTGTAGAGCAAAGATACAAGGCCAAAGTCAGAGTTCATTGAGGTATGTCTCTGAATTATGCTGTTTTGTGCTTAAAACCTCCATTAGAACACCTCTAAGGCTAGTTTAATGTATTTTCCAAGCTTTATAGTTGTATGGATGCCTTGTTGGGTCGAGATATCCCTAGATCTGTTCATTTAGGAGTGTTAGAGCCCTGATCTAGTGCCTTTTCGAAGTTTCTTTGCTTAAGAACGCTAGATCTAGCCTTTATTATGCTTTTTGAGCCTCTTAATCTTCATGGGTGCATATGGGCACGTAAAGATAGAACCTTTACGTGTTAATCGAGCTTAGGGAGCCCAAATCTATAAGTTTTATGCGCTGGATTCAAGCAGAATCGAGTTTAGAGTAGCTGCATGCATGCGACTCGGCGAGTCGAGTCGCGAGTCCCCGATTTTTTCCCTTTTTGAGTGATGCCGAGTGGGGACCAGTGAGTAGTAGAGTGGACTCAGTGAGTTGGAGGTCAGACTCAGTAATGGAGGGACTCGACGAGTTTTTCATACAACTCGGCGAGTCCAAGGCAATCTTCTTAGCTCAAGAACAACTCGTCGAGTTGTTCATATGACTCGGCGAGTCGGATGCAAATAGCCTGAGTTCTAGAATCGAAAGGGAACTCGTCGAGTTGATGCCATACTCGACGAGTAGCCGCGAGTAGGGTTGAGAAGTGAGAATAGAGACTCGGCGAGTTGGCGGCCCAACTCGACGAGTCAGGTCAACTGTAGGTTGGCTTTGACCGGGAGAGTTGACTTTGACCAGGGGTAAAAGAGTCATTTTACCCCAATTCAGTTATTAGTATTTGATTGAGTGTGTTTATGGAATTGTAGCCGGGGAGATACCGGAGCAGCAGCAAATAGCTTCCAGAGCCATACACTCAGCAACCAGTTCACGAGGTGAGTTTCCTTCCAGTAGGAACGGGTCTAAGACCACAATGCCGGCCCGTTTAGCTAGCAGTAGTTTCCGGATTTTGATCCAGTGCAGTAGTTAGTATGTTTGATGCCTTCGTGGCTCAGACAGGATTTATGTGTTATGTGTTCCGGGCTACGACCCGATGCAGTATGCAGTATATGTGTGTTCATGCTAGTTGATATGTTTATGTTATGTGATGTTCAGTTAGTTCCGGACTTTGGTCCGATGCAGGGGGCAAGGTCCCAGTTAGTCCGGACTTCGGTCCGATGCAGGGTACAAGGTCCCAGTCAGTTTCCGGACTTCGGTCCGATGCAAGGGGCAAGGCACCAGTTAGTCCGGACTTCGGTCCGATGCAGGGGACAAGGTCCCAGTTAGTTTCCGGACTTCGGTCCGATGCAGGGGGCAAGGCCCCAGTTAGTCCGGACTTCGGTCCGATGCAGGGGACAAGGTCCCAGTCAGTTTCCGGACTTCGGTCCGATGCAGGGGGCAAGGCTCAAGTTAGTCCGGACTTCGGTCCGAAGCAGTGGGCAAGGCCCAGTATGTGCTTTATATGTTATTGTATGGTATGTGGTAGATTGGGGGAGCTCACTAAGCTTCGTGCTTACGGTTTTCAGTTTTGGTTTCAGGTACTCAGTTTTCAAAAGAGGAGCTCGGGAAGATTGTAGTGCACACACCATAGTCAGTTAGCCTGGGAATGTTTGACTTTGATAATGAGATTATGTTTTGAATTAATACTCAAAAAACTATGTTATGACTTATGATACGATTTTTATAAATATGGTTTTAGTAATGTTTTTAAAGAAATTTTTAGTCGTGATTTTTGCGCCGTTTCAAGTTGGTATCAGAGCCTTGGTTTGAGGGATTCGGACATACTTGAGAGTCTGTCTGGACTCAAACTAAGGAAACGGTAAAGGGTTTTCAAAAGAAAAACATTTTTGAAAGAAATTTATGGTAAAAAGGAGTTTGAGAAAAGAAAAGAGTTTTAGAAAAAGCGGAAAGAATATTTAGAAAGTAAATAACTTGAAAAGAGAAAAAGGGTGTGGTGCATGCAATCAGCCGAGCTCAAGTAAGTACTCCCAAATTACCCATACAAGTTACGTTATGATTATCAGTATCAGTTTCAGTTTCAGTTTCAGCTTCAGTCTCAGTAGGACAACATGCTAGTATTGGACTAAGGATCGAGGTGGATGCCTTATGTGCCTGCTTTATGTGTTTCAGCTTGATAAGAATTTCATGCTAGTATTGAGTAGACAGTAGTAGGATAGCCTGTGTAGGTTATGCCTGATAGTATGAGCTTAGCATTGTATGCTAGTACAGTTTCTTGTTATGAGAATAGTTTTGCCTGAGTATGTTTCCTTTATCCGAATGCTGCTTGCTTTGTGCTTTGTGGGACTCTGAGTGATGGGAGTTAGCCATTAGGTGAATACGTCACATCACATGTGATCAGGGTTGAATAATCTCAGAGTGCTGGATTTGGCCCTATTGCGCAACTCTTGTCTGAGTCCAACCGTTGTAGGGACGAGACTTTTACTCGAAGGATTATCCGAGCCTCATTGCATGTAATGGTATTCGGGTGGTGGCTAATTGGCATTACAAGGAGGCCTTCAACAGCTAAGGACTGTTTGGGTAGAGTCAGAGGTTCCCTAGGGCAAGCCTAGGATGAGAGTAGCAGAGATCAGTAGTAGAGAAAAGGGGACTTGGTGGAGTTGAGGTAACTCTTGAGGAAAGTACGGATAGATGTGGAAGGTAGTATGGGCCCGTACTACTGAAAGCAGAGGATCCGTACCCGATTCAAGAGAGGCCAAGGAAAAACCAGGGAACTAGTAGAGTGTGTGAGAGATCCCTCAGCAGTAGTGTGTAAATTGATTAGGAATTGTTATATTTTCAGCATGGTGACGTTGCGCGAGATATCAGTTGGTAGTTCGGGTGTCGGGGAGGGATCTGGATCAGGCTCTAGAGCTGGGCAGCTTGATGATCAGATGAGGGATTTCATTTCCGCAGAGATCATGCGCAACATCATTGATCAGACTCCGGTGATTTTCGGTTTGGTTAGAGAGGCCATTGTGGAGCTCATGGACAGTCATCTTGAGGCCTTTAAGGCCGGGATAGTTTTAGGACAGACTGGGGCTCGTCTAGAGCCCGATGCTTATGGAGATCAGGGATCCATCAGGGAGGGAGATCCCATTTCTAGTTTTTGCCATCAGGGGACAGGAGTGAGTGGGGCACCCTGTCTCCAAGAGAGACCTCTGCATGATTGGATAGTTGAGGAGGTCTTGCGAGCCATTCGTGAGGATCTGCCCGACATGGTCGTGAGGATTACTGATAGGTTGATCGCGAAGCTCCAGGATCAGACAGCTGTTGTTCAGTCGACGGGCGGTGTCGACAAGGTAACGCAGGAGCGAGAGACGGGCAGGGAATCGGAAAGGAAGAGGAAAACGGATGGGACTCAGGTAGCCACAGGTGCGGGTAAAAGGCCCAAGGGGTCAGGTTTGAGGACGAAGGACTATCAGAGCCGCAATCGAGGCGGGAAGTGCGGTAGGACGCACCTGGGTGCGTGCAAGCGTAGGAGTGGAGGCGATGTTGGATGTTTCAAGTGCGGCCGGATTGGCCATTTTAGCAGAGATTGTACTGTTACCATCGCCCATGAACTTGACCCGATATGTTTCCATTGCAGTCGGAGGGGCCACAAGAAGGCCCACTGTCCGAGTTTGTATTCAGCAGGGCAGGTGCCAACTCCTGCCCCTGGGACTTCGAGAACCACCAGCGGACATCAGGGTCGGGCAAGGGCGCCCACGGCTCGGAGTCGAGTTTTCCGGTTGATTTCAGCAAGGATTCGAGTAACGCTGAGTGATGGAGGTATGTATATTTTATCTCCCTGTCAAATATTATTCATGATATTATTGTTATGTTGCTGCATTGATGTCAATAAGCATATGTGTTGGGTATTTGTGACGAAGTTTTATGCCATCTGCATACCTTGGAATTAGAATGGTGAATTGGAGGTCGTCCCCTCTAGATCAGGTTACTTCGGATACAGTGACTGTAGCATGTATGTGTAAGAATCAGTAATGCCTCACTATTTTCGAAAGGTATCATTCGGGATTGATCAGTTAAATCCTTAGTAGTGACAATTTAGAGCTTCTAGTGAGGAAGCCAGCGGGCAGTAAAGAAGTGGGTTGAGGATGTGCACCCCAAACGCAGGTTCTCAGGATGCAGTCCCTAAAGCGAATATGGTTAAGGATTGAAGGGTGCTCACTTAGATAGCAAGAATGGTTCGGATCTGGAAAAAGTTAGTTGGAGCGCCGACGGAGGTAAACGTTGGCGGATAGCATATCGCCCTTTTAATGGAAGGAAGGTTGGGAATCCTTTTGACCAGTGAGCAGTAAGGAGTTAGCCGAATCCAAGTGGGGGAGAATCCTCCGAGTATACAAGGATAAGAGCCACGTAGACCCAGAATGATTGCGCGACCTCTGAGAAGAAAAGATAGTAGCACAGTGATTGATGGATTGAGGAGTTCAGAATTTGGAGTTTGAGGACCTTCCCAGCAGTTAGTTCATGTAATCGAGATGGTTAGAAGCTGGTTGGGAATCCAGGATTGGAGGACCACCTGTAGGGCTCAAGTGAGTCAGAATGAGGATCCTGAGAACGGTTAGCAAGAGATGCTTTCGTATTAGTAGCCAGTGACAGAGTCAGCATGCAGAATTGTGTAAATTCAGGAGTTGGGAGTTTGGAACTTCCCAACAATAGCTTCTTGTATCCAGATTAGTAGACGGTTGGTTTGGGAGCCAAGCCGAAGAATTCATCGACGAAGCGCTAAGTATATCAAGGATATAAGATGTCGAGGTTGATGAAGTATTCAAAGACTGAGGGCTGGTTTTGAGAAATCAGGATGAGGAATCACTAGCAGGACTAGGGATAGTCAGGATGTCCTTAGATAATAGTAGTAGTGTTGTAAGTCCGCGGGGGTAGCCGTAGCATTCACTAGCAGTCAGATAATAGTAGTAGTGTTGTAAGTCTGCGGGGGTAGCCGTAGCATTCACTAAAAGTCAGATAGTAGTAGTAGTGTTGTAAGTATGCGGGGGTAGCCGTAGCATTCACTAGTAGCCAGATAGTAGTAGGAGTGTTGTAAGTCTGCGGGGGTAGCCGTAGCATTCACTAGCAGTCAGGTAGTAGTAGTAGTGTTGTAAGTCTGCGAGGGTAGCCGTAGCATTCACTAGCAGCCAGATAGTAGTAGGAGTGTTGTAAGTCTACGGGGGTAGCCGTAGCATTCACTAGCAGCCAGATAGTATTAGAGAGTTGTAAGTCCGCGGGTATAGCCGTGGCCTTTATCAGATTGGTAGGCAGCATGAGCGCGTTGTTGGACGCGGGAAAGCAGTAGTTCCCACCCGTTCGGGTGCAGCAGTGAGGATATGGGAATCCACGGGCTAGATTTCGGATTTCCCAAATGGTTCAGTTATGGCTAAGTCAACAATTTGGCTATAGATCGTCACATCAGTTATGAGATCAGAGTAGCAGTGGATCGTTGGGGTTCGGGTATGTTAAGGGCTACCGTCAGTCTTGTTGGATTAGTGTCTAAGTCAGTAACCATATTTGGTATATACTTGATCCGAGTGTGCATGGTCCTTTTGGGTTGCCTTCACCAAAGCAACTTGACAAGGTAATTTGATAAGAGAGAGGAGATATTATGATTTATTTATATATTATAAGAATAATATATTAAAGGAGAAATCATATTTATTTAATTAGTATTAGTCATAAATTAATTAGGAATTAATTTGGTGACTAAAAGAGATTAATTAAATAAAGGGGTATAAACTGTCAAATGTGTGATAGTTGAGTTTTGGGCTAGGAAACCTAATGGACTAAAGGGGGAACGAAATTATGATGAAGGATCATCATATTTTCGTCCAAAGGCCTCATTCCATAAGGCTCCTTGGGCTGCTTGGTGGCTAAGCTGTCCATTAGGGTTTTGACTGAAACCCTAGCACCCTATAGTATAAATACATGCCCTATGCTTCAATTTAAGGCCACTTGATTCCAAGGAAACCCTAGGGCCGAAATTAGCATCATTCCTTCTCTCTCTTAGTTGCCTTCTTGCTTCAAGGTGTTTGTGAGCCATTAGAGGCACTACAATTGTGGTGCTTGCTTTCAAGAGTTCAAGAGAGTTCAAGAGATCAAGGAAACTAGTTGTTATTGCTATATAACAACAAAAGGTATGTCTACTACACTTCTATGTAAATTTCGAAAATTATAGAAGCATGCCAGGGTTTATTTTGTGTTCATAAAGTTGTATGTCTTATAGTGAAAACATAGATCCAACTAGGGTTGCATGCACACATAGGATTGTTTGTATAAAATCTAACAGTGGTATCAGAGCCATTGGTTTTTTGTTTTCAATTGGATTTGATGCATATTATGAATTTGACAAATTAGGGTTTATGGCAAGTAAACCCTAAGGCTTGGTGATTTTCGCAAATTAGGGTTGCAAAACCCTAGTTGGCGATTTTTTGATAGGGTTCTTAAACTGTTTTTGCCTAGCCTCCAAATTTCGAAATTAGGGTTAAGAAACCCTAGGGATTTCGAAATTCCCTTGCCCCCAAGATAAGATCCCAAGATTTTAGGGATTTGGATATTGCTATCTTTATAATTATCCATTTAATTGTTTAAACTAGATAATTGAAGATCTTGTATTATCCTTTTCATATATTTAAAAAAAATCTAGGGGATAAAAGGATTAATTAAATTAATAATTTAATTTTATGATAAACCTTAAAGATTTAATAGTTCAAATTAATTGTTTAATTTTGATAATTATTAAATCAAAGTTTTCTTGGTGTTTAAAATTTTTTAAATTAAATAGCCTTAATATTCGAAAATTTTAAATACACATTAAGATACTAGTATTTTGAAATGCTTTAAAATACACCCTTATACAATTATGATATTATAAGATTAATTATTATATATGTATAAGAATAAGCTAGTCTTATCGCTAGTAGGCCTCATTCACGAAGCCGGTCTATAAGGTGGGTATAAGGTTGCTGCCTATAAAATGGCGCTTAATGGATGTACACTCACATCTACCGCTTGCTTGACTGGTGGAGGGTCGTTAGCCGAACGGATAGGATAGGGCACTTGATTCCTCATTAAAAGTATAATGGAAATGTTAAAGTAACTACATTGTTTTACAAATTCCCACTCTTAGTTACTTTAGGGTAAAATGTGAAAATGATGCTAATCCATGGAATTACACTTCGTACCCTTGTCAAACGTTGATGGAGCGCGTGTGGTTAACCGGCACATCAATTTGGGGATGACATAGGTAGCGAAGGGTGACTCGATGTTTGTCATAGATCAATGGAGCGTGTGTGGTTTACCGGCACATTGATTAGGTGATAGTGACGTTGAGTGCACCACGTTAATTCGCATGGTTATTCACAAATTTGTTTGCGATCCTCGGCATCCCAGTCGCAAATGTGAAATGCATATCGAGATTTAAACATGCCATTGAAAAGTTCAATGAATCTCAAAGATCTAGGAGTTTTCAATACATTTAAAACCTAAATTGTTTTTTCGTTTTTCATGGTGAGAATTAGTGAATCGTCATTCACTTACCTTCAAGTTATTTACTTTTAGAGTACGGCATCCCTTTCTAAGTTGTAAATAATGTTGTTGGATCCTAGCCCTAATTTCTCATTTGGGTGTTTAATTAGGGATTCATTTCTAATCAAGCTTTGTCCCTTTCTTTTTCAGATGTCTGCTAACAACAACAACAACAACGCTTCTGGGTCATTCTCGTTGATGAACTTGTGTCAGAAAGTGACATTTGATGGTTCAAACTTCAACGAGTGGATGAGATACATTCGCATGATCACACGCTACGAGGACAAAGAATATGTCCTCGATGAAAAGCTTGAGAAGATCATCCCAGATGTTGCTACTCCTGAGGAACTGGCCGCCTTTGAGGCCCACGAGCGTGATGCCACGAAAGTTCACTGCATCATGCTGGCCACCATGAACCTCGAACTCCAAAAGTCCTATGAGGACATGTATCCATATGAAATGCATCAGGATTTGCTGGACAGGTATCACCAGAGCGCGAGGCAAGAGCGCTATGAGATCATTACTAGCATGATCACCGCTAAGATGGGGAGTGGAGAATCCCTAACCTCTCATTTGCAGAAAATGCAGAGGTATGTTGATCGTCTTCTCAAACTTAATGTTAAGTTTGATGAGGATTTGGCTATCGACATAATCCTCCACTCCTTGCCCTCCTGCTACAATCAATTTAGGATGACCTACCATATGAACAAAGAGGAGGTCTCCTTGAGCAAGCTCCAAGGACTCTTGAGGACTGCTGAGAGCAACCTCAAAGACAAATCCGTTGCACCGTCGCCTGCTGTGGCCGCTCCCGTGATGGCGATAGGTCAAGGAAAGGGTAAAAAGAGGAAGGCTCCATGTAAGAGCCACCATAAGGGGAAACCCCGTGATGGTTCGTCATCAAGTGGGACCAAAGCAGGCCCCATTAAACCCTCTTCCGATCCTAAAGAAGCAGAGTGCTTCTATTGCCACCAAAAGGGCCACTGGAAGCGAAGCTGCCCACAATATCTGCAGGACATAAGAGATGGGAAGATCAAGCCCACATTTGCAGGTATGTATTCTATTAAATCTAATAACTCATCATTTGCTACTTCATGGGTTCTCGATACAGGATGTGGTTACCACATTTGTTCTGATTTGCAGGGCCTAAAAAGAAGTAGGGAGATGGAGCATGGGAAGATGAACCTGATTATGGGAAACAGAAGATCGTCGCCTGTGACCAAAGTCGGTGTTTATTCTTTAGTGTTAAGTAATGGGTTAGGAATAGATTTAGAGAATTGCTGTTATTCGCCAGATATGGCAAGAAACATTATTTCTTTTCATGGGTTGTTTAGACAAGGTTTCAGATATTCTTTTGATAATAGTAATGGTTCTATTAATGTTTATTTGAATGGTGTCTTTTATTTCAATGCATTACCTTGTAATGGGATTTATGAATCAGTGATGATTGTTGATAATTTTGGAAATAATGTTTTGAATATTGATTCGTCTACTAGTCTAGACAAAGCATGCTTGTGGCATTGTCGTCTTGGCCATGTCAACAAGAAACGCATAGCCCAACTCCAAAAGGATGGAGTGTTGGAGTCATTCGACCTTAGGGACGATGACACGTGTGAGTCTTGTTTACTTGGGAAGATGACCAAGTCACCCTTTACTGGCACTTGTGAAAGGGGTAAGGGTTTATTGGATCTCATACACACCGATGTGTGTGGGCCCTTTAGATCCACCACAAGGGATGCTTGCCGCTTCTACGTGACTTTTACAGATGATTATAGCAGATATGGATATATCTACTTGATCAAGCAAAAGTCGGAAACCTTTGAAAAGTTCAAAGAGTTTAAGAATGAAGTGGAGAATCAGCTGGGCAGGAAAATCAAGATGCTTCGGTCAGACCGAGGAGGAGAGTACCTAAGTCTTGAGTTTCACGACTATCTAAAAGAATGTGGAATCGTTTCGCAATTGACGCCTCCGAGAACGCCACAATTGAATGGTGTGGCTGAGAGACGTAATCGGACCTTGTTGGACATGGTTCGTTCTATGATGAGTCGGACTTCGCTACCAATAGCTTTCTGGGGGTATGCCTTAGAGACTGCCGCCCATATACTTAACTTAGTTCCCACTAAGAAGGTTTCCAAGACTCCTCACGAGATGTGGACAGGGAAGGCTCCCTTGTTGGCACATATCAAGGTTTGGGGTTGTGAGGCTTTCGTAAGACGAGAGACTCACGACAAACTAGAACCTCGCAGTGAGAAGTGTTATTTCATCGGCTATCCGCAGAAGTCTTTTGGCTACCTTTTCTATAGACCGAGTGACAATGTTGTCTTCGTTGCTAGAAGAGGGGTTTTCCGAGAAAGGGAATCAATAAGCCAAGAAGACAGTGGGAGGCAAATTGAACTTGAAGAAATTCAAGATCAAAGCGATGAAGGAACCTCGGACACTGGCACTCAACTTGAGGAGGAAACTCCTGTTGAACCTATTGACGAGTCCCTACCTCTTCGACGTTCCACTAGGGCTAGCGTTCCACCCCAGTTTTATGGTTTTCATATTACTACTGAAGGGGATACATTTATTAGTGATAGTACACTAGTAAATTTGGATGAACCTAGTAGCTATAAGGAAGCCATGGCAGGCCCGGAGTCTGCAAAATGGAAAGAGGCTATGGACAGCGAGATTCAGTCCATGTACGACAACCAAGTTTGGAATTTGGTTGATAATGTACCGGGTCGTAAGACAGTCGGGTGCAAGTGGATCTTCAAGAAAAAGACGGACATGGATGGGAAAGTGCATACTTATAAAGCGCGATTGGTTGCGAAGGGCTTTACTCAAACTCCCGGAGTTGACTATGATGAGACCTTCTCACCAGTTGCGAAGATAAAGTCTATTAGGGTGATGCTTGCCATAGCTGCGTTTCATGATTATGAAATATGGCAGATGGACGTGAAAACCGCTTTCCTTAATGGAAAGTTGGCTGAGGATGTCTATATGAATCAGCCAGAAGGTTTTGTCGATGTGAAGCATCCGAATAGAGTATGCAAGCTTGAGAAATCTATTTATGGATTGAAACAAGCATCTCGCAGATGGAATCTTTGTTTTGACGAGAAGGTTAAAGAGTTTGGCTTTCTGCGAAGCGAAGATGAATCTTGTGTGTATGTCAAAGTCAGTGGGAGTATAGTAAGCTTCCTCGTATTGTATGTCGACGACATACTACTCATAGGAAACGATGTCCCAACCTTGCAGGAAGTCAAGTCCTGGCTTGGGAAATGCTTCGCTATGAAGGACCTCGGAGAAGCCGCTTATATTCTGGGAATAAGAATAGTAAGAAACAGGGAAAAGAGACTGATAGGACTCAGTCAGGATACATACTTGGAAAAGGTACTAAAGCGTTTTAGTATGGAAAATTCCAAGAAAGGGGAGTTGCCAATCCAAAGCAATACCAAGCTGAGTAAGACTCAGAGCCCGAGTACAGAGACAGAGATAGCTGATATGAGCCGAGTACCTTACGCTTCCGCAGTAGGCTCTATCATGTACGCTATGACTTGTACTCGCCCTGATGTGGCCTTCGCTTTAAGCATGGTCAGCAGATATCAAGGGAATCCTGGTAGGGCACATTGGATTGCGGTTAAGAATATTCTTAAGTACCTTCGGAGGACCAAGGGATGGTTTCTAGTCCTCGGTGGGAGTGATGACTTAAGGGTACGAGGGTACAGTGATGCTAGTTTTCAGACGGATCGGGATAACTTCCGATCGCAGTCAGGCTGGGTCTTTACCCTAAATGGAGGAGCAGTGACTTGGAAAAGTTCCAAGCAAGAGACCGTAGCTGATTCAACGTGCGAATCAGAGTATATTGCGGCGAGCGAAGCGTCAAAGGAGGCTATATGGTTGAAGAACTTCATTGGAGACCTTGGAGTTGTGCCATCCATAAAAGAGCCCGTGGAAATTTTCTGTGATAATGAAGGAGCGGTTGCCTTAACCAAGGAACCAAGGGATCATGGCAGATCTCGACATATCGACAGGAAATACCACTTTATTAGACATCGGGTAGAAGAGGGACTCCTCGTTGTGAAGAGGGTATCGTCAGAAGATAACCCAGCAGATCCCCTTACAAAGGGACTGAGTAGGGTCAAGCATTTGCAGCACGCTAGGAGCGTAGGGCTGAAGGACGATATTAGTTTAGATTAGATAGGTAGAAAACTTGTAATAGATAATGTCATATTCAACAAATGATGATTAAATAAAGGTGTGTTATTTATAAGAAAGTTTCTATCTTGTGTTGATTATTTATCTATTGTGTCGATTTTGCATGTTTTGACTTCCTGAATAATAAGATTATTCGAACAGTTCACAATCGCTCATATGTTGGAAGTAGATATGAAGGAAGATTGTCATAAATTTGTTTGTAGATTGTCTGAAAAGTTTTAGACATAGCAAAGGTTTGCTGCAAAGTTTATGAGTGCTTATGAAATTTGTATTGAGCATTGAAATAGACCCACACTTGCTGGTATTACTTCATGAATGTTATCACAAGTAATCGCAAGATGATAATATCATATAATCTTTAAACCTAGAGATATGGTTATTGTTTACTAGTTGATTATACATTGATAATACGAAAACGCATCAGTAACTTGATGTTATAAAACGTATTATTGTGTGTGGTTTAACTAGTAAATGATAAAGGCATATTAGTCAACGTTTTCTGTTCCTTTTATTCTATGAGGATAAAAGCGATATCTCGGCCACTTGATGATTTGGTTTGACTTATGTGCCGGGCCCGGTCAGGATAAAGTTGATGTGTTCAACTGAGTTCTATGTCGAACAAATCAGAGATCAAGAAATAGAGTGCTAGACAATAAGTATTGTTAGCATGATATCTAGAACAGAGGATTATACGATCCCTTATCTGAAGGACAGATTATTGGTCAGAGTTGACAGCGGCTATTGAAAGCTACGATTGCTATCGGGTACGGAAGTTATACGTGAGATATAGTTACTAGACTTATCCAAGTGGGAGACTGTTGGATTAGTGTCTAAGTCAGTAACCATATTTGGTATATACTTGATCCGAGTGTGCATGGTCCTTTTGGGTTGCCTTCACCAAAGCAACTTGACAAGGTAATTTGATAAGAGAGAGGAGATATTATGATTTATTTATATATTATAAGAATAATATATTAAAGGAGAAATCATATTTATTTAATTAGTATTAGTCATAAATTAATTAGGAATTAATTTGGTGACTAAAAGAGATTAATTAAATAAAGGGGTATAAACTGTCAAATGTGTGATAGTTGAGTTTTGGGCTAGGAAACCTAATGGACTAAAGGGGGAACGAAATTATGATGAAGGATCATCATATTTTCGTCCAAAGGCCTCATTCCATAAGGCTCCTTGGGCTGCTTGGTGGCTAAGCTGTCCATTAGGGTTTTGACTGAAACCCTAGCACCCTATAGTATAAATACATGCCCTATGCTTCAATTTAAGGCCACTTGATTCCAAGGAAACCCTAGGGCCGAAATTAGCATCATTCCTTCTCTCTCTTAGTTGCCTTCTTGCTTCAAGGTGTTTGTGAGCCATTAGAGGCACTACAATTGTGGTGCTTGCTTTCAAGAGTTCAAGAGAGTTCAAGAGATCAAGGAAACTAGTTGTTATTGCTATATAACAACAAAAGGTATGTCTACTACACTTCTATGTAAATTTCGAAAATTATAGAAGCATGCCAGGGTTTATTTTGTGTTCATAAAGTTGTATGTCTTATAGTGAAAACATAGATCCAACTAGGGTTGCATGCACACATAGGATTGTTTGTATAAAATCTAACAAGTCTGGGAGCCATCATGTTGTTAGTCGTGGAACTGATGATGTCAGGATGTGACGTATGGACCCGATCGGTTGGATCGGAAGGTTGTTAGAGCCACAGTGACAGGATAACTAGTGGAAACTAGTTCCAGAGAAAGATTTCGTTCAGAAGTCGTGGGAGCGACTAAGTGAGGAGTCTTTTGACTCCACATTTGAGTTGGAACTCGGTGTTGCAGATAACCGATAAATGATTGGTAACCAAGAAGGTCTTGAGATAATTCGGGAAGCAGTGTTTCATGCAGTTAAGTGTTTCAGGCGCATTCAGAGTTTCAGGAATGTTCAGTGTTTCATGCAGTTCAGAGTTTCAGGCATGTTCAGTGTTTCATGCAGTTTAGAGTTTCAGGCATGTTCAGTGTTTCATGCAATTCAGTATTTTAGTCAGTTCATTGTTTCAGGCAGTTCAGTGTTTCAGTCAGTTCAGTGTTTCAGACGGTTCAGTGTTGCAGGCAGTTCAATGTTTTAGATAGTTGCAGTGTGATGGTCAGTATTAGTATGTGTGTTGGAATGCAAGTGCTGGCGATATAGTTGGTTGATTTGGAAATGGCAAGTCCCTCTTAGCAGGATCAGTTGAGCCTTCTGCCAAGTATAAGTGATCTGTGAGGATAGCTAGGCAGGTAGCTTTTCTTTCAGGATGGAAGGCTCGAGTTAGTGGGAGTTGAGTAATCAGATGAGAGATAAGCAGGCTGGTTCCAGCAGCATCGATTCAGTATGGATGGCAGAATGGATAGAACAGTTATAGATAATCGAAGTATCTTCAGGAGTCGCTGGGAGCGACTAGGAGATTGCGATGGAGTGTAGTGACCGGTGGGAGTCCGGTAACTCAGCTATCGGCAGATTAGTTGGACCAGGGTGGTCTCAGTGCATCCGGTAGGCGGATGAGGGGTAACATAATTTTCAGTCGGAGGAAGTAACGTTAAGGAAATTATGGAAAAGAGAAGAATTCAGTATGTACCAACAGTAGTGACCAACAATGTGAGTGGATGGAGTGATGGACAAAAGGGTTAAAGTCACCAGGCAGGGTGTTGAGGCGGATTGCAGGTCAGTTGATCATAGAGAACTTCGAGGATGAAGTTTAGTTTAAGTGGGGGAGAATTGTAACGACCCGTCTCCGGTATGTGGTTTCCATGTTATTTATTTAGGAGTTTTCAAGAGGGTCTCGGCGAGTCTATAGCCCGACTCGTCGAGTAGAAACGGGATTTCGAGCACGTGTAAGTCGCCGACTCGACGAGTCCATATTCGGGACTCGGCGAGTCCGCCTGCCAGGAAGAAACCCTAAATCCCCGGGTTTGCTCACTATTTAAGCAATGTTATGTGCCCTAAACTCGCCTCCTTCACCCTCAGAGAGCTTGTGAGAAACCCTAAACCATTCCTTGTATGATCTAAGTGTTTTTGGGTGGATTCTTGAAGGATTGAAGAAGAAAAAGAAGAAAGGACCAAAAAGAGGAAGTGTAGAGCAAAGATCCAAGGCCAAAGTCAGAGTTCATTGAGGTATTTCTCGGAATTATCCTGTTTTGTGCTTAAAACCTCCATTAGAACACCTCTAAGGCTAGTTTAATGTATTTTCCAAGCTTTATAGTTGTATGGATGCCTTGTTGGGTCGAGATATCCCTAGATCTGTTCATTTATGAGTGTTAGAGCCCTGATCTAGTGCCTTTTCGAAGTTTCTTTGCTTGAGAACCCTAGATCTAGCCTTTATTATGCTTTTTGAGCCTCTTAATCTTCATGGGTGCATATGGGCACGTAAAGATAGAACCTTTACGTGTTAATCGAGCTTAGGGAGCCCAGATCTATAAGTTTTATGCGCTGGATTCAAGCAGAATCGAGTTTAGAGTAGCTGCATGCATGCGACTCGGCGAGTCGGAAGAACGACTCGGCGAGTCGAGTCGCGAGTCCCCGATTTTTTCCCCTTTTGAGTGATGCTGAGTGGGGACCAGTGAGTAGTAGAGTGGACTCAGTGAGTTGGAGGTCAGACTCAGTAATGGAGGGACTCGACGAGTTTTTCATACAACTCGGCGAGTCCAAGGCAATCTTCTTAGCTCAAGAACAACTCGTCGAGTTGTTCATATGACTCGGCGAGTCGGATGCAAATAGCCTGAGTTCTAGAATCGAAAGGGAACTCGTCGAGTTGATGCCATACTCGGCGAGTAGCCGCGAGTAGGGTTGAGAAGTGAGAATAGAGACTCGGCGAGTTGGCGGCCCAACTCGACGAGTCAGGTCAACTGTAGGTTGGCTTTGACCGGGAGAGTTGACTTTGACCAGGGGTAAAAGAGTCATTTTACCCCAATTCAGTTATTAGTATTTGATTGAGTGTGTTTATGGAATTGTAGCCGGGGAGATACCGGAGCAGCAGCAGATATCTTCCAGAGCCATACACTCAGCAGCCAGTTCACGAGGTGAGTTTCCTTCCAGTAGGAACGGGTCTAAGGCCACAATGCCGGCCCGTTTAGCTAGCAGTAGTTTCCGGATTTTGATCCGATGCAGTAGTTAGTATGTTTGATGCCTTCGTGGCTCAGACAGGATTTATGTGTTATGTGTTCCGGGCTACGGCCCGATGCAGTATGCAGTATATGTGTGTTCATGCTAGTTGATATGTTTATGTTATGTGATGTTCAGTTAGTTCTGGACTTTGGTCCGATGCAGGGGGCAAGGCCCCAGTTAGTCCGGACTTCGGTCCGATGCAGGGTACAAGGTCCCAGTCAGTTTCCGGACTTCGGTCCGATGCAGGGGGCAAGGCCCCAGTTAGTCCAGACTTCGGTCCGATACAGGGGACAAGGTCCCAGTCAGTTTCCGGACTTCGGTCCGATGCAGGGCGCAAGGCCCCAGTTAGTCCGGACTTCGGTCCGAAGCAGTGGGCAAGGCCCAGTATGTGCTTTATATGTTATTGTATGGTATGTGGTAGATTGGGGGAGCTCACTAAGCTTCGTGCTTACGGTTTTCAGTTTTGGTTTCAGGTACTCAGTTTTCAAAAGAGGAGCTCGGGAAGATTGCAGTGCACACACCATAGTCAGTTAGGCTGGGAATGTTTGACTCTGATAATGAGATTATGTTTTGAATTAATACTCGAAAAACTATGTTATGAATTATGATACAATTTTTATAAATATGGTTTTAGTAATGTTTTTAAAGAAATTTTTAGTCGTGATTTTTGGGTCGTTTCACACGGCCCGTGTTGGACATAGAGGAAATCTGACACGGCCTGTGTTCAGCATGGTCAACAGATCACATTTTGGTCAACACGGCCCGTGTTGGACATAGAGTAAAACTGACACGGCCCGTGTTCAACATGGTCAACAACTCCCATTTTGGTCAACACGACCCGTGTTGAATTTTCAGTGTAAATCCAACACGGCCCGTGTACCCCTCTGACTCCGAATCCAAACTTGATTTTTCCAAATTTTTTGTTCTTCGCCCAATCATCCCGAAATCTTCACCAATGCTTCCCGACACTTCCGAAAGTGCGCTCCAACCTTTGGTTTACCTGAAAAAGACATGAAAACGTGCAAATAAGGTTGTTCTAGAGACTAACATGAAATATGATGAAATGCAAGATAAATGAAGGACAATTATGCTAAATAGATGCATGAAATGGGACTAAAAGGTGCACAAAATGCACCTAACAGAGCTTCACGGGGCGGTTGTATTTACTAAACTCGATCTTAAGTCCGGTTACCATCAAATACGTATGAAGGCAGGGGACGTGCACAAAACCGCTTTCCGAACACACGAGGGCCACTACGAATTTTTGGTAATGCCCTTTGGGCTTACGAACGCACCCGCGACTTTTCAGTCCCTTATGAACAAGGTATTCCAGCCATTTTTAAGGAAGTTTGTACTTGTGTTTTTTGATGACATTTTAGTATATAGTAAGTATGAGAGGGAACACCTGAAACATCTGGAAAGGGTTCTCATGGTTCTAATGGAAAATAATTTATATGCAAACAAGAAAAAATGTTTGTTTAGCCAGGAGCAGGTGGAGTACCTGGGTCACATCGTATCCAAAGAAGGGGTGTCGGCTGACCTAACCAAGATTTCAGCCATGTTGCAATGGCCGATACCCAAGAATTTGAAGGAACTCCGCGGGTTTTTGGGTTTGACCGGTTACTACCGTAAGTTTGTGAAGGATTATGGTAAAATGGCGTGGCCCTTAACAAAGCAATTAAAGAAAGATGATTTCAAATGTACCCGTGTTAGCGCTGCCGGATTTTTCTAAGGAATTTGTACTTGAAACGGATGCGTCCGGGTACGGTTTGGGAGCGGTGCTCATGCAAGATGGTAGACTGTTGGCTTATTATAGTTATGTTTTGGGACCACGAGCATGTCTCAAGTCGGTTTATGAAAGAGAGTTAATGGCCATTGTGTTAGCTATTCAAAAGTGGAGACCATATTTGCTGGGTAGGAGGTTTGTTGTTCGAACCGACCAACGGAGTTTGAAGTTTTTACTCGAGCAACGGGGTGTCACGTAAGATCACCAGAAATGGCTCTAAAAAATTCTGGGGGTACACTTTTGACATTGTTTATAAGCCGGGAAACAAGAATAGAGTGGCTGATGCGTTATCAAGAATTAATTCGAAGGCGCAACTAGGTACTATCACAACTACAACTTGTAGGTTTGATTGGGGGCATTATGGGCTGACCTGCAGTCAGATCAAGAGATTTGTTCCATGAGAGAGAAAGTCGAAGAAGGGACCGCGCCAGCGGGGTATTCGGTGGACTAGCAACGACTGTTGTTTGAAGGCCGAATCATAATTCCTAAAGGGTTGCATTGGGTATCGGTTCTTTTTAAGGAGTTTCATGAAGGTGTGATGGGCGGGGATTCAGGTGTACAAAAAATGTATCAACGCCTTGACTGTGAAGTGTACTGGGTGGGAATGAAAGGTGATGTGGCGAAAAGGGTGGCCGAGTGGCGAGTGTGACACGTGTCAACGACACAAGTACTCAACGATGGCCCCAAGTGGGTTATTGCAGCCACTCGAGTTGCCATCTACAGTTTGGTCCGAGCTTACAATGGATTTTATTGCTGGGCTACCAAAGTCGGAGGGTAATACCGTCATTTTTGTTGTTGTGGATCGTCTTAGCAAATATGCACATTTTATACCCCTTAAACACCCGTACACAGCCATTTCGGTAACAAATGTATTTGTAAGGGAGATCGTGAAGCTTCACGGGATACCAGAGTCCATTATTTCTGACCGCGACAAGGTATTTCTTAGTAATTTTTGGAGGGAATTATTTGAAGCGATGGGCACCAAGTTGAGAAGAAGTACGGCTTACCACCCGCAAACGGATGGTCAAATCGAGGTGGTCAACCGTTGTTTGGAGACGTATTTGCGTTGTTTTGCAGCGGAAGCACCAAAGAAATGGATCACATGGCTACCGTGGACAGAATACGGGTATAACACTTCATTTCATACTTCCACAAAGACAACACCTTTTCGGGTATTGTATGGTAAGGATGTAACGCCCACGTTTCTAGGCTAGACATGTTCGTTGATGTAATAGTCTAGGTTAACCCTTGTAACTTTTTTGAAGTATTAATGATGAAATATTTGAGTATTATGTGAATTATGTGTATTTGTGTGCTTATTACTTAATTATAAAGATATAATTAATAAAGGATAAAAAATAAACATCAAAATTTAAGTGTGAGATAAGCCCGATATCTTTACATAAAGTTGTAGTGGTTGAAACAAGGATTCCGGAGATATAAAGAACGCCGAAATCCGAGTTATAACGAAGAAGTTATGACCTGTCGAAGTTTCGCGACAGAACCGACACGACGCTGAATGACGTAAAATATGAATTTAAGATAGAGCGATATCTAGCCTTAGTGATCTAAACGAAAGTCGTAGGGTTCGTTAAACCGAGAACGTGCATAAAAAGAACGCCCAAATCTGACTTCGTATGAGGAAGTTATGATTTTCCGAAGTTTCGACTTAGCAGTATGCAGCCCGAATCCTCGATTTGAGATCGAGTGATTTTTAGCCGAAACAATCTAAATGAGAATCGAAGATCTCATCGATAGTAATGAAACGATAAAAAGATAGGCGAAAACGGACGTCGGATGAAGAAGTTATGATTTTCTAACGGAGTTTTCCTGTCCCGACCTATTAAAAATAATATATTAATAATATACTAAAATTAAAGTCAAAATTAGCCAATGGAGTCTAAACGAGAGTTGTAGCGCATAATCTCACCTACGTGTGGATATAAAGAACGTCAAAAACGGAGCTCGTATGCGAAAGTTATGAATTTCTGAAGTTCGGGGTGTGAAACCCAAGGTGGTGTCAGAGCTCTCGAGGTGAGTAGTTGACGGACGTCTTCCAGGGAAAGTGGCCATGACGAACGGAATGACATATTGAGCTCGCGAGGTGAGAATTAAAAACTCACGAGGTGAGCCTGAAATTTTTGCCATATACATAGAATTCAAGGGGCAGCCGATTTTGGTTGCTCCATCTCTTCTCTCTCACTCCCGATACTCTCTATAAGCCCTATTTTAACCCCCCGAAGCCCTGGTGTAAGCACGAAGATCCCGGGAAGAAAAGAGTTTCCGAGCCGAAGCTCTGCCCGCGAGAAGCCTGGTGTGTGAAGTGATCCCGGTTTCACCGAAAAATACTACTCTTAGAGCCGTAGTGCTGTCCGATCATCTTCTGATCATGTGAGTGTGTAGTTACTTTCTTCTAATGCATAATTACGAAGTATTTTATACGAAATATGTGTTATGTGTATATTTTGTGGTCATATGTGTGAATGTATATTCACTTTCTTTTATCTCATAGATATGATTTATTCTCTATGAAATACGTGTTATGTGTATGTGTCTCATCTGTTGTTTGGAATATGTATTGAATGAGAATGCTATACAGGTTTAAACTATGTATAAAAATATATATTTTTATCTACTAATATGTTGGGTAGAACATGGGTAGATAGTTGATGTGTGATAAACAAATGAGAGGCCTCGTTGTTGTTGCTGATTCAGTCATCTAGCGGAGTTTAGATGACGACCACGGACTTTTCTAGACAGTCTTGTGGAACACTAGCAGGCTAGCCACCTGTAGGTGTTAATGAACTTGGGTGTTCATTCGCTGCACTCCATCCCCCTCATGGTTGCCTTATTTGACATATATTGCTGGGAAACCCCCGAAGCATGTGTTGTCGCCCCGATGAAATATTCTTAGACTAGGTCCCTTGTGTTAGTTGTTTTAGGGACATAAAGTGAGAATAACGGGAATGGGTAATTGGGTTATTGTTGGTTAATGAAAATAAAGTTAATTACTTATTGTGGGTTGAAAACCCTATATGCTCACCAGGCTCTCAAGCCTGACCCACTCAGTTTCTTTGTATTACAGGTAGTGCCGCCAGAGCATAAGTTGTATGACTTGTCAAGTTATTTTTGGATTATAGACCTGTTGTTTTATATAACTGTTGTAAGGTCTGTATTGAAATGTTTATGCTTTTGGTCTGTTTATTGGAATATGACATCCCGAGTATTGTAATATAATGAAAAATACATTTCTTTAAGAAATGCTTTGGTAAATCTTATCTTTATCATATTTCGTTTTGGGAACAAATTCCGCAACTCTTTTAATCAAAGGATTACTCTGAAATCATTTTAAAAGCATAAATTAAACCGGTCTTTTCTGGCCGTGATTTTGGGGATGTCACAAAGGATCCGCCTCATTTGGTGTATTACGGGAAAACAAAAACGGTGGTAGGCACGGTCGAGCAATATTTGGAGGAGCGGGATCGAGTGCTAAAAGAACTTAAAGTCCATTTGTTCAATGCTCAACAGCAGATGAAGAAAAATGCGGATGCACATAGGAGAGAGGAAGGTTTTGATATTGGAGATCGGGTTTACTTAAAGCTTCGTCCGTATCGACAACGCACTGTGTGACATCCCCAAAATCACGGCCAGAAAAGACCGGTTTGTTTATGCTTTGTTTAAAAATCAGAGTTACATTTTAAATGAAAGTGTTGTGGAATTTGTCCCAAAACAAAAATATGATAAAGATTTATCAAAAGCATTTCCATAGAAATGTATTTCATTAAAAGACTCGGGATGTCATGTTCGTACAGATCAAAAGCATAAACAGTACAATATAAGCCTTACTACATTATTTCATATCTACAGGCCTATATCCGTAATCCCTCGTCCAAAACATCACACCTATGCTCATGCGCCACTACCTGTAATACATAAAACTGAGTGGGTCAGGCTTGGGAGCCTGGTGAGCACATAGGGTTTTCAACCCACAATAAATAAGTTTATTAATTTCATCGATCAACAATAACCCGATTACCCGTTCCCGTTATCCTCACTTTACGTCCTTAAACACCTATCATAAGGGACCTAGCCTAAGGATCATCATCGGGACGGACACTACTGCTAAGGGGATTCCTCAGCAATAAATGTCCTAAAGGCAACCATGTGGGGGATGGAGTACACCGGTGAACATATCGTTCACAAACACCTACAGGTTGCGAGCCTGCTAGTGTTCCACTGGACTGTCTAGAAGAGTCCGTGGTCGTCATCCATACTCCGCTAGATGACAGAATCAACAACATCAACATCGAGGCCTCTCATCATTTTATCACACATCACCTATTGCATCTACCCATGTTTTACCCCAACATTTTCGTAGATATAAAATACATATACAGTTTAAATCATTGAAAACATGTATAACAACGTTCATCTAGCATAGATAGCAAGTATTCAGATAATATGCACACATAGCACGTAATTTATATAAAATACTTCATATCTATGTGTAAGTTGAAAGTAACTATGCACTCACTTGTTAAGGTGATGATTCCAAAATCGGGCAGCGCTTGCTTCTAACGATTCTATTTTCCTTCGACGAAACCTAGCATTATTATCGCTAAATTTTAGTCTAAATTTTTACCGTGACCAACTATTAGTCTTAGTATTATTATTATTATATAAGCGTTAAACAATATTTTCCAACCACTATGTACAGACAGGGGCCAGACATAAAACACCGGAGGGCAGGACCATTTTGGCATATAGCACTTCTGAAATCCAACAACCCTATGCGGCCCTTTAAACCAGATTCCCCGTACCGCGAGTAGTTAAAAAAAATATTATAACGACACTTATATAAGTTATAATAATAGCTCAAATATTTATTATAAGTTCATAATAACAATACTAATTTTAAATATAAGCTATATTAAAATAAGGTAAACATAACTTACTTACAAGGGGGTTTTAGCTAGGAGTCGGGCTCTGCAGGGGCAGAACTTCGTCGCTGAATCTTTCTAAGAAAGATTCGTGCAGCGCTTCAACGCTCACCTTACTATACTAAGCTACAGAAAGAGAAGTCGAATCATGAGGGACCGAAATGCTCGGGGGATAAGGAGAGAAAGACTCTTGAATCAAGAGAATGGTGCAAGAAATATGAGAGCCCAAGGCTCTTATTTATACTAATTGAATTTTCAAAAACTACCCTCCATAATTACTTAATGACCTTTTAGTTATATAAACAACTAAACACCCCTCTATAATACTATTATAAATGGATTTAATGATATTTGTACTAAGCTAATGTCGAAAGAACTCAGCATTAGTCTTATAATGACCGCATCGTCGATACCTTTCTAATGATATATACATATGTATATATATGTGTACGTATACATGATTTATACTTTATTTTAATACGTAAATATGCTATTATAATTTGTAACTCGTTCATACGAACTCCGTTTTTGACGTTCTTTATATCCACGCGTAGGTGAAGACGTACTCTACAACTTTTGTTTAGACTCCGTCGGCTAATTTTGACTTTATTTTTAAAGTTATATTTTTAACAAGCCGGGACAGGATTGGTCTGTTTAAAATCTCATAACTTCTTCATACGAAGTCAGATTTGGGCGTTCTTTTTATTGATGTTCTTAGTTTAACATATTCTACGGGTTTCGTTTAGATCACTAAGGCTAAATCTCGCTCTATCGTAAATTCACTATTCACGCTTCCCGGTATCGTGTCGGTTCTGTCGTGAAACTTCGACGGGTCATAACTTCTTCGTTATAACTTGGATTTCGGCGTTCCTTATATGAACGGAAACCTTGAGACATATTCTACAACTTTATGTAGAGATATCGGGATTATCTCACACTTTAATTTTGACGCTCATTTTTATTCTTTATTAATTATACATTTATAATTAAATAATAAACACATATAATTCACATAATACTCAAATATTTCATCTTTATTATTTCAAAAAGAGTTACAAGAGTTGACCTAGACTATTACATTGACAAAAATGCTTAGCCCTGAAACCCGGGCGTTACACACTGTGGCGAGACGGGTTAATGAGAAACTTGCACCTAGGTATTTTGGGCCTTTTGAAGTCATTGAGAAGATCGGACATGTGGCGTACCGTCTCATGTTGCCAGAAACAGCTCACATTCATGTTGTTTTTCACGTGTCCCAATTAAAGAGGGCCATTGGGGACCGGGTTGCTGTTCCTCATTTACCAGCTACCCTTACTGAAGGCATGGAGGTTATCTTACAACCTGATGTCGTGGAAGGAGTTCGAGAGGGTGTCAAGGGTCATGAAGTGTTGGTTCGTTGGAAGGACTTACCTGAGTATGAAGCGACTTGGGAAGAGTTTGAAGTGTTGAATGGGCAATTTCCTGATTTTAACCTTGAGGACAAGGTTTAAAATTGGGCGGGGAGTGATGTTATGTCTGGGAATAATTCAAAGAAGTTTGGTCTGGTGTACCGCAGGAGGGGATAAGGTCAATCATTGGAGTTAGGTTTAATTTACAAAATTAGTTATTTAGTATTTATTTAGTATTTATCTGGTATCTGATTTGTTAGAATTATCTTTTCCAATTATTTAGGATTTGTTGTTAGTAGCAGGACGTTATAAACATAACGCTCCATAGTTATTGAGGGGGAATGAATAAAAAGTTAACCTTTGGTTATTGTAGTTTGCCTGTACTCGAATTCAAGTCTTATTAGGATGTAGCCTTCATAGCCATTAATGGCCGATTACAATGATGTTACCTTTAGCCATGTCTTCCCAAATTCATACCGTGCATATAATTTTTGGAATTTGATCACTAAATTGTGATTAAGGACTAAAAAACTTTGACCAATGTAACTTTTGCTATAGTAGACACGCAAATTGTATAGAATGTCTTATTCCGTATAAAATTTGGTTAGACTAAAACATGCAACTCCAATTCAATGTGTTAGACTTGACAATAATGGTCATGAGAAATGGGCAATGGTCTTTTCTCTCTTACAATATAATGAGTTAATGACCCTTATAGAAAAAAATCTCATTTTCACATTTTGAACTTAATTTTTTTAAACGGCGAGCATATCATTAAAGCATAAAAGAAAACAAACAATAACACAAATGAGGAGCTCGAGCCAAATTACAAGAAACAATCTAAAATAGGGAAGAAGTTCCAAGCATGCCAAACAATAGAATTACAATTTAACCTATGTTTGATCCAAATGAAAGTGTTTAAACAAATATCATCAGCCGTAATCATGATCGTCCGCCTTTCGTTTATGAAAACAATCGCATTCCTGACCTTCCATATCATCTATAGAGTGCTGCTGACTAAAGAAAAACGCAACTTCTTGATCTTTTTACTCCCCACAGCAAATTTGTGCATATCCAATAAGTCATCACAAGAATTAGGTATCCTCATAAGAATGGTTGACCGGTTCGCCAACATCTCCATAGAACTGCAACGAAAGAAGAACATGAGAAAAAAAAACGTGATCAAGGCTCTCATCAGTTTCTTTGCAAAAAAGGACATAAGGTAGACGATTCATTAATTCCTCGTATAGCTAAGCTCAAGAAAGTAAGAATTCTATTTTTAACCAATCTCCAAACAAAACAGTTGATTTTTAGAGAGACCCATTTATCCCGTTGAAAGAATCCAAAGTCCCATTACTCGATTGAATTTCCATCACCCACTTACAACTTTTACCGAAAACACAACTCCACCGTTGCCTCCCCAAATCCACCTGTCACAGCCGTTATCAAACTGAATCAAACCTGAAAACAAAAATCCAATATGATA
Organism: Lactuca serriola; assembly: GCF_051521515.1. Classification (NCBI taxonomy): domain Eukaryota; kingdom Viridiplantae; phylum Streptophyta; class Magnoliopsida; order Asterales; family Asteraceae; genus Lactuca; species Lactuca serriola. The sequence goes on from NC_136410.1 coordinate 12,231,232, forward strand.
AAGCTAGAAACGTACGTGTTTCCCTCCCACATCTAAGCTGTCTCGTCCAGTCCCAAGAAAAAGATATCCGCCCATGCATAATATGCATAATATGGGCATAATATTGACTCTCTCTTTCAAAAGACAAATTTTCTTTTTCTCAATTGCATAAATGTTAGGATGAGCATCTTTTAAAGCCACGTCGCCACACCAATGATCCTTCCAAAAAAACGTTTTCTCCTCTTTTCCAACAACCTTTTTAAAAAAATTATCAACCCATATACCTCTATTTTCAAAATCACAATTGATTTGAGAAATACTCTAACAAAACACCCTTAATAGACTTCTTGGCTATCGATCTACCGTCAATAAGCTTAATATTATGAATAACTTTTGTACGTGAAAGCAAAAAAAAAAATCATAATTTTTCGATCTTCGCCACCACTTGACTTAGAAGCGCCAAGTTAGCCGAAAGACAGACCTCCCATCTCCTTTGGTTTAATAACTACTTCCGAAGCCACCCAATTGATCTTCCTCCTCTCTCTCTATTCTCTCTACTCTCTAATACTTAAAAAGAGGTAACATATTTTATTTTTCTTTTCTATAACCAATTTAATTCGTATTTTTCATTCAAGCTTCAACACTTCTAATGCACGTATGCTATTCAAGTTGTATTTGTTGATGTTCATATTTTCATGATTAATCTAAGTATTCACTGGAAAGAAATATACTAATTTCTATGTAAGTATATTATTTGTATGCAAGAAATGAGTACTTCAAAAAAAAAAAAAAAAAAAAACCCAAACGCAATTCACTGTGTCGTACTAGTCGCCGATTAACAATGCATGTTCTTAATGCAAATTTGCTTATTTGTACTTTGTAATTTGTATATAACTAAAGTACTAAACTAAATAACTATTATATATTTAGAGTGAATTAAAAAACGAGGAGTGCAGGTTTTGAATTCAATGAGTTCTGTTTAACTAGTGTGCTTGGTGGTGTATTTGATGAGTATTAACCAAGGTGAACAGATTCATAAGTATTCTATCAAGAGAGGATACTTGTCTGGGTGTTCGAAGCATTTAAGAATGCACTTATGGTTATGTATGGTAGATGTGGGTTCAAAAGCAATGCAGAGAACCTGTTCGATGAAATGCCTGACAGAGATATTGTATCTTGGACAGGGCGGATTGCTGTGACTTTCGATTTTGTAGAAGCCTTTATGATCTTCAAATATTGTATTTTAAGAGGTTATGAAATAAACGAGTATGCATTCATCACCCATTGAAGGTGCTTTGAAAATGGGAAAGCAGATTCATACAATCATATGCAAGACTGGGTATTCGGTTGTGACATCTGTTTGCAATGCCTTGATTTACATGTATACAAAGAGTAATCAGATGCATGATGCTAGATGGGTGTTTGATGAAATGGTTCATCAAGATTCAGCATCTTGGAATTCACTGATTAGTGGTTTCTCTCAGTATCAACTTTCTAACCAAGCTATTTACTTGTTCTCTGGAATCCACAATTCCTTCCTACAACCTAATGAATACATTCTTGAAGAATCATCAAACTTGAATTTTCTAAAATGGGCAACACAAATCCATTCGCTTATACTTAAACTTTTATAAATCAAGAAACGTATTCAATGAAATCAATACAATAAATGTGTCACAACTTCCAAAGGAACAAGATGCATTCTTTTCAAATTGATAACATAATTTTTGAAGAGTTGAAGGATATAATTTTTGTAATGTACTACTCTCTTTGAAAATGGAGTTTTTCTGATCTTACAAAGATGTTACACAGAAAATGAAAATGTAAATCTACATCAATATCTCTAATAAGTTTTTCTGTAAGAAATGTTGTGATTCAAAGATGTTCTTAAGAAGACAGAAACTACTGAACGAAAAGCAGTTGTTGCTATCTTGGATTTAATCTGCCCCCTCATTGGTATCACTCTTCTACTTCTCAAACTTTCTCTAAAAATGTTGTCCATGTTCTGAAAAAATTGTTTGATGTTATGTTTTTTTTAAATCAGATTGAGGTTTTATAGAGAAGATGCACCAACTTTTAGAATAGCAGAGGTAGGAAAGAAGCTTCAGTTTTTGAATTTAAATTGTTGAGTGGTGTGGGGTTGAGAGGCAATGCCAGCAAATTGGTGGTGTAGAAAGATTCCTTTCTGCCTTACATTAAGAGTAAAGACACACTGAATCTACAATATTTGATATGGTTGATTAGATTTTTCAAAGGAAAAGATTTTGCTTAATGATTAAGAGAAGGTACAGATTGCAACTTCAGTAGCATATAGTACAATTATGGGTTTAAGATTATGCTCATATCATATCTTGAGTACAATTGTAGCATGTTAGAACATGATTAAATCCCCCATGGTTATGGCTAGATGCAGTTGATGCTGACTGTGTCATTAAAATAAAAGTAAACTAGAAGATTTGTCCTGAATTATCTTGCAGATTGTACGGACAAGTCTGTTAACAACAAATTACTAAACTTATCCTGAAAAGTCAGAAAATGTAGGTTTTGCACCCCTGGTATTAAACATTAAATCAAGTCTGTTAAGTGAAAGGACAAAATGATAATCAATTTGATTATTTCGGGGAATCGTTATTGTAAGTGAATTCCCTCTTATTATCATTATATTTTACTATAAATCTTGAAACCATAGGGAATTAAGGGGGTGTTAAAGGACGATGTTACCCACCATCTGGATGGCTAAAGTGAAAGTGAAGGATTGTGGAGACTAAAAATTAACCTTTTAGGATAGTGAAGTAGTATAAATCGTATTCTTTATTATCTATGAGTTCCTTTCGTACAATATTTTGCACTTACTTTTAGCTTTATCGATGGTTATTGCTTTATTCCTTTCTCTCCCCCTTAATATCTTTTTTTTTTTTGGCCATGGTGGGCTTGTGTATCATATGTCTCCGATGTCATCATCTATTGACGTAGAACAGAAGTAATGAACAAGAAATGTTAAAGAGAATCCCAAATGTTGAATTTTTTATTATTTCCAAGATGATCATTAAAGCTTACATTCAACCCTCTAGAAAGGATGGAGCTAAATTCGGCAGGTTTGTCAAGTTTTGGAAAATTGAAATTGTAATTAAGAGAAATCCATGATTTCATGTGATTAACCATTTAAACGGAATAAAATAAAATTGAAAAATATTTGGGAGGCTTGAAACTCTTGCGTGATCAAAGTTAGGCCAAATAAAAGAGGAAAATATAGGAGTATTAAACATTTTCTTGATTTGGACTAAAAATGCAAGAAAACAGTCGACTGGATTAAAACAGTAGAGGGATGATTTAATTTTTCATAATGAACTCCTGTAAAAAAGGGAGTTTATATGATCTTACAAAAACTTCCAACATACATACATTATACATACATCATACACGGTCATCAATACATACTCTTCATCTCTATTTGAAGAAGGCTCTCTGGTGGGAAACCTTGTGATTGAAAGATGCTCGACCAAAAACAGAAACCACAGAATGAAAAGCAGTTGCTGCTATCCTGAATTTTATCTGACCCCTCATTGGTATCACCCTTCTGCTTCTCAAACTTTCTCTAAAAATGTTCTCCATCTTCTGAAAATTGTTTGATGTGTAGTTACTTAGTGTGTGAGTCAGATGTTATGTTCTTGATCAGATTGTGACGTTTTTATATAGAAGAAGTTAGAAGATGCACCAACTTTTAGAAAACCAGAGGCAGGAAAGAAACTTCTTATTTTGAATTTTAAAAATTTGAGTGGTGATGGGTTGAGAGGCAATGCCAGCAAATTAGTGGCTGTATAAAGATAAAGATTCCAATCTACATTTCATTAATTGAATATATAAAATGATATGGTTCAAGGGTTTTGGTCACAAGCTATGTGCAACTTCATTAGCATATAGTATATATTGACAGCTAATATCTAATATCAAATAAAGAAAAGCAATTAGGAGTGGATTTAGGAAACAAGATTGATTCTTTTTAATGTGAGTATGTGGTGACATCAGTGATGATGATTGTGTTTATGAACATTAACTTGTTCTAGAAGTATCTCACAAGAGAATCAGGACACGTTTTTAGAATTTGTAGAAATTAGAAAGGGGGGGAAAAAGTTAAAGTTGGATAATAATGGTCTCTTAAATTAATTAATTAATACCATGCATGTTGGAGTTGGAACATGATTTATGATGCCCCTTGGTTTGATACAATAGACAGTGGATGCATATGGGCTAGTAACTTAAAGTCTTAGATATAAGTAAATTTCAAAATTTCTCCTAAATTATGTGGCAGATTGTTAACAATATTATTCTTAAAAAGTTAATTTAATTAATGCATGCTTTACGTCCCTCATGTTAACACCATTAAATAAAGCCGGTTAAGCCAAGGACTACGTGGTAGTTTCAACACTTACGGGTGTTTGGTTTGCATAAAATATTTGGAATGAATGAAATGTGTCAAAGTAATTGGACAGCTTGGTGTGTGTATATATATATATATATATATATATATATATATATATATATATATATATATATATATATATATATATATATATATATATATATATATATATATATATATATATATATATATATATATAAACAACATTTAAATTTTTTTTTTCATGTAATGGGAAATTACAAAATATACCCTTTAATTTGAAGGTTGTAGTCATTAGTTTGTTCTTTTATTTAACTGTGAATGTGGATAATCTTTGAAGTGACATAAAACTTAAGTGGTGTATTGGTGTATAGACTGTTTGAAAACTTGATAAAAATAATTTTTGGTTGTAAATTAAAAAAAATAAAAATAAAAAATGATTGCTACTAAACCCACATTCAATCTTTGAAGTGACATACAACTATTGATGTTGCAATTTTCTTCTATTCGTGTAAGTTGAAGGGTTTTTTTTTTCTAGGGTAAGATTAACGTGTTATTTTGTGTATTCCTGAACGTGTAATATACAAGAATATCTCTTGTTGCTGTAGAATTTCCTCATTAAGATGCATAAGTTCCATAACATTTAAATACAAAATCATGAATGTCATTGATTTATTTCCCATCAGAAATTACATTAGTGAGCACAACCAAAATCAAATTAATATTGCATCTAACAACATACACACTAATCATGAATTGCATTCATCTTGATTTCTCTCCCATTTGATGTAAAGTAGATCTGGAGAATACAGAAGCCATGGAACGAAAAGCCATTGCTGCTATCTTCGACTTTATCAGCCCCCTTTTTGGTATGACTCTTTTGCTTTCTTTATAGCTGTCTTCCATATTCAACGTCGATCTTTCACTAATTAAAATGAAAAGTTTAGACAAGAGTACAAGTTGGTTTGTGAATTGTGATAGATATCATCTGCAATAAGAGGGTTTATATAGTCATTCAATTTTGACTCAAGACTCTTAAGGAATAAATCGGTCGTTTTTTGTAGGTGTAGGGAGTGGGATACGACAACAAATTGTCCTCCCTATAAAAAAAAATACTCTTTTGTCCAATGTCTGGGACAAACAGAATCCATAAGTTTTTTTGTTGACTTATTGAACATATAATGTTTAACGAATAAAAATGAGCATTCATTTATTTATGTTGATCAAAATGGGTAATTGTTCGTTTCTTTTGTTCACTTATTGAGTATAGAGGAGTGAAGTCTTTATAGTGTGAATGCAGTACTACACTGGATAGCTTAGTGTGAACAGAATATATAATAATATTTGAAAAAGTCAAAATATGAATCGGGTCATTGGGTGAGGGAGCATCCGGTTGTCTGCAATGGTTCCCCATGTTTAGGGATGGCAAAAAAGCCCGAACCCGATGGGGAAACCCGAAACCCGATCATTTCGGGTCGGGTAACGGGTCGTTATCGGGTTTTTTATCGGGTTCGGGGCAGGGAGTGGGTTATCCTCGCCCCGACCCGCCCCGCCCCGATTATATATATATATATATATATATATATATATATATATATATATATATATATATATATATATATATATATATATATGTTCAAAATTTTTTGCTGTTAATTGTACGCGTTCAAATATAAAATACTTATGTAGACAATTTTTTTTAGTTATTAACAATCTGGTGTTAATGATCATTTTTATGTGTTTTGACGTATTAAACAAAACTTAAATCAAATAATTTTTAATATAACGTCCAATTTATTTTATTAAAGTGATGCATCATGTTTTTAATTTAAAAGAGTTGCTAGAACATTTATATTTTATAAGACATTGGGGTACCCCAAAAGAGAATAAAGATTTCGTTATCAATTGTTGTAAACCCGATAAGATACCCGAAACCCGACGGGGAAACCCGAAACCCAATGGGGCGCCCCGATAAGATACCCGAAAGTTATCGGGGCGGGTTTGGGAATCCATGCCCCGCCCCGAACCCGCCCCATTGCCATTCCTACCCATGTTTTTCTGGGGAAGACCATATCTAAATTTTATTGACTACAAGCCAAATATACAACTTGCTTCATGAGTCTATATATCAATTTCTTTTCCATCAACTATATATCAATTTCTTTTCCATCAATTGATGATATAATAATATATATGCAATCCTAATAAGGTTATAATTTTAAGCATCTCTAAAGCATTGGGTACTTGGTACAACTTCACCACCACATAGTGCAACAACTTTAAGAGATGAATGGACTTGGTCTTATTAGATTAGTTTTATCTTTGACTAATAAGTTTATTAATTGATGGCATTGTGTACAACCTTGTTATGTAATATTTTTTTTGAACGACAAATCTGATCTGTTTGTAAACTACTCTTGAATCCATCAGACATGACTTGAACCCTCAACCTTAAAGATGAATGACAACACCTGATACTGGCTAGAAGCCTTTTAGTATTGTGTAACATGAATAGTTGTACCCGTGCATTTCTAGACTTTCTTTATGCCATGTTGGACCATCTTCATTTGTGATGCACAACATATCGATGACCTAGCTACCAGGTCAATGTCGTGATCTTACCTTGTGAAACATGTTTTTGGCGAAAATAATGGACCATATGAACGCACAAACAAGCAAGGGACAATGCTAGTTACAATTATATGATGAGTTTATGATGATTATGTAAGCTCATATAATAAATTTCTATTTTATGAAATTAAATGACGCCAATGAGTTAATTATGCTCATGTTACATTCCATGCATTAGGGTACGAGACTTGTGAGGTTGTGGTGATCTTTTTCACTTACGGATAGTGTATATGTATTCTAATAACTTTGGAAGGAGATAAAGAATTTTGGTATTACCTATTAAATTTGCTTAGGGGAGGAAACTATCCTTATTACCCCTCCTAACCAAATGTCACTTAGGTGTTATACTGTTTTTCTCTAGACTCACACATTTTGATACAATTCATGATGCATATGGTCCAAATAGAAAAAAGAGAAAGAAAGTGGGATGAACGCCCCCACACCTCGACTCTATGCACTCTCAAAATTTGAACTATATTATTATTAGTGTTGCTAAAAAAAAACCCAAACGACGAGTCATGTGTGTTGGCCCCACACCCACACCCATATGTCCTCTCATTAAATGTTCATTTAGGATTATTTATCTAGGCCACAACATAATAAATAAAAAAATTGTAACACATTATTTGAACTTATTGTATTGTTTACCATCCAATTTTTGTTTGTTAATTTTAAAAATCCTAATTATCTGACCTTTTTTGATATTTTTATATTTATAAATTATATGTGATTATGATGTCACAAGTTTGAACTGTGATATTTAATATTCTAATATTTTTTGAAGCAAATATAGAGAGATCGCTTCATTAACTAATATCTTGTCATGAAAACTAACTAATATCTTGTCAATTACTAAGTGTGGTTGTTTGGACTTTGAATTCAATTGTCTATTAGATACCCTTTCTTGAATTTACGAATATGTGGACTTGTTTGAACTTCGGAGGTTATATGACAATGTGATCTTATTAAATTTGTGGGTTTTGGTCTGATCATAGATATTTTTTACATTATGTGTCGCACATGCTATATATTATGGAGATGATTAATTGTGGAAGGGCAATCTTATTAAACAATTGAGGTATGATTCTTGAAAACTACTGTCTCTGAAAAATAGAGTTGTCTGATCTTACAAAAGCTTTCAACTGATATTACACAGAAATTTAAACACATACATATATATACGATACATGAGAATCAATTATATACTATGGTTTCCCAATCTCTATCTCTAGCTAGTAGTTTCTCCGGTGGGAAACATTGTGATTGAAAGATGCTCGACCAAAAATAGAAACCACAGAATGAAAAGCAGTTGCTGCTATCCTGGATTTTATCTGCCCCCTCAATGGTATCACCCTTCTGCTTTTCAAACTTTCTCTTAAAATGTTCTCCATCTTCTGAAAATTGTTTGATGTGTAGTTACTTAGTGTGTGAGTTCAGATGTTATGTTCTTGATCAGATTGTGACGTTTTTATATTGAAGAAGATCCACCAACTTTTAGAAAACCAGAGGCAGGAAAGAAACTTCATTTTTGAATTTTAAATTGTTGAGTGGTGATGGGTTGAGAGGCAATGCCAGCAAATTATTGGCTGTATAAAGATTCCATTCCACAATTCATTAAGACAAATTGAATCTATTAATTGATATGGTTCAAGGGTTTTGCTCAATGATTATGAGAAGGTACAATGTACAACTTCATTAGCATGTCGTACAATAGGTTTAAGATAATCTTGATGAAGGAGTTTGGTTAGAATGGTGCGACAACACTGACAGCTAATAAAATCAAATAAAGAAGGCAATTGGGATTGGATTGAGGAAACAAGGTTTTTAAATTTAGTGATTGGTTCTTTTTTAATATGAATATGGTGACATCGGTCATGAGGATTGTGGTCATGAATTAACATTCATTTGAGTTGTGTTCTAGAAGTATGTGAGAAGAGAATCAGGACACGTTTTAGAAATGGAAAAAGTTGAGGTTGGTGAATAATAATGCTAAAATCTTAAATTCCATGTTGGAACATGATTCATTATTATGACCGGTGGTTAGATACAATTGATGCTGACTGTGACTATGTGTGTGCATATGGGCAGGTCACTAAAATAAAAGTAAATTACAGATTTTGTCAAAACTTATCTTGTTGATTTGCAAGATTAATCATCCTAAAAGCTATTAAAATGTACATTTTAAGTCCCAAATGTTAACACCATTAAATGAAATCTGTTAAGTGAAGGAGTAAATTGTAATTTCAATGCCAAAACTTATCTTGCAAATTTGCAAGATTGGCGGGCTTTTGGAATGAGTGGATTCTATCAAATGAATTTGAAAGATAATTTATGGACCAATTTTGCAATTAACTCTAAAAGAATTTTTTTTAATTTTCTTGTTAATACTGGACATGAAATGCGGTGAATCTTTGAAGTGACCTGCAACTTTTGAGGTTACTTCTTTTGACCTTGAAAACATGTTTATAATTTATTTATTTATTTATTTTTTAGAAAATAATGATTGACAAATTATTAAAAAACATTTTGAGCGTGTTTGACAAAAATAGCTGTTAGCTGGAAGCGAGTAGCAGGTAGCGTGTAGCGGGAAGCTGTAGCTTTTATTTGTTATATGAGTGTTTGGCAAAAATAGTTGATAGCTTTTGAAATATATAAAATTACATAAAAGGACAATTGATTAAAAATAAATAAATATATAAATATATTTTTAAGGGTAATTATGGAAATTGATTACAAAAGCTAAGTAACGTTTTGTTAAACGTTACATGAAGTATCATTTAGATTTGTAGCATTTTGTTTAAACTAAAAGCTAAACGCTCGTACTGTCAAACGAAGTTTTTTATTTAAACTAGAACATTTTGTCAAAAACTAAAAGCTAGAAGCTCCCAAACGCTTCCAAAAACTCCGTGCCAAACACGCCCTTTAAATCATTGGTTATTGTCTTAACAAATATAGTTTTATTTAAAGAAGATGATATTTCTATTTATGTTATTTATTTAAAAACAAGATGATTTGATTTTTATATCATTTATCATGATTTTCTCATAAAAGTCAAATCATCTTGTTTTTTAATAAATAAATAAAAAAACATAAATAAAAATATTACCCTGTTTTGTTTAACCAATGTGACACATAACTTAAATTAGTGCAATATTTAATTGTAATATTAATCATACATAACAATTCAAAATTTTAGAAAGTAAAATAGACGTAAAAAATTAATAACGATTTTAGGACCGACCTAATGTAGATGTTTGCTAAGATAGGGCTTAGGACCCCTAATTCTAAGGGACTTTATATTCTCCAAAGTTCAAAATTTTAGTCCATTAAAAGATCCAATCCAATAACCACAAAATAAATCAAGTGAAAGAATAAATCAACGATCGTTGCACTCATGAAACTGAAACACCACTGCATTCTTCTACCGATTTTGATTTTTACGACACATTCATCTCACCCATTTCTGATTTCCGAGTGAGCGAGTCTGACACAATATATATTCATCTTCTATTCTTCTGACTTCTATCTTGATTCTCGATTCAAATCCTCATCGGTATGCGTTTCACTTTCGTATTCTATTACTGTTAGATTGTTTTCCTTTCCTTAATCTATTCCAATATTCTTTTATCTCGATTCTCTATAACTCTATTAAGATTTAGGGTTAGCCGATTAGGGTGACTGACTGATTGTTAACCGATTCTCTATTTATCTATTACTCTATTTGTAGTTCAATAGCGGTTGTCTTGGTGATTGTTGATTAAATAAATTGGTGATTACTATTATTATTCAATAATCATGTATAAAAGAAAATACAAGTCATAGACTCTAAAAAGGAAAACGAAAATGCAACAATAGAATTTTATAGAAATCACAAAAAAGGTTTTTTTTTTTTTTTTTTTTTTTTTTTTTTTTTTTTAAGTTTTTAACTAAAAAAAATATTGATAATGAACAAGAACAAACTAATCTTGATAATAATAATCATGAACAAAGTAATATTAAAGTTGATAATGAACAAACTAATATCGAAAATGATAATGAAGAAACTAATATCGAAAATGATAACGAACAAACTAATACTAAAAATGATAATGAGCCTCTAAACATATATGATCCAATTAGATGAAATAATATTAATACTAATTTAAGAGATTTAATTTTAGAAAATGTCATATTAAGATTTATAATTTTAACTTTCTTAAAATATCAATATTTAAGAAGCTTTACTACATCTCTTTATATGCAAAAAAAAAAAAAACCAAATGAAAAAAAAATAAATACGAACATGGTTACTTTATTCCATAGATGTAGATAGAGGGTTTTTTTTAATTGTAAATTATTTAGTGTGAATATATGTATATGTTCATTAGCATATAAATATAACAATGACTGAAACAATATTTCTAGTATACTAAAAAGACATGAAGCAACAATAAGACACATTCTTAATATGATGGCATAGATTGACTTACAAACTAGATTAACAAATATAAAATAATTGACAAGCAAACCCAAGAACAAATAAATAAAGAAAAAAACATTGAAAAAATATGTTAATAAGAATCATCGTTGTAATAAAAACTTTAAGAAAAAATAATTTAGCATTTCGTGGAACAAATGAAAAGATTTATGAAGAAAATAATGGTAAAATTTTAAGTATAACTGAAATGACTATGAAATTTTATTTTATCATGCAAGAACATATTATGCGAATTAAGTAGAGCTGTTAAGTTGTACCACAAAAAATGAACCAACATGCTACCAACCGAACCAAGAAAGTTGGTAGCCAATATGTTTGATAGCTAACTTGTTTGGTTGGTAGTACCGTACCAATTAAGTAATCTTGGTATTGTAATGGTACAAAAGTTTGAATACCATGGTAATATCGAACCAACCAATTCATTATATATATATATATATATATATATATATATATATATATATATATATATATATATATATATATATTGTAGCACCTGGTTCCTGGTATGTAAAATTTATCTAAGTATTTTACATTTTTTAGCCTTGGACTCGATGAGTTGTAGGCCCGACTCGGCGAGTGGAGACGGGTTTGGGAGCACGTTTAAGTTGGTGACTCGGCGAGTCTCCGTTGTCTGATGAAACCCTAAATTTCAAGGGTTTGCACCCTATTTAAACCAACCTTATGTGCCCCAACCTCGCCCCTTTCACCCTCAGAGCTCCCAACATCGTTCAAACCTTTATTCCTTGTGAGATTGAAGTGCTTTGGTGTGTTTCTTGAAGATTTTGAGAAGAAAGAAGAGTAGATCAAGAAGAGAAGAAGGGGGTTAGGCATCCTTGTGTTATCTCAGTGATTTCCTTGAGGTATAACTCAGTTTCCCTCTATTTTCATGCTTATAGTCCCTTATAGCTCCATTAAAGCCCTCCTTGAGCCATTTCCAAGCTTGTTCACGAATTAGGGTTTGTAATAAGTTGATTAACCCTTAGATATAGGCATGATTGAGCTCCAGGAGCTCAGATCTACTGCCTTTATGGATCCATATTGCATGAAAGCCCTAGATCTACTCTTTTAGTGCATTTTGAGCCCTAAAACCTTCATTGGTGTTTATTTACACGTAAAGTTGGAAACTTTACGTGTTAATCAGGCCCTAGAAACCCAGATCTATGTATGGCATGAGCTGGATTCGAGCAAAATCGAGTATATAGTGTTTGCATGCGACAGACTCGGCGAGTCGAGTCGCGAGTCCCCGAGTTTTCCCCCTTTTCTTGTTTGTGGAGTGGAGTAGTGAGTCATGGGGTGTGACTCAGTGAGTCGGAAGCCAGACTCACCCATGAAGGAACTCGGCGAGTCAATGCCCTGACTAAGCGAGTCCAAGGCAATCTTCTTGCCTCAAGAATAGACCCAACGAGTTGTTCATAAAACTCGGCGAGTCTCAGCATAGAGTGTTCTTCGAATGAAGACGAACTCAACGAGTTGTTCATACAACTCGGCGAGTAGGATGAAGGACGTTTGGACATCAGTTTAGAAGGAAAACTCGTCGAGTCGATGCCAAACTCGACGAGTAGAGACAAGGCTATGGTCAGACAAACGGATAGGGACTCGGCGAGTTGGCAGGCCAACTCGGCGAGTCAGGTCAATTGGAAGTTGAATTTGACTTTGACTCTTGGCTTGGTTAGGGGTAAATGGTCATTTTACCCTAAGGGTCTATTAGCAGTATTTGACTGAGTGTTTTGTGGGGATTATAGCCGGAGGATTTCCGGGGCAGCAGCAGCAGAAGACAGTCAGTTCCCACGCAGATCAGCAGCTACTTTGAGGTGAGTTACCTTCCAGTAGCGGTGGGTCTACGGCCACAATGCCGACCCACCAGTAGGAGTTGTATGATAGATGATTGTCTCTGTGATATTCATCTAGGGTTGCTAATACCTGTGTTATGTTTATGCGCTAGTATGATATGATGCTATGTGATATGTGTTATGTGGTAGCAGTAGGGGGTGAAATAGTCCCCAATATCCGGTCATGAGGACCGAAGGGGTAGGTCGGGCACCCAGATATGCCCGGCAGTATCCGGTCGTAAGGACCGAAGGGGAGACCAGCACCCAGATATGCTAGTCAGTATCCGGTCGTGAGGACCGAAAGGGAGGCCAGCACCCAGATATGCTGGGCAGTATCCGGTCAAGAGGACCGAAGGGGTAGGTCGGGCACCCAGATATGTCCGGCAGTATATGTATGTTATGTGATTATATGGTATGTGGTATAGTGGGAGAACTCACTAATCTTCGTGCTTACAGTTTTCCGTTTTGGTTTCAGGTACATCTTCTTCGAAGGGGAAGGAGCTGGCATGGTAGCGGCCCATCACACACATGCCTTGTATTCCGCACTATGAGACCCTCCTGGGAATTTGTACTATGACATTATTATATTCTATAAAATGTTTTTCACGACATACGATAACTTTTATGAAACGATATGATTGGTGAATGTTTTAATTCTAATATTTGCTAAGTATATGTTTTAAAAATGAAATTTTTGGCTCGTGTTTTTGGGACGTTACAAGTTGGTATCAGAGCCCTGGTTTGAGGGATTCGGACACACCTTCGGGGGTGTTTGAACTCAAATCGAGGGATTAAAAGATTTTAAAGCAGAAAATATTTTCTAAAAAGCTAAGTAAAGAGTTTTAAGAAGGAACGAAGTGTGTGATGTGCGCGACCGGCCGAGCTCAAGTAAGTATTCCCCAAAGTACCCATACCAACTTATGTTATGTTTATCAGTTTCAGTAGAACAACATGCTAGAATAGGACTAAGGATCTAGGCGTGATGCCTTATGTGCCTGCTTTATGTGCTTCAGTGTATGAAAATTGCATGCTAGACTTGAGTAGACAGCAGTATGATAGCTTGTTAGGGTTATGCCTGATAGTATGAGTTTAGCATGGTATGCTAGTTCAGCTTTTCTCTATAAGGACATATTTGCTTGAGATTGTTCCCTTTTTGTTTGAATGCTGCTTGCTTTGTGCTTCGTGGGACTCTGAGTGATGGGAGTTAGACATTAGGTGAATACGTCACGTCACATGTGATCAGGGTTGAATAATCTTAGAGTGCTGGATTTGGCCATATTGTGCAGCTCTTGTCTGAGTCTAACCGTTGAAGGGCCGAGTTTGTTACTCGAAGGATTATTTGAGCCTCACCACATGTGATGGTATTCAGGTAATGACTAATTGACATTACAAGGAGGCCTTCAGCAGCTGACGACCGGGTAGGGTGGAGTTAGAGATTTTCCTGGGGCAAGCCTAGGATGAGTATAGCAGTGATTAGCAGTAGTGAAAGGGACCTGGTGGAGTCAAGGCAGTCCTTGGAGAAGGTACGGATAGATGTGGAAGGTAGTATGGGCCCGTACTACTGAAAGCAGAGGATCCATACCCGAACCGAGGAAGGACAAGATAAGACCAGGGAACTTGTAGTAGGTGTGATCCCTCCAGAGGTATCAATATCGCTAACAATTATTATTTATGTATTTCAGAATGGTGGTACTACGCTCGAGGCTAGCAGTTGGCAGTACAGGAGAGGGATCAGGTTTGGGATCAGGTTCCAAGCCAGTAGATGAGGGGCTACGCGAGTTCATCGCATCAGATATCAACAGAGGCATCCTTGAGTCGGCCCCCATTATCTTCGGGTTGATCAAGGAAGGGATATTGGAGTTGATGGAGGATCGCCTCAGGGCATTCAGGAGCGACATGGCATCTGGCCAGTCGGGATCTCGCACACTGTCCTACAAGGACTTCCGGGGCAGTGGTGCGCCGGATTTTCACGGGGCGAAGGACCCCATAGCTGCCAGACGATGGATTGCAGACATTGAGTCTGCACAGATGATTAACTTCTGCCCTGAGGGGGCGAAGGTGAGGTTCGCAGCAGGGTGTTTACGAGATCGAGCTAGGGATTGGTGGGAGTCCTGGGAGACTCGTTGGGAGCCTCGACTGTCGAGGATATGAATTGGTCGGACTTCGCGACCAGGTTCAAGGCAGAGTTCGCGCCGACTATCGAGCTTCAGCAGCTGGCCAGAGAGTTCTTGGATATGAGACAGACGACGGAGACTGTGGCGGAGATCACCGCCAAGTTCCGGGAGAGGGCATTGCTGGTGCCCCAGTACGCGGGTGATGAGGATATGAGGAGGACCCACTATCATGACATGCTACGAGCTGATATTCGGGAGCATGTCAGTTTTTCAGCTTGCCCTACCCTGGACTCTATGATTTCCAGGGCAAGGGAGAGGGAGATAATTCTGGAGCACATCCGGAAGAGGAAGGCGGAAGAGGGGCATGTTATGGGGACTTCGGGGAAGAAGCCCAAGGGATCGGATGCGGGGCCGAAAGGCCAACAGGGGCGGGGCCGCTGTAAGAAATGCGGTAGGGCACACGAAGGAGCGTGCAAGATGGGATCGTCAGGCTGCTACAAGTGCGGCAAGTCAGGGCACTTCAGCCGGGATTGTACCGCCCCTGCACCTGTGATGCAGACGTCTGAGTTTCTGTGTTTCCGCTGCAACTAGAGGGGCCACAAAAAGGCCAAGTGCCCCCAGTTGACAGCATCAGCGCCGGTTAAGGCGCCAACTCCAGCTACCCTGTGGATTACAGATGGCCGGCAGGGCAAGGCAGAGGCTCTAGTGGTGAGGAGTCGGGCGTTTCAGCTGACTACAGAGGAGGCACACGCCGTACCCGATGTGGTGACGAGTATGATTCTTTCCCTCTATTTTATTTTTATGATGTTATGTTATTGATATGTGCCATGTGTTTATTCGTTAGGATCGTTCCATGTGAACGGTATCCCAGTTCAGGTGTTGTTTGACTCGGGTGCCACCTGGTCATTTGTTTCCCTTGCGCTTAGCAAGAGGTTTACTGAGTCTTCGGGCATGTTGGATTGCCCTTTAGAGGTAGAGATTGCCGATGATCGATCAGTACGAGCATCATCAGTGTTCAGGGATTGTGTTCTGAGGTTATTTGAGGAGCGCTATTTGGTGGATTTGGTTCCCATCCCGTTACGGGGGAACAAGGTGATTATAGGCATGGATTGGTTGAGCCCTAATGGGGCAGTGATAGATTGCACACAACAGCTAGTGCGGATCAGGACCCCGAGTGGGGGAGAGTTGGTGATCCACGGCGAGAGGCCACAACGTGGACCTGCAGTATGTTCAGCAGTGAGAGCTAGGCGCTACCTTCAGCAGGGTTGCGCGGGATATGTCGCGTATGTTATGGATACCCGGGAGACGGGTAAAGCGACGGTGAGCGAGGTTCCAGTGGTGCGAGACTACACTTATGTGTTCCCGGAGGAGCTTCCTGGAATACCTCCGGAGCGCCAGGTAGAGTTCAGGATCGACCTAGTTCCTGGTGCGGCTCCGATAGACAAGGCACCCTATCGGTTGGCTCCTCCCGAGATTCAGGAGTTGTCTACGCAACTGCAGGAGCTGCTAGACAAGGGATTCATTCGACCGAGCAGTTCACCCTGGGGAGCCCAGATCCTGTTTGTGAAGAAGAAGGACGGGTCGCATCGGATGTGTATCGATTATCGGGAGCTGAATAAGGTGACGGTGAAGAACCATTACCCACTCCCGAGGACTGATGACCTCTTTGATCAGTTACAAGGAGCATCTTGGTTTTCCAAGATCGATTTGCGTTCAGGTTATCATCAGATGAGGGTCAGAGAGGAGGATGTGCAGAAGACCGCGTTTCGGACGCGTTATGGCCATTATGAGTTCGTGGTGATGCCGTTTGGGCTCACCAATGCTCCTGTCGCATTCATGGACCTCATGAACCGCGTATATAGACTGATGTTGGATCGGTGTGTGATAGTTTTCATTGATGACATCTTGGTTTATTCTAAGACGCAGGAGGAGCATGAGGAGCATCTGAGAGAGGTTTTGGAGACCTTGAGGAGGGAGAGCTTGTACGCTAAGTTCTCCAAATGTGAGTTTTGGTTGCGCGAGGTGCAGTTTCTTGGGCAACTCTTCAACCAGAACGGGATTTCAGTAGACCTGCCAAGGTGGAGGCCGTGATGAGGTGGGAGGTTCCGAAGTCTCCATCCGAGATTCGGAGTTTCCTAGGATTAGCAGGCTACTATCGGAGATTCATTCAGGATTTCTCCAAGATAGCCGTACCCCTGACCCGGTTGACTAGGAAAGCCGTGGTCTTTCGATGGGGGCCTGAGCAGCAGGCCGCGTTCGAGATTCTGAGGCAGAGATTATGCGAGGCGCCAATCTTAGCCCTGCCGAGGGTGTAGAGGATTTTGTGGTATACTGTGATGCGTCTATTTCAGGCTTAGGCGCAATATTGATGCAGAGGGGACATGTTATTGCTTATGCCTCGAGGAAGCTGAAGCATCACGAGGCGAACTACCCGATGCATGATTTAGAGTTGGGGGCGGTGGTCTTCGCCCTCAAGATTTGGTGGCATTACCTCTACGGGGTTCGATGTACCATTTACACGGACCACAAGAGTTTGAGGTACATTATGGATCAGCCGAATCTGAACATGAGGCAGCGTCGGTGGTTGGACGTGGTAAATGATTATGATTGCGAGATCCTTTATCACCCGGGGAAGGCCAATGTGGTGGTCGATGCGCTTAGCCGTAAGGCGGCACTGATCAGGGATGTGTGTATGAGGATGAAGGTGGTGACTCCACTGTTAGAGCAGATTCGGGAAGCTCAACAGGAGGCTATGAAGGAGGAGCATCGGAAGAGCGAGCGAATAGTGGGTCAAGTCGCCTCCTTCGATTATGATAGCCGAGGATTATTGGCACTACACCGTAGGGTGTGGGTGCCGTATCACGGAGGCGTGCGCCAGGTCTTGATAGGGGAGGCGCACAAATACCGATTCTCTAATCATCCAGAGGCGACGAAGATGTATAGGGATCTTCGTCTAGACTATCGGTGGCCCTGCATGAAGCGGGATATGGCGTGGTACGTCGAGCGGTGTCTGACCTGCAGGAAGGTCAAGGCCGAGCATCAGAGACCGCATGATAAGATGCAGCCACTGGATATCCCGTTGTGGAAATGGGAAGATATTACGATGGATTTTATCACAAAGCTTCCCCGGACGACGCGAGGAGTAGATTTGATTTGGGTCATCATGGATCGGTTGACCAAGAGCGCCCATTTTATTCCGATCCAGGAGAGTATCTCGGCCGAAAAGTTGGCCGATATCTATATCAGGGAGATAGTGGCGCGGCACGGGGTGCCAATGTCAATGATATCGGATCGAGATGTGCGGTTCACTTCCAGGTTTTGGAAGAAGTTTCATGAT